>NC_143143.1:62501742-62804772 GCF_059928025.1 Delphinapterus leucas | reverse complement strand
TTATTTTCTTCTCTCTAGTTTTCTAAAGGTTATACAATTAGTATAGACAGAAACAGAACATGTTTTTGTTCTTGTTTTAAATCATTACCTCTCTGCCAGATTCTTAGTAAACAGTAGGTCAATAAAGTTGTGGCTGAAATGGCAAACTTGCCTGAGTTTGGGCTTGTGCTACTTGGGAATAAGAAACGCCACTGAGGGCTTCCCTGGTGGCACAGTGGTTAAGAACCTGCCTGCCAATGCAGGGGACATGGGTTCGAGCCCTGGTCCGGGAAGATCCCACATGCAGTGGAGCAACTAAGCCCGTGCACCACAACTACTGAGCCTGTGCTCTAGAGCCCGTGAGCCACAACTACTGAGCCCACGTGCCACAATTACTGAAGCCTGCACGCCTAGACCCCGTGCTCCGCAACAACAGAAGCCACTGCAATGAGAAGCCCACGCACCACAACGAAGAGTAGCACCCACTCGCCACAACTAGAGAAAAGCCCACACGCAGCAACAAAGACCCAATGCAACCAAAAATAAATAATAAATAAAAAATAAAAGAAACACCACTGATAAACTAATATAGAAGTAGAACAATTGTAATTATTGTCCTTAAATAAGTCACTTCAAATTTGGATGCACAACAGTGCAGATGGAGAAGCTGGGACTAAGCTGCAGGCCTCAGAATGGAGCCTCTACAGCAGGAGACAGTGGACACACAGGCCAGAACAGAGCATGCTCTTTTTAAGCACAGTTCCTCTCAGAAGTGGAATCAGGGCAGAGCTGAAAGAAACCGGGCAGCCCCAACACAGAACCTGAACCTGCACCTTCTGCAATCAGATACGGGCCTGTGCATCCCTGAAGGACCCGCAGACTTTCCTGGAAAAGGGGCCTACTGATTTCTCTTACCTGAGCACAACTGTTCAATCTTTGTCAGATTCAACTGCAGAGACTCATTGATCCAGGCCAGCATGTCATGTCGACTGAGGTTATCACTGGTGACCGACGTTGAGTACACATTCACTGCCATCTTCTACACATGTGAGGAAAAGAGAAGGGCTCGTGTTATTGGGCAGCAAGAAGGAGCAAGCATTTCCTGGAGTCACCAGAGCAGACCTGTGGGGACACTCAATTTATAAGCCTCACCTTCTTCCCCAACAGGCCAAACCAGAGACACTAGGATTCCAGCCACAAGCCTGGATTCCATGAATAAACATGACCTGAAATGAAATACATCAGCCAGCCTAAAATTCAGGCCCCGTTTTAACGTGATTGGCATAAAATTTAATGGGATTGGCATAAAATTTTAAGCTACAAAAGACACTAAGTAAAGGAATGATTGTTTTATGGAGGGAGGCTGATGCACAAGCAAAAATGTTCTCTGCTTAGAAAACGTCAATCCAAGTTTATCCACTAACATATCAAAATGTTTACACCAGTTTTCTTCAGATTAATTTTTGTATTAATTTCTCTTTAGTTTCCACTATAAAGTTTTCCAAATTTTCTTTAAAGACTATGTCCACTTTTATAATCAAAAAAGTAAATAACCTTTTCAATAACCTAAGTACTACAAGGTGTTGGCAATGACCTCGCAGTGAAAAGACCTTAGTACCAATTCTCTGCTGGGCCTCCTGAAGACAGGGCATCTGAGGGCCTACTAAGCACCAGGAGCTTAGCAGACACTTGTCACTTAACCCAACAACTCACTGCAAGGCTCACTTTATTCTCCTCATTTTACAGGTAAGGAAAGAGGTGCAGCACAGAAGCCCTAGGAATTGGCAGCCAAGTCTGCCCGGCCCCATCATCCACATTCTTTCCCCTCCCCTAGAAAATCTGCCCCTCACCTTTCCGCCAGGCTTTCCAATTCAAAACAACAAGCACAGAGAAACACATTAACTGAAAATGTTTACCAAGCACTGTTCTAGGGGAAACAGATATGCAGGAAAGACAAGTTGCCTGTCCACAGGAAGCTCACTTTCTAGTATAAGTCTGACACTGACCACATACACAAATGTCATTTCAGGCAACCATTTACGTAATGAGGGTGGAGGGGAATGCGGTCAGGGAAAGCCTCTCGGAGTTGATGTTTGAGCTTAAGAATCAGAAGGAGGCAGCCCCGCGAAGATGTGGAAGAAGGGTGCCTACAGGCCAGTGAGCAGAGGGATAGCAGGAACAGAAGTGGGAAAAGAAGTGAAGAAGCCAGATCCTGTTAGGACTGCAGGCTGTGCTGAGGAGTTTAGATTTTATTCTTTAACTGTTAAGGAATCCATTGTGGGGATTTAAGTGGGGTAGAATCACACTCTCGTTTAAGTTTGAAAAAATTACCCTGGGACTTCCCTGGCAGACCAGTGGTTATGATGCCACGCTTCCACTGCCAGGGGCACGGGTTCGATCCCTGGTCGGGGAACTAAGATCCCGCTGGCACAGTGTGGCTAAAAAAGAAAAAAAGAAAAGAAAAAGATCACCCTGACAGCTGGTGGAGAACAGACAGTGGGAAGGGAAGACTCAAGCAATATGAGATAAGGGGAGGTGTATCCAGATCTAAATGAAATCCCTGGGCAATTACCATAAGGACACATGACTATAAAATATTAAATTTCAAGATGATCTTGACATTTAAATTTTCCTCGTTTCATGTGACATCAATATGACCAACAGGAGGAAAAAAACTCAGAGCAAATTTGGAACCACCATGGGTCGCCATGCTCTCTTGTGGCACTTCATTCCTTCACCTAGCGACTAGCTAGACTTCCCACGTGTCTCCTGCACGCCTCACGAGTCACACAGCTACAGAATGTGAGAGCCAGAAGATGAAGATCTCCCATCCAATCCCCTTTTTATGAACAGAGGTGACTGCGGTCTAGAGAGATAAATGACTTGGCAGGTCTGTGCCCTCACATCCCACATTCCCCCATTCCCCGCAGCACTCAGCACACTGACTTGCACACAACGGGCTCAGTAAATGCTACCTGTTTTCAGGCTGGCAGGAGAGAGAAAAATGTGTCTGTGTAAACTCTTTTCAGAAAGCAAACTATCAACAGTATTACTTAAACTCAAATGAGAAAACCATGTTATACAAGGAGCCAATACAATTTAGTTCCTAACTCCACTGGGAAATTAATCCCACAGCACTTCATTCAAACCTCTGCAACTGTCATTACCTCTTCATTTCTGAATCATTCCCAGATGAGATCTGGACCAGTAGGCAATTTGCTCCATACCAAGAGCTGAGTATCTGAAGCCTGGGTTTGAACGTGAGGCTGTCACTCATTAGTTGTATAACCTTGGGCAAGTTACTTAACTTCAATACACCTCAGTTATCTTGTGAGTTAATGCTACCTATCTGAAAAGGGTGAGGTGAGGTTTAAATGAGATAATGCACAAAAAATTATTTCGTATTAAACAAACAAGCGCCAGGGCGGGGAGGGACCTTGTCTCACTCATCCTCCTATCTCCAGCACCAAAAACAGTGCCTGAGACTTGCCACCACCATCTCTCATCTCCATCCACCACAACAGCCATCAAATTAGTCTCTAACTCAAACTGTTTTTACACAGCAGCCAGGGAGAATCTTCTGAATCAAAAATCTGACCAAGTGTCTCCTCTGTTTAAAATCCCCAAATGAATGAGTAAATGAAATGCATACTGTGCGCAAAATGCTATTATCAGGTACCAAGGTGAGACACATCCAACAAAAACCACCACGGTCCCAGGCTGAGCACTTGTAATCTATTTTGGCGACACTCATATATACGTACATCGGGTGATGTGTGTGTCGTGCTGCCATAAAGTGTAAGCAGCTGGTTAAGCCACGTGTGTCTCCTAACCACACCCCACCTCAGAAAACATGAATGGCCTTTCATCATCATATAACTCAAAACTCTTTCATTAGCAGTACATTAATACCTGGCCCCATGTGCTCTGCAAACTGCAGCCACTAAATGCATGGGGTTAGGCACCCTGTAGATGTGCAGTAAACATCCACTAACTCAACTACTTAATTGGCTCTTCCAGGCAGTCAAAACAGAGCCCAATTCTCAGAGCCTCAGCTACAGCTCGTGACAGCTCACTCCTCCTCTACAAGGATCCCACTGCTTGGCCTCAGTGGAAGACCCCATGACCATCACGTAAACCTCACCGCCTTAAAAGGCTCCTTGATCCATGTTTCAAGTGCCTTGAAAAAAGCTCCCCCTTGCCTCTCCAGGTATCTCTTCTCCTTCAGCAGGTCTCCTAGCAGGCCCCCAAACCCACTTTGATTCACTGATGGCTGATGAGCACCTATTACTTTCAAGGCACCATACTGAGCCCTATGGAAAGAGGGGGAGGAAGGTGCCACCAGAAAAAAAGCAATGTGACCCTAATTAAATACTTCACCTTTCCGGATCACAAAGAGCTCACCTGTAAAAGATGAACAATATCTTCACAAGGTGGTGGTGAGGATTAAATGAGAATCTGAGTGAAAGCACAGCGTGTCCTAAGCTTCCCTATGTGCCAGAAACCACTACACACTTTGACACACCACCGCAAAGGGCACACTGGATAAAACATGCCCTCTAGATCTGATCCTCAGGGAGGCAGCATAATACAGAGGTTAAGGGCCTGGACTCAAGAATCACAGGCGGGTCTCCCTGGTGGTGCAGTGGTTGAGAGTCCGCCTGCCGATGCAGGGGACACGGGTTCGTGCCCCGGTCCGGGAAGATCCCACATGCCGTGGAGCGGCTGGGCCCGTGAGCCATGGCCGCTGAGCCTGCGCGTCCGGAGCCTGTGCTCTGCAACGGGAGAGGCCACAACAGTGAGAGGACCGCGTACCGCAAAAAAAAAAAAAGTCACAGATGTGGATTCAGCCACTTGCTGGACACCATAAAGCAAATCATCTCTCAGAGCCTCAGTCCCCTAATTTGTAAACTGAAGATAATAACTCTTAGAGACAGTGTAATATTAAATGACATAATGCCACACAACACCTGGCACACAGCAAGTGCCCAATTAGCAAACAGCTATTATTACTACTCTTAGAGACACCCCATTACAGAGGTGGATGGCAGGGCTGGTGTACCTTCCTTCAATGGGCCTCAGGAGTCTCATTCCCAAAATGGAGGAGAGGCCAAGCTCTGCCCTGCAGCACCCCAGGTCAGCTGTGAAGCAGGGACTGAAAAAGCACTGTTCATGTCACCTTGTTATATTATCTTCCCAGTGAGCATATAAAATTATCTTTTCCAAGTATTAATTTTCTCATTTCCTGTCTTCCCACCAAAATGTAGACTCCTAGAAAGCAAGTCTTTGCCCTCCTGCTCCTGGGTGTATAGCCAGCGCTTAGCACAGTGCCTAGCACCTAGTGGACGCTCAACAAATACCGATGAAGAAAGGAGGAAGTCCAGTGAGCTTGCCTGCTTTTTGCTTTTTTGCTATGTACCACGACGAGAGCTTTCTGCATGTAGTATCTTTGTCCCCCGTTTTACGGATGAGAAAACTGAGGCCCAGAGAGGTTAAATCACCTGCCCAAGATCGCACAGCAGGGAATTCAATACAGGTATGAATCCAAAACCCGAACTCTTAATCAGGCAGCACCGTCTCCTACAGTGGGGGTCCTCAGAGGTCCCAGCAGGACCCACTTCAACTACACAGGCCCCCTACCCGGCACAGCCACCCCGGAACCTCCTGCCTCCGCCGTCCGGGTTCCACGCCTCGGCCGCAGCCCATAAGCCCCCACGCCGCCGAGCAGCAGCCCCCACTTCCGGCCCGAGGCCCCGCCCCCCGGCAGAGCGGAGAGCGCGCGCCCCCCAGCCTGGCCCGCGCGCTTCCCCCAGCCTGGCCCGCGCGCGCCGGGTCACGGCCCCGCCCTTCCCCCACCCGGCCCGAACGGCACCGCTGAGGGGAGCGGCCCGAGCACCGCTCGCAGAACCCGCCGGCGCTCTACCCGCCCCGAGGCCCGCCCGCACGCCCCCGGCCGCCGCCCCGTGCCCGCTAGCCGGCTCACCGGCTCTCGGCTGGACCGCGTCCGCTGCCCGTACCCGGCTCCGGTTCCGTCTTCGTCTCGTTCAAACCGCCTGACCCCGCCCGCCCGCCCGCGCGATGACCTCACACGCACCCCCCCGTTACGCGCCGACGTAGAGGCTCGTCATCGCCCGCCGGCTCCTTTTATAGAGAGGGACTAAGCCGCGCACTGGGGGCGGAGCCCGACACTTGATCGACGGCTGGGGTGCCCAAGGGGCGGGGCGCCGGCTGCCGGGGCAATGCAGCCGCGTGGTCTGCCGCAACCAATGAGATCCCTCCTCGTGCCGGTGTGACTCCGCCTAGAAGGCGGGATCCAGTTACAAATTCTACACCCCCAGTAGCCAAAAGAATTGGTTTTACAATGAATTTCTACAAAAATGAGTTATTGGATAAAAAATAAATCAATACGGGCTTTGAGGAAGGACTTAAAAGTCACCTCAGAGACACGTTCTGTGACTATTCTATCTAGAGTGACCCTACAACCTCATCGTCCGTTCTTTTCTTAGTATAGTCACATCTTGTTTATGCCTTTACTGTCTGCCTTCCCGTCAGTTCCACGGAAGCAAGGCTTTTCTCAGTCCTGCTCCCACCGTGTCCCAGAGCCTGATACATAGGTTCTTAGTAGAGACTTGCTCAAAGAATGAATTACACCCACTTTACAGAAGAGGAAACTGAGTGTCAGAGAGGTCAACTGCCCAGCATCACAAAGACTGATCCAGGTTTCCAGCTGGTTTCCTTGTCCAAATATCATTTATTCTTGTGTTCAACAAATATGTATTTTCCCTGATCAATCAGGCCCTAGGATTTTGGTGATGACCAAGAACCAGACATAGCCTCTGAGCTCTTAAAGTTTCCAGTCCAGCAGGGAAGGCAAAGCACATAACTAATTACACATCACTACTTAATTACAAACCAGACTTAGTGTTAGGCAGGAGGAGGCTGTGGCAGGAGTGATGGCACCTGCATTGCAAGAGGTGGGGTCCTGGAGGCCTCTTCTGGGCTGGGTCTCTCCCTCCCCTGAGGCCTGGAGAGATGTTCAGGGAAGAATAGGTTGGGGAGCTGGGGCAGGAGCTATTTATCAACTGGCCAGGAGGCACTTCAATATTTTAACCACCAGTATACAGCTGGGTAGTCTCTCTGGTATGCAGCGCTCCAAGAGTGCAGCATGAGACCTGACCTCACCTGAGGAGTATGGGAAGGCTTCCCAGAGTTGATAGTTGCCCTAAAATATGAGACGTTAACCCAGCACAAGAGTAAGGGTAGGAATAGACAAACAAGAGGATGCAGCAAAGAGCCCTGTAACCATATGATTACAGCAGTAGTAGTAATATTAGCACTATAGTGAATTGATACGAAGTCTGGATAATTGAGTAAAGATATTCATAAGTGATTTGGGCAATATAATGTGTTATCATCTTATACACAAGGACATTAAGTTTCCAACAGTTTCAGTGAATTTCATAAGTAGCAAAGCCAGCAGGCCTGGGTTCAAATCCTGACTCTGCTAGGAGTTAGAATCAAATGATGTGTGTAATGTTCTTAGACCACTCCTAGCACATAGTGTGTGTTCAATAAATGTTAGGGATTTCGAAGTCCCTTTCGATTAATGTCAACGTTCAATTACTGTCAACTGATTGTTGTCAGCAGTACCTAAAAGCCATTTTGGGTGAGGGAGGAATGGGTGTGGGGAATGAAAGCCAAGTCAAGAAGAGCCTCAAGTGCCAGTCTAGAGTTTGAACCTGGTTCTGGAGACACAGGACATCACAGGTTTCTGAGCAAGGGCCTCTGAAATAAAACTCACCTACCCTCCCAGGAGACAGCTCCCCAAAGAGCGAGGGTCACGTGATCTCCTCAGGCTCCACCCTCCTCCCTGAGGCGATTAGCCAAGGTTGTCTGGGTCAGATTAAGCTTTGACTGAGAAAGGCCAGAGGGTAAACAGAAAAAAAGAACTTCCATCCAGCAGGTGAAAGTTGGGAGACTTTACTATGCGTCTTTAAGCTACCGTTGTAAAGTATGAGGTAATCTCATTTTCCCAGATAGAAATTGTGAGTCTCCTCTCCGAAAACAAAACCAAAACACTATGACTTCAAGACCCGAGTTTTCCAAATGTATGACAAGATTATTGAACTAAAAAATGGTGTCAGGTCTCATTTGCCTTGAGGACCTCACAAGCTCATGCAGGAGAGGACTGCAAAAGTAAGAAATGATAATACAGAGTGCTTTGTGCTGAGATGGATTCTTCTATCTGTCCACAGGGAAGGAGGGCTCAGATTAGGGGATGTCTCTTAATGCTGCCTAGAGTGGAGGCAAAGGAGCCTTCCTGGAAGAGGTGAGAACTGGAGGACCTGTCTGGCAAAGTGGAGAAGGCTGTTCCAGGCAGAGAACAGCGCATGCAAAGACTCAGAGTAAGTAGTCCCAACTCCAGTAATAAAGTTAAACAGAAAGAAGGAAGAAAGGAAAGAAGGCAGAAAGGAAGGAGGGAAGGTAAGCTGGAAAAAAGTAAGAAGGGAAGGAAGCAAGAAAGGTAAATTGTACCATAGGCTGCAAAGGCCAGCAGGTAATTTCAGGATCCAAACACACACACACACACACACACACACACACACAGAGATGCAGGTGAGACCAATGGATTCGCAGAACAGATTCTAACTTACACCTCCTTTGCCACTGGCTGTGTGGCCTTGGGTATGTTAGACTTCTGAGCCTCAGTTCTCTTACCTATGATCACAATAATCACTGCCTCACTTCAGGGTTGCTGGGAGGATTCTCTAACAGTAAACAATAAAGCAGCCGCCACTTACTCAGCACTCACTACCCACAAGCACTCTGCATGTGCTTCACATACACTGAATCATTTGATCCACACGTCAACCTTATGAGGTTATTATCTCCATTTTACACTGGATAAACTGAGGTACAGAGTGGCTATGGAGCACATCCAAGGTCACAAATAAGGAGGGGGTGAAGCCAGGAGAGGCATCCAGTCTGGCTGCAGAGAGGAATCAAAGATGAAACACAGGCCTGGAACAGAGAATCCCTCAAGAAGCAGTTGGCTGGAAAACCAGAGGGACTGAGGTAGAGTGGGGCACCCTCTCTATCTAGTGCTCATCTCCAACAGCCATGGAAAAACTGTCCAGAGGTCAGTCTCTGCACCCCCAGGCAAGATCCCTTCCACAGGTCTCTGGGGTGCCGGATGCCAAAGCCACCCCCATCAACTCTCCCTAACAAGGAGCACGGGGACCCCAATATGATGGAGGGGAGGGGGGTGATGGACACAGTTTCAATGCCAGATGCTGCTGTTGCTATAGTTAGCATCTGAGCCCAGCTCCTTTGAAACACCTAGGTGAATACTACCTGTCCTTCCTTTTTAAGACTTTAATACATTAATATTGGATGTTACCATCACTACCAGCACCGTCATTAACACTGCATTGATTAATGGGTTTCGTTATCACAATGCCATTCAATACATGTGAGGGCTTACTACGTGCCAGACACCAGGCAAAGCAATTTACCCAGATCACAGCCTTGAACATTCACAGCAGCCCTAGGAAGTAGGTAGGATTTATGATTCCCACTTTTATAGAGATGAAAAATTCCAAGGGTCACCTGCCCAAGTGATACAACATGCCAGACCCCAGATACAGCCCCAGGCAACTGGAAGACTTTCAGAAAAGGCCTACTTGTGGTGCAAACCAACTACTTCCCCAAGATCAGAATTTTCATTACATTCTCCATTTGGCCCCAGACCTGGGATCACTGCTATCCAAACCTGGCCCCCATCTTGAGAAAATACAGAGAACTGCCCCGGCAGCCCCAACAAGGTCTCCCCACTAGCCTGCCCACAGGTAGGCCAGGACACCCAAGGGCCCCTCATCTGAAGAGCTAGTTCATCTCCTCTCTTGGGGTTTTGAGGCCGAGGCTGTTTATTTTGCTTCATCCTGTCCTGGCATTTGGTGCAGCACTGTATACAAGATGGCTTAATAGGGCAGCCAAGGCCCCTGGGGCCTGAACACCTGAGCAGAGCGCCAGCCTGGCTTGGCTTGCGAATTGACAATTGTCTCACCATGGCAACTTGCACCTGAGCTGTCCTAGCCCAGCAAGTGCCTAAAAAAATAGCTGCTTTCTCATTCTCCAACCCTGGACCAGACCCTTTCTGAACTTGGCCTTATTAAGGCCCATAACTCTAATCATGGAGGTGGCCGTGATTATAACCTATCTTATGTTAAGAAACAAGTTCAGAGGTGCCAAGTCCAACTGAGGCTCAATTGATACACCATGTGCATCCCATTTACACACCATTCTCCCTCTGCACGCACCAGCTGACCGATATTAACCTCTGGAGAGCTATTGAAATCAGCTACTTTGCCCTGACCCATGGTTAGAGATAGTGAAATATGAGGATTATGGCATGATGGGCTCTGGGCTTGGGACACCTGGCTGGGTGGCCCCAGGTAAACTTTAAGATGGAACTACTGAAGCGAGTTGCAATGTTAAGCTTAAGCAAGATACACATTCCACCCAAAGAGCTGGGGCCACTGGCAGCTATGTTAAAATCTCGGACCATGGGCCACTCCCAACAAGTCCCCTCACTGACTGTGGCTGAACTGTGATATGGCAACTTGGGAGCAGTGGAACAGGGTGCAGGGAAAGCCTACAGAGGGACAAGGAACTGGAGGATCAGCCCTGGGATTCTTGAGTCATCTGGACCAGCTACCCAAGAGCTGTAATAATCTGGAGATGGCTGTTCCAGACATCAAGGCTTTAAATGAACTCAAGCACTCCAGTTATTTGTTTGGGGAACCAAGGTTTAGAAACCCATTCACTAGCCGAGATTGGTTCTTGGACCAGAAGCATGGAATTCTCAGGCTCCACTCCAGACTTAATGAATCAGACTCTGGGGATGGGGCCCAGAAATCTCCACTGAACAAGCCTTCCAGGGAACGCTGATACATTGGAGTTTGGGGACCATGGCACTAGATTTGGGGGTCACCGTGGTACTTATGTACTGGGCTTGTTGATGAATGACCTACTGCGACCACCCACCTTTCCACTTTAACCAGGCCCTCACATACCCCACCCATCTGACCTGCAAAAGAACAAAAGGGACACCAGACTGTTAGAGAAATACTGATTTTAATTCAACATAAGGTAAACTCTAGGCATCTGTCATCTTTCAGCCTAAAAATTAGCAAAACTGTTGAAACAAGGCACAATTTTTCCCCATACTTTGTTACATGGCTCCAGTTACAAAAAAAAAAAAAATTATGAAAATGTTAAAACAAAAATAGATGTCTGAGTTTTAAAAAAAAAGTGTATAAAAAACCTCCCACAAAACCTGTCAACACTGTTCCTTAGTCTACAAAATAGCACCAGTAAGAAGAGTAAAAGGTGTTAAAAACCATTACGACAGCATTTCTGAAATGCAGCTTGTCCGACCTCCCACTCCCCCTAAAAACGATTTATCGATTTATCATGGAATAAAAAAGGACTTTAAAATCTCTGGAGGGAGGGTCGAGCTTTTATTGCAGTTTTCCCCCTGCAGTCTCTTAGATGAGGGGAAAGTGCGAGGAATGTGCTTCTGCCCCTGGCTGTCACTGCTGAGTTTAGAGAAGCCTAAGGAATTGGGGTGTCATACTTCTAATCTGGGGACCTGTGCCTGCGTAGTAGTCTGGAGGGTGGGGGGACGGGTGGGGGGGCGTCTTACCTAAGCCTTCTCCTTCTCCCCCCTCACACGGGGAAGGGGGGAAGACAGTGAGAAGCCATACCTGTCTACACAATACATGGCAGCTTATAACCCAGCCCACCCCTTCCTGAGCTTCCAGAGGGTTCTATTGCAGTCACTGGGAGGGATTTAGCTAAGGGTAGCCCTGCCTTTGGGTTTATGGGGAAAAAAAATAGCCCTGAAAGTGATGATGATGTCATCCCGGCTGAAATCACCATCCTTGTGGAAAATACTCTAAATGGGCCCCGGATCCCAGCCCTTTATACTGAGGCCAGGGGAACGTGCCGGGGAAAATTCAAGACAGACATGGACATCATGTCCTCTTCTGCTAGCCCTAGAAGAAACCATCCTAGGCCCTTAAAAGGTCCCTTAGCTACATGTCTACTGCCACACACTCCTGGAAACAAGGAGCTGCAGACATTTAAAAAATTAAAGTCTTGCAGTAACTGTCTTGGGTGATTTTTCAGCATTAACCTGAGTATCGGAGAGCTGTCGGCACTGTGGTTTTGGTATCTTAGCCATCGTTTCTCTGAGCGGTAAACCCAGGAGGGAAAAAAAAGCCATCTTACTACCTATTTCAAGTTTTAAAATTTTAGAAGACAAAATGAGCACCGTGTTTGGCCACTCCGAGCGGCCAGGTCTGAATTGTGCACAAGGAGATGGCACCTCGGGGTCCCCCTGCCAGGAGGGGACAAGGCAGCTCTGCTCCCGACGAGATACTCGGCCCGACCCCACACAGCTGAGCTGGGAAGGGCAGAGCCTGGGTGCACCTCCTGGGTCGTGGCTCTGCCCACACGCCCTGGTGCCTGGGGTACTATTCACAGGCAAAGTAGTCCTTCAAGGGGGCGAAGAGGTGTCGGATGACAGGTACACTCCAGGACCTCCCGAGCAGCTTCTGGCGGGCAACACGGCCCATGTTGGACACATCTGTGTAGTGTACGGGAAAGCCGAAGATCCTGGGGGTGGGGAGGGGGGCACCAGAGTGAAAACACAGGGAGTCAGATGTGCCCCCTCCAGCGTGCTTAACGCCTCTGGGAGATCCTCGCCTCGGCAGCCAACGTGGCGCTGCTCTTCCTGCCCTTTGACCCGTCCCTTCCACCAGGCCCACCAGGCCTTCACATGAGCCCTCTCTTGAGCCCCAGAGGTCAGGCCCACCAGTTCTTCAGCACAAATGACTGTCATGAGGGCATGGTCCCTCTCTGAGGGCACCTGTCTTGTGCACGCCCCTACACTGACTGGCACAATGCTCCTGGCACATAGATGGTGCTCAGTGGACCTTTCTCAAATGAATGAATGCCAAGATGGCCGGCCAGCCAGCAGACAGAAACATACCTCTCTTCAAACCACACAAGGACAGAAGTTAGGCAAATTGCCTTAGTAAGGAATAAGGACACTCACATAATGGACCTATTTCCAATAATCAGATGCTCAGATAATTTACTGTGAGGAAACTGAAGCATCCTGCGTGTTCTTTCCTTCTTCAAAGCAAACTGCTGGATCAAGGGCCAAGCTGGACTTAATGGTAGATGGCAACCAAATATACCAACAGCCTCCTGAATGGAATTCTACCACAGGTCTGGGAAGAGGCTACAGATACACGGGACCTCATTCTTTCCCAGGTTTCCAATCTAATACCACAAATTAAACCAAGAAATAAATCCAGTTGTAGAACTAACATATCTGGAATGTAAATACTCTTATCAAATAACCACAAAACACAGCCAAAAATGTAAAGAGGAATACTCGTAGCCCTTACTACATTCTAATCACAATAACAAAATAAAACAAAAGGAGTGAGAGAAAAAAAATTAAATACAGAACAGGAGAAATGAAATCTCAGAGCTGGTTCCCTGAATCAAAATAGACACACTACCAACTTAGTCAAATAAATGGATAAGGGAGAAGACAGACTGTGGCTAAGGAGGAATCAGCTTTAGAACAAGCGACTTGGCAGGAGGAATCCTGAGAAAGAGCAATGGCATGTCGGCGGGGTGTCCTGTAGCTGGATCCTCATCCATCCTAGTGTCCCAGCATGGTGGGGCGGGCAAATGCCGGGGCAACACAGCCAACATAGACAGATGTGCCGTCTCACAACCTCATGTTCTGGATTCCTCACCACCACAACCCTTTTGCCATTTCTGCTAGGAAATAAGCACTAACTGAAAAGGTTACTCCCAGCCCTGCTAATATAGAAGGTCACTGAGACCATGTGGAATTAAGGCAAGCACTTGCCCATTCGCACTGCTGGCCTTAACCATGTTTTCTTCCCCTTTCTCTCTATCTGCTTGATTCCCCTTTCCACGTACAGCCTTGCTCACCTTTCTAGCTCAGTGCACCACAAAACATCTTCTTTGCCATTCATGACAACAGGGAAAAGTTGGTTTTTCCCCTGTCTGATCGAGTTCGACTTGGTGGTTATTGTCTGTACTTTCTTTAACTGGAGAACAAAACGACATCATGGAGTGAGCACAGAATGAAGGGTTCTGGGTCAAGGCTCAGAAGCAGGTAAGGGAAGGAAGAGGGAGGGGTGGGTGGCAGAGAGAGAGTGTCAGGGCCGGGCTCTGAGAGGGAATGAGAAAAGGAAAGTTGGAAGGACAAGAACACTCTGTGCTTCCCACAAACACCAAGAAGTTAATGAACAGGAAGGACCAGCCTCAGAGAGAACAAGAGATAAACAACAAATGACCACAAATGAGATCACATGGGGGCCAAGAAAACAGAGTTATTGATCAAGCAAGATTAAGCAAAATTGAAAGTCCACCCAGACTGTAGAGGATGGTCAACCAGGGTTTGAATGAATGGAGCTTAGCTTAATGGAAACATTGAAAAGTAAGTTTATGGAGATCTTAATAGAATTATCCATGACTTAACCGTAGGTTTTTTTTTTTTTCTGCAAAAGTGTACTCATTTCTCACTGGGAGGATGAGCTGAGTCTCTGTGGAGTGTGCCTTCACAATCGGAAAGTCTACTTGCCTTTTCTCATAGTGATTTGTTTATCAAGAACCTCTCCTACACTGTACTTGAAGACAGGATAGAACAATTATGTGGGGAAAGAAGCCCAGCACCAGGGAGTCACGTGGGGGGAGGGGCAGGAACAAATTGGACACCAAGGTCAAGTCCCGATTAGAGATCACCAAGTGCATTTCCCAGTGGGCCGGGCACAGAGCACATCTTACCTTTGCTGTCCTATTGAACTCCAGGCAGTCCTGCAGCTCGAGTTTATCATTCTTTGATGCTATCACAGGCCTGAGAACATCCAAAACCCATTACTTCCTACCACCTTGAAAGGGGCCTTGGCTAGGTGCCTCCCAAGGTGGGAGTGAGAGCCCAAGCTGCAAAATGTGCTCTGGCAGTGAACTTTGCTACAAATACATGATAAAAATGGCCCTGGCATGAGCACGAGCCTGTGTGCTGAGCCAGGGACAGACTAGCCCCTTGATGGCGGCCGGGGGGCGGGGAGCCCAATGTCCAGGAGTGAATGCTCCTCCTTCTCAAATGTTAACAGTAGTCAAAGCTCCTTCACTGAGGGGAGCAGGATGGGGAAGCACATTGTTGGAGGAGCCAGGAGATGCCTCAGTCTCAGCCCCACTGCTCACTGGCTGAGTGAACGACCTTGAGCAAGTTCTGCCACCTCTCTGAGCCTCAGGAGCTTGGATTAGGTCTTTGTGGGTCTGCTCACTCCAACTAGCACATCAAACCCACGACTTGGTTGCTTATTGCTGGAGTGCAGCCTCAGGAGGCTTTAATAATGGGTCCAAGTGAAGACAAAAGGTGGTTCACAAAAGGACTAAAATTAATTCCCCCTTGTAACTGTCACCACTGAAACCTGCAAAAGCAGAGAGAGGAAAACAGATGCTTGAGAAGGAGAATGGATAGAACTTCAGAAAATGAAGTGGTTAAGCAGGTCCAGACCAGAAAACCAGCAAAAGGTCTGAATGCACAGGGTTGATGAATGCCACAGCATCCCTGTGTAAGGAACTCCAAGGCCAAAAAGAAATCAGACGTAAGATTGGATATGGTGCCCGCAAGAGGGGCCATCGAACACAGAATAATGCCTCACTGACCTCACCCTCTCTCCATTCCCAACTCTTCCATGGACCCAGGGGAGCTAAGGGCTCACAGCCCTGCTCTACCTTCTGTTGATTCTAGGACTGAAATCTTAACAACCAAGATGTTTGGTCTAAAGGCTGGATTTGGGTCTGTGACCCGGGGTTGACGCTGGCTGAGTCATGGATCCTGCAGAGCCCACCTGTAGCAGTTCACTTCTCATCCCAACTCAGATAATGCTCAGCAAATCCCATTATCTAGAATCTGATCCCTCCCTGTAATCCCACAGGACACTCTCCTGGAGCCACTGCTCTCATTGTGTTCAGTGCATGTGGATGGTACCTCTCGAGCACAACACAGTAATCAAAGTCAGAGCCCTCCTCCTCTGAACAACACCTCAGCTGCCTCCCCACTTCTGCATTCACCACGTGATAGTCTAGTCTTCCACCAGAAACCCTGAGAACCAGAGACACAACTCATCTCATCCGCTTAAAATCTCACGTGAACTCCTGGGTCAAAGTAAATATGTGTTGCCATGACTACAAGCCTCACAGAATTTGGCCCATACTTCGGAGTTCTCAGCCCTCCTCTCACACCCGCTCCACACCCACTCCCCACCCCTGGAACGCTGTTCTCCGGGCTGCTCTGCGAATGCCCGTCACTGGCCTCCCTGATCCTCTCCCTTCTGCTCTCAACTGCATGTCTCCACTCCATCACTTTGAGTCCTGCTGGGATGAGAAGCCTCCCCATCAACTCTTCCAGTGCCCCCTCCAACCCTGACCCTGAAATCATTTGTCTTCTCTACGCCTCCCTCACTGGCTCTGTGAGAGCCAAGACTGACATCTAGTCACCACGGAACTGGCAGCAGGGACAGAAGTGTCTGGCAGGGTGACAGCTCAGGAACGGAGTGAATAAGCCGAGTTCATTCCACACATGGACATTGCACCATCTGATGGGCTGATAATGAAAATATAAGACACCCAACAGAAATCCCAAGCTATTCCAGTACCTTCTGACCTCTGTCCACACTTTGCTAAATGTCTGAAAGTTATGTTTCCAACACTCCCTTTTAAAGAAGAATTTTTTTGAAGCTAACTCATTTGCAAGTTATATTACCATCACATTTGGTATCTTAATTAGAAGGTTGGTCTCCGTGAAGCCACATAAAGGAGATAGTTAAGCCTCAGCCAAGCCACTTGCCTGGTGGCTCTCAACATGAAAGGACTAATGAAAAGTTGGGGAAAGATCTCAGTCAAGAAAATCCAAGGGAGACAGGCTTTGGGCAACCAATTGTTATCTCAGCTCTGCCACCTGATTGGTCACCACAGGCCTGGTCCAGGGATCACTTCATCTCAGGGGCAGGGAGGTTAAGTTCATTTCCTAATGGACCGTAACTGGGAGGAGAGGTGGGGTGTAGAAACATCAGCATCCCTCGCTGGGAAGAAGCCTGCTCCAACACATGGCACTTTTAAGCACCAGGTCCCTAGGCAGAGCAGAAATAAATGTACTGAGGAATCCTGGCCTGAGATTCTCAGGCACTTGGTGTACAGCCTAACAGGCTTCAGCCATAACCCTATGGTTGAAGGGGTTGGTCTGAAGCAGAGGGTGAGGCCTTTTCTCAGCAGAGCCAGCTCTTTCTACAAGGTTCCAATGTGTCTCCCTCATAAGAGTCGATGGTTAATGGCTCATACCGTTAGTTATATTTAACTTGGCTGTTACCTGCCCCACTCGGAGCCCCTTGTTACCTGTTCATCCCGGGCAGGTTGCCCCAGAAGTACCGGGCTCTGTGAGCAGCAGACACTTTGATGGCATCAATCATCACAGGATTACACTGCAGGGAGAGAGAAGGGCAGCTGCTGGGAGCCCATGGCAGAACTCAGGCGGCAGACAGGTGACATGGCAGTCCCCTGGCTGTGGAGGAGGCATGGTTCCTGTCGGGCAAGGGACAGGCTAATTCCCCTCAAGAATCTGACTGAAGGACATAGCTAGTGCCCCCATATTAATGGTGGGGAAAGAGACCAGATCAGACCGGCAGGTTATAAGAGAAAGTATCCCCGGGGGCACGCCGTGTTATTACAGAATGTACTGTGTACAATGGTAAAAGCAGCTCAAAATTGAAATCCAGCAGGCTGAGGTCCTTGTTATGGAAGTGCAGTGTTGGCAAAATCTGACTTCTGCCACTGACTGGTCAGGTTCACGGGGCATGAGGGAACTGACCAGCCAGTTCTATAACCTCACTAGCAGAACTTTAGCTCTAACGTTGGGGGGAATAAGTATGTACATAAAGTATTTACTACAATGCTTGATGCATATTAAACGGTAAATAATTAACTTGCCCATGGTCCCTAATGCAGAGCTTCTGGGAACAAGGGTGAGAAGAAAAAAAAAAACTCTCTAGAGTAAAAAATCTCCTTCATGATGCCTCCAAAAGTAGGTGATGGCTTCATCATCTGACTTCAGTGGGTTTGGGGTGAGGGGAGACATCAAATGTTCTCCACGCACTAAACAGAACCCACCGACTCCATTCCATTACTCAGACCTAGCCATGCCCGCCATGGGGAGCCCGGAAATCGTTCCCAACACTGGAAATACCCTACACCCCCATTGCCAGCAGGGCCTCCATGCTCATGTTATCTTGACAATCAAGACCCCGGGTCCCCTCACCTCCAGGAACCGAGAGATGTCCCGCTTGTCGCCAACCTTCATGGCCACCACATTCTCAAACATCCAGAAGAAAGGCCGGTCTTCACCCTCCTTGGGGCGTGTGTAATTCAGCAGGTGGTAGAACTCAAAGAAGAGCCGGCCTGTGCCCTCTGAGCCCACAAAAGAAAACGGCAGAGCCAGGTTCAAACCATTCACCTCACCCCTCCATACTGAGACCAATGGGTTCCCGATGACTAGCTAAGGCTGATGCCTTACTGTCCCTGCTCCCTGCCACCCTCTGCAATGACAGGCATCAGCACTGCAGTACTCATTTGTATCTCTGGGGACTGGGGAGTCACTATGAGGCATGAACAGAGACAACAGGTAAGTTTGGCCAGAAGCTAACAGCTCCTTCTCAGCCCACTCCTCCTGGACCAGCACTCAGGGGACACAGGGTCTCTTGGGGCCACGGGAAAGAAGGGATGCTCACCATACAGGCCTTTCCTGGCAGGGTTCACATTTGAGAGATCATTGCATGGGCTTCCACCAATCACCAAGTCAAAGGGGCCCCATTCTTCAATCTGCAAGAGAAAAACAGTCCAGGATGGGGGTGAGGATGAAGAGATGAACAGCCTGGGTTCCAGGTAACCAGCTAGAAGAAAACCCACTTCTAGGTCTTGCTTGGTGATTTCAGTCTCCCAACTCTACTTTTGACCCAAGAAAACCAAATGCTCAGGATACGCTAAGATCTAAATCATTCTGAATGATTTCCAAGTTGCGGGTTTAATACTGCAGCTTGATGGAACCAAACCTTCTCTTCTGCCACAACCCCGGGCATGGAGAAGGCGGTAACGTGGCTGTGAGGATGTGGGGGACTCAGGGAGTGGAGGAAGAGGGGGGCTGCCCTCACATTTTTCTTTGTGATATTCCTGACGTCGTTCACATATTTGATATTGCCCTCATGCTTAACAGTTCCAACGGCGATGGACTCTTCACACACTTCGGAGGCGACATATTTCTCCACTTTGATGCCCAATTCTTTGAGGACCAAGTACCCTGTTTGGGGGGGGGGGTGTCGAGGGGGAGAGAAAAGACATCAGGGTTGTCCGGCCGAGGGGCCCTCCTTTCAGTGACTGTAAGCCATCTCCAGAACTCAGACCAGACACAGCAAGGCCATGGCAGTCCTCAAGTGGACCCCTGCAGATGGCAGGGTCTAACCCTACCTAACTGCACACTGGGCCCCCCAGGCTCTCTGCGGAGTTTCATGAAGAAAATATGTATATATAACTAGTATAGCCCACTGGTAGCATTTATTAAAACTGACAGGCACATAGCCAAGGCCCCCCATCTACCAACCCAGCAGAGTCAGATACATGAATGGGGATCTTCTCCAAAACCATGCTGAGAAAAAAAAAACTCTAAAAGCTGTCAGTGTTTCAGGCAGGCGGACACTGGTGAACAAATAGAAGTACAAGTGATGCTAAGTGCACAGCAACTTATTCTCACTGCTTCCTGCTCTAGTAAAAGGGAAATGTTCCTAACAATGCATCACAGGGCAGTTCTGACAATTAAATGAGTTAAATCAGGCAAAGTGCCCAGGGGCAAACGTGCATGTCGGCTATGCTTATTCTATACATGGGAAACCTAGAGGAAACGGGAGGGTACAAGATTAGAGATGTTAGGAGAAGAGTTGCCCAATTAATAATCCCCAATATATCTATGCTTATGGAACGGAAAATAATTTTCCAAAATTCCTGTACATAATAAAAAATAAAATGCAGAGGCTAAAATATCCATGCCTTTAAAAAGGACCAAAAGCAGACCAGGTGGGTGAAATGGTGGAGAGGTTTGAGGAGAGAAACAAGGAGCCAGTGGATTTCTCAGAACAGGTGACCAACAGGTACTTCCCAGGGGTCTTTCTTGACACTGACAACGGACACCTGGATCAGGTGAGCATCCCCAGGTGAACTCCTAACTCACCTGTCGCAATTCCGTCAAACAGGGACAAGACTCGAATGGGTCGCCTTCGGTTTGCGGGAATCGCAGGGTATAACTTGGGGGCTTCCTGCCAGGTTAAATAAAGAGGTCATGGAGGTCAAGGTGTGGGTATGGGGAGGGGGACTCAAGCTCTGGGAGGAGGAAGGTCTGGCCTTCCTCTGAGAGACAAAAGCCCTGAGCTCTGCCCTTTCTTCGCTGGGATGCCCTGGGGAGCTTTGGCACAGATGGCCCTTCTACCCTTAGACACGGAACAGATGAGGCTCTGACACGGGTGCAAAGTCACCCACAAAAAGACACGTGCTCCTCCATGAACTTGCAGCCCAGGAAAAGCCATATATGCCCACTAAGACTTGGGAGTAGGTCACAGGCTTCCCTACCCTCTGCAGTTCCACTAAGACTAAGGCTGGGTCAGTTCCATCCTTATTTCTTTAGCAGGCCCTTGAAAAAGCCAAGCCAAGAAGGAGGGGAGGGAAGAACACTGGAGCTGCCTGGGAAGTGCACACGGGACAATTAGCCGGGGCTCCAGTCTGAGGCGCTCAGACGCTCCTCTGTACAGCGGAGCTTTGTTTCTGTGAACTCCACGGACTGGGGCGGGTGCCAGGCTTACGTAGTCGAGCCCCGGGTCGCTGGTGAAGAAGGCCTGCAGGCGCACACTCCAGTCCTTGCGGCGCCGCAGGATGCCATGGCAGCGCTGGGGCAGGCACATGTAGCAGCTCCAGGGCTCCTGCAGCTTGGCGTCCGCCGCCGTGCCTGGGCCCACCAGCACCTCCAGGCACTCCACGCAGAAGCACCTACGCCGGGTAGCGGGGAGGAGGGGTGCCCGTCATCAGGCGGCTCTCCTGCGAACCCCACCCTCCCCACGGAGCTGGCGTGTGCTGGCTGAAACCCTCTCGGGCCCCCAGTTGCCCTTCCCCATGGGCGGGAAGGCCCTGTGTGTGAGGAACAGCAACCTCTCCCTGGAAACCTGGGCACCCTCAGTCCACAGGCAGCTCTGGGGATCCTTCTCTAGCCCGCTCCCTGCCTTTCTTAAACCCATCCCTACATCCCAGTTCTACTTCAGGGACATAGAGACTTCAAGGACAGGCTCCCACAGATATAATGCTGACTCCGGGCCCCGTCCCCAGGTCAGCGAGGCTCCAGTCCCCGTGCTCACCGGCAGCAGCTCGTGTTGCTGCAAAGGAGCAGCTCGCGGCCCTCGCAGCACACGGTGCAGTAGGACTGGTAGCCGTCGTCGTCGTACATGTAGAACAGCTCAAGGAACCGGTCCTGGCAGCCAGAGAGAAATGCCTGTGAAATCGGAGACCAGGGACCTCCAGGCCCCGCTCGCTTGCTCACTGGCGGAGGCCCTAGAACGCAGCCACAGAACAGGTCATGGGTGGCCTGGTGCTCTTTACAGGGACAGCTGGCTGGGGTCTGCGGGGCACCGCCCCTTGGAGTGAAGGGTGGGGCGGTTGGCCCCACTAGAGCCTTCCCGACCGCCTACACGCAGGTGCTTCATCCTAGGGAAGTGCAGGGAAGTTGAGAAGAAGGGAAGGGCCAGGAAAGTCCAGGGTGGGGATTGGTCTTACCCGGCATGTCTGGCAGAGCCCACCCTCAAAGAGAGGGTGGAAGGACACGGGGTTTTTCCTACCACAGGACAAACAGCTATCTGTAAGAAAGACAGGGATGCAGCTTGTGGCAATGACAGCCCCAAGATCAGCTGCTGAAGCCTTGTGTCTCGTTGTTCTTATTTACTCCACGTTAGGAATATGCCAGAGATTCTTCACCATTTGTTCCTTTGACTGTGCTTCAAAGTTGCCATCTCCGTTCCAGAGATGGAGAGGCTAAATCGACAGCTCCAAGCAGTAGGTCCCACAAGACAGGCAAAGGTCTGACCCAGAAATGGGGGGGGGGGGGGGGCAGGGTGGTGCCCACAGAACAGAACAAGGAGCAGCTGTGCCAGCAGAGGAGCCAAGCTTGGAGGGTCTGGTATGAAAAATCTTTGAAGACTCTTTACAGACTGGGACTTCTGGAGAATTTGTGGTGATGCCAGTTTGCCTGTTGTCTCATCGTGATAGGACTTGCCCGTGACCAATCCTACACAGAGCCATGGCTGTAATTTCAGAGCCCGGGTCCCTTTACTATAGGCTATCCTGTCCCTTCACATCAGCAGGTCTTACTGATCTACATCACTGACCAGGTGGACCGGGCCTGCAAAATAAATACCAAGCACCCCCTGCCAGGAAGCAGACAGATGAAGGAGTCTTGGGGGATAGGAGGATCGTGGGTCCAGGTTCCCAGAATCAAAAGGGCCTGCTCCAGGCTTCCCTGGTGGCGCAGTGGTTGAGAGTCCGCCTGCCGATGCAGGGGACACGGGTTCATGCCCCGGTCCGGGAAGATCCCACATGCCGTGGAGCGGCTGGGCCCGTGAGCCATGGCCGCTGAGCCTGCGCATCCGGAGCCTGTGCTCCACAACGGGAGAGGCCACAACAGTGAGAGGCCCGCGTATCACAAAAAAAAAAAAAGGGCCTGCTCCAATCGGGGCTCCCTGGGTCAACAGCTCTGTTGTTTTCCTACCCAGCACTGACTAACCACTTAACATTTGTTGACTAAAGGACATCGGGCTGAGGAAGCAATAGACACCTGTCCTCACACATTCCGAGTTCCATTAGATGAGTACTGGGCAGTTTCAATCCCAGCGGAATTCCCAGCCAGGGCAAAGAACCAGAGTTGGCTGGAGAGTGACAGTGGTGAAGTGTGTCTGCCTTTCACCCCAAAGCCAGTTGCAGTGCTTGTTCAGGGGGCTCACGAGGCCATAGATCATGGTTTCAGGTTTTGGGCTCTCCTGGCCCAAGCATCCTTGTTTCCATTCTGTCCCCAGGCACACTTCCTGCTCGCTGATCTTAGGAATCAGCCTCAGTGAAAATCAGGTAACTCATTCTAAGTAGCATCTGAGTAAGATGCCCACGCCTCGACCTGAGGTCAACGCAGAGTGGGGGGTGGACCTCCACCGGGCAGACCAGCAGGCCTGGAGGACAGGCTGGGAGCACTACCCAGGCAGGGAAGCCAACCAGGGATAGGGCCTTACCTTCGAGATTGCTCTTGTTGTTGGAAACATCTGAAGCCATTTGCTCTGTTTAGAAAAGAGAAGGTGTGAGATGAGGTCGGGGAGCCTCTTACTGATCATCTACGCCCTTGCTGGGTGGTCACTACCTGCCCACTCCACTTGAGGATGGACCGTCCCCCAGCCTCCTCGCCCCACAATCACCTCGACTCTGGTCCTCCTCTCCTCGGTCTTTGCCATTGTTATAACAATTTGTCTTGAGGCGCTTGGCTGGGGGGCAGTAGTCAGAAGTGGCGGAGTCGTCAGCTGTGCGTCTTCGTGTCTTGTTCTCTGTGAAAGGTGAGGAGAAGGCAGCCATGGCTGGGTGGGAGGAGGGTGCTGGGAGAACAGGACCCTACTTGCTATGCCTGGGTGCCGGCTGCATCTGGCCATGACATGAGTCTACCCTGGGTGTCTCAGGCCCCTCTATGGAAAATTTGCATGAGGACGTAATTTAAAACTCCTCACGTAGCTAACCCACGTACAGGGTCTTCAACAGCTGTAGTTGCAAAATACATGCTCTAGACCCAGCACAAAGAGAATTAGACACAGCTCAGTCTATAGATGAAACCCTGACACTGTCTATGATCCCCAATGAGCTGATAGCCACATGTAGCTACTGAGAACTGGCAATGTCACTTGTATGAATGAGGAGTTGCATTTTACATTTAACTTCTATGTGAATTTAAAAACTGCAATTGATCCAATTAACTAATTCATTTGGAACAAGTTGGACATTTGTGAAAATAGACATCAAGTATTTCTAATGAGAATTTAGCATCCAAATTGAGATGTTCTAAGACACATCAAAGAGATATTGAAAATAGGACTAAAAGGTCATGTAAAATATCTTAATTTTTTATACTGACTGTTGGAAATGCTACAATGTTGGAAATAGATTAAGTGTATGATGAATATTAATTTTACTCTTTTTTTAAGCTTCTTAATGTGGCTACTAGAAAACATTTAATTATATTAGGTGGCTACTGTTTATATGTCTATAAATTCCATTGTATTTTTATTCAACCTATACAGTATAATCCATATGGGACATGGTTAAGTTTGACTCTGACCCTAGGAGAGAAAATTACACAGCCGTTAAAAATCATAAGGACCCTTTAGTGAGAAAATGACATTTGACAGTGCTTATACGATAAATATTGAGAAATAAAGGGAAAGCAGGAATCCAACCAGTGTACAGAAAGAGCTGGAAGGACGTGCACACCCAAAAATATTGCCCTAAAGGGCAGCTGTGAAGGTTGGAGTGAAGGGGCAGGGGTAAGAGCTCAGGTTGACTTTTAACAGATTTGATTCTTTTCCAGTGACCACTGTGTATGCAAAGAAATTGAAAGAAAGTGCAGAGAAAAGAGTGCATAGTCAAAAGATGGGGAGGGAATACCGTGTTTCTTTGCTTCTAAGTTCCTACTGCCTGCACGACGAACCTTCGACTTATTAACCACTTTTGGCGGGAGGGACAAAACAAAACAGAAAACACTGCGTTAAATATAAGGATTGTAGGACAAATCCTGGATTTCTGGAGAGTAACAACAAGAAACCACAGATCCCTAATAATGGGGGAAATGCAATACTGGTCAACGTGAGGATAGATGATGCCCGTTTCTGAATGGAGGTGACTTATAGATTTTGGGTGTTTGTAGGGTTTTTTAAAAACGCATTCCAAGTTTTCTCCAATATTCAGAGCTTAATTATTTTTTCCTTTTGAAAAAAGGTGCTAGTGAAGATTCCATCTTGACTCTGTTTACTCAAGCTTTAAGAACAGACTCAGGGAGGCGCAAGAGGGAAGGGATATGGGGATATATGTATACATATAGCTGATTCACTTTGTTGTACAGCAGAAACTAACACAACATTGTAAAGCAATTATACTCCAATAAAGATGTAAAACAATTAAAAAGTAAATAAAAAACAAAGAACGGATTCAATCCCGGTTATGTGTATTTGACCTTTTGGCAGGAAAGTGTCCAGTGAAACTACAAAAGGCTAGGCTGTTGGAAAAAACTCACTAAACTAAGGAGCCAGCCAGGGCCGACCGGCTGCTGTAAAGCCAGGGTGGGATGGGAGGCAGCGGGGGGTGACTGCATCTCCCCAGGGTGCTCCCACCAGCAGAAGTAGGGGTGCTGCCACAGGGAGCCATTCCCACCTGGTTGCCTGTTGTTGGGTTTGAGGCCCTCGACCCCGGTGGGTTTAAAGCCCCCGTGGGCCCACTCCAACATGGGCTTCAGCTGATCCTCCAGCGAGTCTCCAGGGCTGCTGGGGAAGGTTTTGCCAGCCCGCATCCTGGCTTTCTGCCGAGATAGAGAGAGAATCTGATGAACAGGAGGGGCGGGTGCTTGCCTGGCCCCACCCAGGGATGCCCCTTGCTGGGGCCTGCATTCCCCTTTACACTGGGCCCTTTCATAGCCAGACAGCTGTCCTGAGCTGTGGTATGTGACAGCGAGGAACGACCTGTGCAGGGACAGGCCATGGGGGGAGCGTTAAGTCTCCCCACACAGGCACCAAATATGATCTCTTCCCTGTAGGGAACTGGAGTGGTCAGCTCTCTCTCGAGGGTAGAGGATCAGAATTAGCTGTGTCACTTTTAGCTATAGGAGAAGCATCAGCCAGCACCGTCTCATGGCCTCTGAGAAAGCTCCAGGTTTCTTGTTTAATTTCCCTAATGAAGGTGTGGAGGTGTTAAGTCCTATTTCAGAAGCACCAGGACTTACATGTCTAATTAAGCACAGAGCTTGTCTCATAAATGCTGGACAGAGGACACTGATCTTTTCAGTTGCAAGTCAAGGTAGAGGAAGGACAGAGCCTGACGGATCCCACGGACAAGGGGAGGAAGCAGCTGACCCTCAGCAGCTACCCAGTCTTGGCCTTGAACCACAAGCTCTGGAAAAGCTTGCTCACTGGTTTGAATATCACCTCCTACTTCCCAGGGCTCCTCCTTCCTCATTCAGTGGGCAATTCAGACGGAGACCAGCGGGGAGCTGGGGTAGCACTAGGAAATCATGGGCGGATTCAAATCCCTTCCTTCCCTTCCCAGCACGCCTGTCAGGCCACTGTCTTTCAACCTCCTTCCTCCCTGCTTGCCCCAGTCCCCTCCAACCCATCCTTGGCCACACTGAGTTGGCTTTCTGTATGTTTCTTGCTTTAACCCCATTCTTGGGGCCAGGCCCTAGCCACCCACCACCATGTTACCTCCAGAGCGTGGTACATGGCCTTCCTGTAAGAGACCAGCTTATTGAAGGTCGCCAGGTTAAAGTGCTGGCTGAACAACCCCAAGGCCACCAACTTATCTGCTGGTATCTAGAAGAGAAAGCCATCATCAACATTCACCTACAGCCTGTGTCTTGGGTGCCCTGGGTTTCTCATGAGCTTATTCCTGGGGATCAGGTTCACAGATATTTTCAGAGCAAATGACTTTCATGATCCCTGGTGTGACCCCCTTGCACCTCAGTCTTGAAATTCACCACGGATGCTCCAATTTTAGGGGTTTTGCACATGTTCTTTCCTCCTTCGTGAGCATGACAAATAGCTGTGATTACTATTTACTGTCTACTTACTTTAGCCTTTTATTAATTGAGCTAATGGATGTGTTTAGAGAACAGTGCCTGGCACAGACTACGCTCTTTTTAGTAATCGTGAATTGTTAATACAAGAATTCCACTGGGGCTAAAGATCCATATTCTACAAGTCTCATCCCCAAGTCCCCAGGCCATGCATGAACCACTTGGGTTGCCAATTATGAGATGAAACTGGGCGTTCAGGTTTCGGAGCTGACAAGACATGTGATATTTCATTCTCCCCAGTGCTGGCACTCATGCACCCCTCTCAATCTCTAAGCCCAACCACCCATAGGAGTGTTGCCACTACTGATGAGAAGGGACTGGGATTCAACACAGTTGTGCATGGAAATGCAGGTGCTACCCCAATGCCAAACTGCTTCAATACAGCAAGCGGCCTAAGCACCAGGCCCCATATTGCAATCCCATCCCATAACGCTAACATAACAGCATCTTGAATATTACCATCAGACGCAGTCTTGCTAAGCACATTTTATGTCTCACTGGGCCAAAGCAATTACAAACACTCCATGTTTTCTTTCATTTCATTGCACACAAATCATCGCCCTGCAATTAGATGCTTCAGGGAGAGCACAGGCCCAGGACATTCGTCCTTCAGCTCCCTCTGCTGGCCAAGGAGGACCTCTGTATGCAGACTCTCCCCAAGAGGGATACTCCAGGTCATATTATTCTTGCCCTTTGAGAACTTCAATGTGTTAACGGAAAATGGCCCAATTTATGGGAAAACTAGAATCTCAACCTGAGGCCAAGTCCCACAGATGTACTAGCTGGCCCTTCATTCCCACACCTGCCTCCACCCCAGCCCACTTGTTCTGCAGTTCCTCACCTAACCCCTGGACACGTTGAGGGATGCGCTAAAGACAACATCACAGGAAAAGTATTGTTTGCCGCATTCTAATCAAAACCTGGAGGTCTACGAAGGTGTCTTCAAAAAGGTGTAAGAATCAAAATAGCCTGATTCATCCCCAACAAAGACTCATCAAGAAAGATGAGTATTGGGCTTCCCTGGTGGCACAGTGGTTGAGAGTCCGCCTGCCGATGCAGGGGACACGGGTTCGTGCCCTGGTCTGGGAAGATCCCACATGCTGCGGAGCGGCTGGGCCCGTGAGCCATGGCCGCTGAGCCTGCGCTTCCGGAGCCTGTGCTCCGCAATGGGAGAGGCCACAGCAGTGAGAGGCCCGTGTACCGCAAAAAACAAAAAAAAGAAAGATGAGTTTTACAACAGGACAACTTTCAAAAATATATGTACATGAAAAGAAGCCACACACAAAACAGTATATATTATATTATCTACATAAGTTTGTGTATAATCCAAACTAGTCTATAGTGATAGAAATCAGAACAGCGGTCACCTATGGGGATGGTATGTACGGGGACGTACTGCAGAGGTCGAAATGTTCCATATTTGGGTTGAGATATTGTTTACATATGTGCATACATTTTAGAAAATTCATTGAATCATAGATCATTTGAGATCTATGCACTGCACTGTAAGCAAATTTTTATCTTAATAAAGTATTTAAAAATATATATATATATATATACACAAAAGGTGAGCTTTAAATGGCTAATATCAATAATCAAGAAACACTGAAATCACCACTCAAAGAATTTTTCCATAACTCTGCCCCTAGGACTAAATGACTGAGTCAGACACCCCTTCCTGTCTCTTCCAGGCTTCTCCACTGGAATACTTTGAGGGTATCTTCCCAGGTGGCCACTCCTGCCCCTCAGAATTCATACTGGTGACTCTGCCTCAGAGAAATGGACCAACAGAGCCCAGGTGGCCATGGATCCAGAGCTCTGGGCCTGTGTGAGCCAACGAGCAAGGGAAGTTTTTGTCCTCCTTTTGGACACACAGAGTCACAGAGTCTCATCCATCTGCAGAAAGCAGGCCGTTATCTTAAAAGGCAACTGTAAAAGGAAGGGAAGGAAAACACTGTGGGTCTGTAAGCTCATGAAAGCTCACCCTGCCCTGGACTCACCTCGGAGAACTTGCCATCGCCAAACCACTGAACCCACCGCATGCCAGACATTGCCTGACGCTTGGAGGTGGCCTTCCAGGACACCACCATGGCAGGCCACCAGGAGAAACCCTTGATCTTTCCCCACACGAGATCCCCTATTCCAAACTCTTTCCCGTCCTGCAAGAAAAACCACATGAAGGAATCGCAATGAGACAGACCAGTTGGGCCAAGGAAAAACCCTGCCGGTCCCACTGACCCTGATGGCAACTGCCTCGGAGTCTAACACAGGGCTTCCTGCAAGTGCAGGCAGAGTTCCTCAGGAAATTCCCTACCTCCAACACTTCCTGGTTGAAAATTCAGTGAGAATGGCTTGAAAATAAGGGGCAGAGCATGGGCAGGCTTGCTTGTTTGACAGGAACGTGGGGTTTTTTATATTGGATCTATAATATGTAACCTGTAACATGTAACCTAGTATCTGGAAAGATATTAACTGAAAACTCACAGGAAGTAAGAGAGTAAAAAACCTGGATATTCCCACCACAGGCCATCAAATGGGATATTACAAAGCCGTTAAAATGCAAAAAAAAAAAAAAAAAAATTTGGCCGCTTGCACATAAAAACTTGCCATAAAAGGTGAGATGCCCATGGAATCATGCAGGTTATTAAAATGTATCTATAAGATCTACTCTGGGACTTCCCTGGTGGTGCAGTGGTTGGGAGTCCGCCTCCCAATGCAGGGGACATGGGTTCGAGCCCTGGTCCAGGATGATCCTACATGCTGCGGATCAACTGGGACCATGCGCCACAGCTGCTGAGCCTGCACTCTAGAGCCCGCGAGCCACAACTACTGAACCCATATGTCACAACTACTGACGCCTGTGTGCCTCAAGCCCAAGCTCCGCAACGGGAGGGGCCACAACAGTGAGAAGTCTGTGCACCACAGCAAAGCGTGGCCCCCGCTCGTTGCAACTAGAGAAAGCCCCCATGCATCAGTGAAGACTCAATGCAGCCAAACATAAATTAATTTTTAAAAAAAGATCTACTCTGAAGTCATGTACATGGAAAAAAGGATTTCTACATGATATGTGTACATACATATACACATGCGTATGTAGCAAAGCCTGAGTGAAACCAACAAGCTCAACTGGTTAATTATGAACAACCCTAGATGGATTACACTATACAATGGATTATAGACATGAAAGTGAGGCAACTCCAGTTCCTAATAAGGGAAAGAAGCAGATCAACAATTGTATACGTAAACATGATGAACAGAATTATGAATTATATATACAAGGTATATATATCTAGGTACAAAGATGTCATGTTCAGAAAATCAGTAATCCGATGGTAAACTAATCTGGTGCTTGAGTTATGTCTAGGAGATAAGGATACAGCAAGGACCATGTTGCATATGAAAAATGTACTTGGCGAGTGAATTCAAATATTATGATAAAAGTGACAAGAACCGTAGTAAGTCACCTCTGGGTAAGTGTTCCCTTTTCCCTATATTCAGCCCTTCCCCAGTGGTACCTGATACTCAGTGCTGTCTGCATCTCTGCCCTCTGCGTCCACCTGCGGTGACTCCATGCTCTCCTGCTGGCTGTCCTGGGCCAGGCGGGCATAGGGCGTACTGCTGCTCTGGGGCACCACTTCATCATCTGTGAGGTCAATAGTGAGGTAGGGGCTGGCAGGGGACAGCCACGGCGCGCCTGCAGATGACCCTGTCCGCCGCCTCAGGGACTGTGGACAAAAGGACACACAGCTTGGGCCACAGCAGACCAGGTGGGTGACCAGAGACCAGTGGTACCCCCAATGGCTTCCCAAGCAAGCAGAAGTGAAGCAGAGTGAAGATGTAAGTTAATGAAACAGAGACCACCACGGATGGTTTTCCAGGAACAAGTAAGTGTCCCTTAAGTGGCGAGAGAAAGCAACTTCCTTAAGGACAAGGACAGAATCAAGGACCAAGTCAGGATAACAAGTGATGCTCAGAGAGGGCTCCCTGGTGCCCAGCTTTGCAACAGGAGTCGAGAGTTGCTGTAACCCACGGGGCTGCCTCAAGAGAGTCACTGAAGATACTAAGGAGACAAGACAGTTCTGGTATCAGTGGTTTGAGCTTTTTCCGAGGAGGAGTAAGAACCCAGTCAACAGGGAATTCTTGCATTCCCACCACGGTTCCATCCAGGGATCAGGCCAGGAGAGAAGTCATCAGGCTTAGGAAGAGCTTACCCAGCACCCGGGAGAGAAAGGAAAGGTAAGACCCTGAAAGGGTGGTAAGTGTGAAGAAAGGAAGCAGGTTATAACAGCGGCCACTTTCCGTGGTGTGGTGAGAGGGGCAGATCTTCCAGTTAGAGACGGGGGGCAGGGGTCTGAGCGTCCGGGGAACCAACCCTGGTAGCTGAGAATTCCACGGGGGACTCGTCCACGTGGTTGCGGCCCTGCCGGCCTCGGGTGGAACGTGGGGAGGGCCTGTGCCTCTCCCGGCTGGAGGTACTGTTGTTATTTCGAGTTCGGACCTGGAAGCAAGAGAGGATAAGCACGAGGCCTTTGGTGAATGGAGGCTGGGGTCTTAGACAGAGGGCCCAGAGGACTGGGCTTGAGAGGCAGCCTCAGGCCAACAGAAGTGAACAAGGTAGTCTAGCAGGAAGGGATTCTGGACTGGTTACTTCCCACCCAGAAACTCCCCAGTTTGTGGGATAAGGGATCAGGGTGGCCAGCAGGGCTGCCTGACAATCTACAGCAGTTCCCACTCTGCCTGGCACAGCTGAAACTGGCACCTGCAAATTGAATTGAAAAATAAAATCCAAGTTTACTCTCAATCAAACACTTTTCTTTTCCAAAAGCATTATTACTATTGTTGCATTCCTCCCAAAGGTACTGGATCATCAAGACGGATGAGAAGCCCTTATGCTTCCTTCTCAAAAATGGCATGAACTTGGGTGTTGCAGACCTGTGTTCAAATCCTGCACACAAGAGTTAATGTTTAACCTTGAGTAAACTACCAGCGTCTTCTGTCACCTGTAAAAAAACAGGATGATACACATCACATGGGTGAGATTATCAACTGCACCTGCCATGGTCACCAAGTGTCAGCCTGCTTTCTAACAGGCTGGGTGACCATGAGCAGTAATTACCTTCCCATTTCCAGATTTCAAGTCACAGAATCCACCTACAGAAGCGACTCCCAAAGGTAACGGGCAGTTGAATCATCCACCTGCAAACTATCACCCTTGGGCACTTCTTAGAATGCTTCCCAAAAAAGTAGAGAACTGCCATGTGAAAACCATCACAATGATAATTCATTAGCTTTGCTATCATTTTCCAATTTCAAAACATTTGTTCAAAGTTCCCCCAGGGAGGGCTTCCCTGGTGGCGCAGTGGTTGAGAGTCCGCCTGCCGATGCAGGGGACACGGGTTCATGCCCCGGTCCGGGAAGATCCCACATGCCGTGGAGCGGCTGGGCCCATGAGCCATGGCTGCTGAGCCTGCGTGTCTGGAGCCTGTGCTCCGCAACGGGAGAGGCCACAACAGTGAGAGGTCCGCGTACCGCAAAAAACAAAAACAGAAACAAAGTTCCCCCAGGGAGATCCTGGACAAGGTTTTTAATGCAGGCTGATGTGTGGTTGAAGTGCCTTGGCTTAGGGCTGGCACTTACAGCTGGGCTTTCTGGCCGAGTCCTGGTTTCACGGAAGAGTTTTGGCATCACTGGAGTGTCGGAGCCATCTCCATCTTCCCCTTCCCCATCTCCATCGCCCGTCAGATCCTTTACAAATGAAACATTATGAATTTTAGGATGTCATATAACCAAAATAGTTTTTAAATGAAGAGCCAATCATATAGAAAACAATCATAATATTGGTCTGAGTGACTTAAAAAGATTTTCAACCTCATTTTGTTCAAAAAATATTTTGCAGTGGCTTACCACATGATCATGAATTCAAGAGAAACCTTGGTGGAATTAGAAAGCCAAAGAAATGGTGTCAATGCAAAGTGCGTCGTGAAGCCTTCCGTGCCCACACCACGGTTAGACTAGCTCGCTGTGCGCAGCAGGGAGACCTAGGGAGACGTAATCTCCACAATTAACAGTGTCTGGGAGAAATCACAGGCTCAAGGAAGATGCTTCTTGCTACAGTGGCCAAGAAGAAATGGTGCTAATCCTGTGTCAAGTGCATGTCCCAGGCTGCACACCAAACCCAGCAAAAACCGAGCATGAGAGCCAGAGCAGTGGTGAGTGGCTCGAGGTCTTGCCGGGGTGTTAAGAACTTGACTTTCACCTGCCAACTAAGGCCTCTAGTGAGTCCGTTCCTCTCTTTAAAATTGGTATAATGGTTCTTGCCTTATAAGGGAACAACAGGCTTATAATGAGAATCAAATAATGCACCCTTGCCCAAGGCAGGGCACAGAGGAAGTGCTCAGAGGCTAAAACAGCTGTTCTGAGCCTCTGATCCAGCACTGTCCCTTCCCAGTTCCCCACACAGCTCTCATTCCTCATCATATGGGTGCCCACTTGTTGTCCTCCATGAGGATAAGAGAAGCTGTATGAGGGTAGGTTTTCATTGGTCCACAACTTTTGTCCATGACTTTGTCCCAATGCCTGACACTGGTTCTTTGAAAAAGTAACCGAATGGACAAAACTAATATGATTAATAGGAAAACAGAAGGCGTAAATAATGTCAAGAGTGAAAAAAACATGGAAAAACTATAACTTGGAGAAAACTAATCAAGCAGAAACACTGATATTGCAACAAGTGGTAAAAGATGTTTCAGAGATTGTTGCAAATCCACTAAAACAAGCCAGGCAAATTCTTTCCAACGTGAAAAAAAAAAAATCCTTGAGGCCACATGGCCATACAACCTTGCTATCAAACCGGACACAGATATTATTACAAGAAATAAATCATACATTCATTTTACTCATGAATAGATGCTAAAGTACATCCAATTTAAAACATACCATGAGCAAGTTGGTCTCATTCCAGGAATAAAAGGACAGCTTGCTACAGGAGGAATTTATCAATGTAATTGATCATCCAGATTGAGAAAAAAATAATTTCAAAAACTTGGCAAATCACGGCAGCAAATGGCATCCTAAGTGAGGTTGCTGGAAGTCTTCTGTGTGCCTAGCAATGTTCAAATTCCTCACTCAACAAGTATTTACTGGGTACCAATTTAAGTGGGCCTCAGTTATCCTATTTGATACAAACCAAAGAGAATTCCCCCGAATCCCAAAAAGTGAGAGTGGAGCGGGTACCTGAGTATAACTTAGCAGGCTGGAGACCTCCCTCTTAGACAGTCGTGAGCTTGATCTGCGGCCTGTGGAGGAAAGAACCAAAGTCTGTTGAGGAAGGGGCAGCCGCCAGGCTGTCCTGTCTCTTCTCTGGGCTGTGGCCTGGGGTCTCCCTAAACCCACTGGCATCTTCAGGGCTTAACTCCTAACCCCTCGGGACCCACAGTCCTCTCAATGTATTAGTAAGGCAACAGGATCCAAGGCCTGCATGAGATATAGGACCCAAAACACTACTGATGGTACTCCTGACACGTTCCTTCCAGAACTGTGCTGCCCAGTCAGTGGTCACTAAGTCCACTTAAATGAGCATTCCAGTGCCTGCCATCGCAGCCACATTAAGTGCTCACACGTGGCTCCTGGCTGTTATAGTGAACAATGCAGAAATAGAACACTTTCACCCTCTGGAAAGTGCTATTGGACAGCACAATTTGAGGAGTTCTCAATAGCAGGATGGGACAATACAGGGGTTTCCAAATCAGCTGGGCCAGAAAATCTCAGGGGGGAGGATCCCAAGGGATCTGATCTGGGAGCAGCATAGGGGAAGGGAGGAGAGGGTGGGATTGGCAGCAAGCCTTAGACGCTCCCTGCCTGAGTGTATTTCTTCCCATAAAAATCACAGGCCCAGCTGCTAGGGGAGAGGGGTGCCCCTGTAAAAGGGCGAAAAACCTCAGTCTATCTATGCCGCAACCACACCCGTGTCAGGAAAAGAACAAGGGTCATTGCCTTGGGGTCACTTGCTCAGAGTACCAGCTGAGGTGACTGGAAAATAGGGAGGTCAGGGGCTCTGCCTCCATCCTCTTCCCTTCCCTGGAGCTTCCCCAGAGCCGTGGTATGAGGCTCTTGCCCCACAACCTGCCTTGAGTCTGCTCGGAGGCTCGTGTGCCAGCTGTGGTCCCCAGTGCCTGCCCACCCGTCCTCCCCACAGGCCAGGCCACCTCTTCCACCTCTGCCACCTCTGATGTCCGGGCTGCTGATAGCCTCCAGGATTGGGGGCGAGGGCGCGTCCTTGGAGTCGGAAGACTGGTCACTGCAGCCCCCGTTGGTGAGGATGGAGTCTTCCCTCCTGCTGGCGTCCTCCTCTCCGTTGAGCTGTCTGGTGTCTCCCTTCATTGTTTCCTGCAGGAGGGCCAGAATGAGGAAGGTAGCAGGGAAGCAAGGGCACAAGGGGGCAGCATGCCCCCAAACCTCCCGCCAGTGGCTCCAGGTCCTCAGGCCAAGAGAGGCCCCATGACTTGTCCTCAGGGTGATACTCCCGCCCTAGGACCCCGCCCAGGCTGCCCCCCATAGCCTGGCCCCCTCACCAAACTCGGAGGATCAGGACTTGGTTCCATGTGGCCACTCGACCTGAAGGCTCAGAAGCCAGCACCCAAGACAGAGGAGGGGGCTGGGCCGTGGTATGAGGCTCAGGCTGCTCTGTGCAATTAGCCGGCCACTTCAAACAATGCCATCTAGGGCCCGCCTGCCCCGGCCTGCCTGCCGCCAGCCTTGGTCCCCTCTGCCCCTGGCCCTCTCTCCCTGCCCAGCCTCTGCAGGGCCTCAGGAAGCCAGTGCATTATTTTCCCTCCTGACCCCTTTGTTTGCTCTCTCCCTTCCCCTCAATCTCCAGGTCCTCTTCCCACCCGCCCCCTCCTCCCCCACAGAACAGCTTCTCTCCTCTCCATGGCAGCACAAGCCCCGCCCCACCCCAACCTCAGGGGCCCATTGGTCTGCTGGCCTGTCGCTCACTCTCCTCCTCCCTTACCAGCTGGGGCTCAGAGTCCCAAGTTCCCAAGAAGGGAAGGGATGGAGGAGACACAGCAGGAAGGACTGGGGCATTTAACAAGGGGCATGCTCCCCATCTGCTCCAGCCACACCCCACCTCTGGGCCTTTGCCTCCCCACTGCTGCCCACCCTGGTATCCGCAACATCACTAGGCTAATTCAGCTACGACCAGCTTGGGCCAGGTCTTCAGGGATGGGCCAGGTCTTCAGGGATGGGCCAGGTCTTCAGGGATGCGTTGGAGGGCTGTGTGACCTGCGACCTGGCCCACTGCCTGGGACATGTTGGCCTCAAGAACCTGCACCTTGCTCTCATTTATTCCTCCTAATGTGACTGTGGGCCCATTTTATAGAAAAGGAAAACTGACACACAGACCTGATTAGTCTCCAAAGTCAAAAAATCACAGTAATAGACCTGAAACATTGTTAATCAACTATACTCCAATATAAAATAAAATTTTTTTAAGAAACCACATGTAATCGGAAGGGTGAGGCCCCCAGGCTCCCATTCCTTTGCTTCCCCCAAACAGCTCCAGTATTTGGTGCCACACTGTCCTGTCCTGGACCCCTGCTTGGGAAAAGTTTCCCCAGCAACCGGCTGCCTATGGGGCCTGATCACTGCCAGCCCCTATTCCCCATCTTGGAGACTCACCACATGGTGCCTGATGACCAAGCTAGCCTCCAGGGTACCTTCCAGAAATATCGTCTAGGCTGCAAGCTGCAGTGGTGACACTGGCACCATACCCACCAGGGGGCGCTGTGGGGCTCACTGATGAGGCCTGCAGTGTCCCACTGAGGATTTGCGATGTCACGTGGGTTCTCAATTCAGTCTTCTGCACCGGTCCATTCCCCAGGTGTAGGTGTGGGACAACTAGACCTCTGCTAGTCCCCATATGGACCAAGGACCAGGGAACCACCCCGGAGCTGGTTAGAACTGCAGAATATCACGCACCTACTAAATCATGATCAACATTTTCACAGGATCCCTGGGTGATCAATATGCACGTTAAAGAAACACTGCCTTGGGAATTCCCTGGCAGTCCAGTGGTCAGGACTCAGCGCTTTCACTGCGGGACCCTGGGTTCGATCCCTTGTGGGGGAACTAAGATCCCGCAAGCCACTCAGAGCGGCAAAAAAAAAAAAAAAAAAAGAAAAGAAAAGAAAAGAAACACTGCCTGGGTCACAAATGTATACACTGATATAGTTTAACCACCCCATGTGGTCCAGGGTATGTATGCAGGTTCACAGTTCCTGGTGTTTTCTCTCAACCCATGTTAAGGACTCTCACCAGCCCCAGGGAAAAGGAAGAGCACCCGACCCAGCTACTTCTAGGCCCCTTTCACTCTCAAGCCCTGACCCGGAAGAACAGGTTGTCTGACCTATGGCCAGTTCCTGTGAGTCCAAGTGGCCAGTATCCCAGGAAAACTGCTGGAGTGTGGTTCAAAGTAATGATTAATTTCCAGCGTTTCGCCTCAGGCCAAACCAGTGAACTAAATAACTTGGGTGGCCTGGCAGGGGGTGGGAGGCTGGGCCATGGGGTACAAGATACCAGGAGGGTCCAAGGGGAGCTCTGTAGAGGGGGGAGGGGCAGACAGGGCTTCAAGTGAGGAGCTGGTATCAGGTCAGAGGCTGAAATCAAGGGACAAGACTTCTCTCTCATCTGGGACCCAGGATTCCCTCAGACAGCCCCCAACTGGATCAATGGGAGTCTCCCTCTTAGACAGACCCATTTGGGGCCTGCAGCCTGGAGCTGACAATGATTAACTATGACTAACCACCCTCAGGCTTCCCCAGGGCCTCAGCAGTGCTAACTTGTCCACCAGCCTGCCAAGAGGGATGGACAAGTGAGCAGAGCTCCTTCCCAAAGCCAGATCTCAACATTCAGGAAAAATCCTGCCCCTAGAACCAAACACATGGGCACTGGAGGAAGACTCAGGAAAGGAAACCAACCAGCTGTGTCACCAGCTACCTGGGTGCCCTGGGGTGAGCTGGGCGTGTAAAATAATTACTTCTAGTGGCATAATTCAGTGTGATTTCATTAAAAATTCCTTCCCTGTAGTTTTCATTACCCTGGATTTGCAATGACATTAGCTTCACCACACGCACCAGCGTCCAGAACCGGCATGATTGAAAGATGCCCAGCTCGGTTTCTCTCCCGTCCAGGTTACACACAAGGTCAAAGAGATCCAGCTCCAGGCGTGTGCTGCTACTGGGCCTGGGCCTGGAAGCCCTCCCCATCTCTCCCTATCACATACTCAGGTTTCAAAAACCGCAGTTCAAAAGCCAGGAAGGGTTCTCTCATAGGTCTCTGCTTCAAAAAGTGATGATCTGGCCCTCTCCGTGTAGATATACAAATCCTCTCACCTGATCATTTTTTTCAGCGTTTACTACTATATACCAGGCACCTTTTTGTGCTTTACCTGTATTAGTTCATGCAATCCTTACATGAGGTACATATTATTATCCCTGTATAACAGATGGGCAAACTGAGGTTAGGCAACATAACATATACTTGACCAGTGAGATTTGTTTAAAGGTGCTCAAAGAGTCCAGGGAAATTAAATAAGAACACACGAATTTTAGCTACATGCTCTTGGCAACAGGAAGAAATTAGCACCGGCCATTGGTTTCTAATGGTAGATACAAATCTCCCTCATGAAGCTGTTTGGCTTGTAATGAGTCAGAATTGGCATTTCCCAGATAGCATGGCCAACACAAGTTAGCTGCTTCATCTAGACTGATGGTTCCAGCGCTGGAGGATAAACTGGCCGGACTACCTCCCTGACAGAGGTGGCGCCTTCCTAAGGGATTTTTCAGAGGGACTCACATACCAGCTTCAGGACAGCCTTGCCGCTTGGCTGTTCTAACAGTTCCCAGGCCCCTACTGTAAGCTAAAGGCAGCACAAACCTCTAACCCCTACCCCATCCTGAGGCAAGTCCTCTCATCAACCAGCTGTCAACAGGCTCAGATGAATTAAGTCACCCAGCAAAGTGGAAGCACCAAACTCATGTCCAGGCAGTCCTGGGCACGTGCCTGTAACTGCTGTGCCTGAGACAAGTTATGAACAATGCACCATCTATTCCAGGGGCTACGGGAGCCCTATGGCTGAGGGACATGATACACCAGCTGAGCGTTCACCTTCACAGGAGGTAGTGGTCCGTCCTCGTGATGCAGGTGAACTCTGACCCTTTCCCAGAGGCTGGGGTCCAGCACGTGACTTGGGGGTGGGCAGCAGTGCCGGGTGGGCTCACCAACAAGGCTCCCCTGCAAGGCCCTGCCTCATTAGTGCAGGGTGCTCGTGTCCCGACTGAACCAGGTCAGACGTATCCAAATGCAATGTGGCAGACAGAAGGGTGGGTGGCACCCCTAATTAGACTCAGGGAGGAGGCTCAGGGACTGCCCAACCCAGCTATAAAGCTGAGAAGTGATGTCACTCACGTCTTCCAGGCTGGCACCAGCAGCAGAACTATTTCACTGGCACCTTGTAAATGTTAATTGCATTAATTAAACTCATAGTGCAGGAAGTGGGGGAAGGTGGGCACGATGGTGAAGTGGTGGAAGCGGGGAGGCCACTTGGGCATCCCTACCCATGGTTAGTCCACCCAGGGCTTAGAGATTTGGTGAAGTAAAAAGGGAGAGGCTGAAAGATAATCCCACCTCCCCTGTTTAAAAAATTCCTTCTCAGAAAAAAAAAAAACCAAACTCCTTCTCAGCCTGTGGGAGGGATATCTTGACTCCTGCCTCCTGCCCTTGAACTACTCAAGCCTTTCTTAGCTGTTCCCCAGAAATAGCTGAGATGGAGCAATCAATATGTACCTCACAAAAAGAGCTACTCTTATGATCCCCATTTTTCAGATGCGTAAACAAGCTCAGAGGAAACAGATCAGCAGATTCCTTGCTGAGGCTTCCAGAGTGACTAAGTGATGGAGATTGAGGCCTTAGTCCAGAAGTCAGATCTTAAAGACATCTTAAAACGATGCAGTAAGCATAGTTATAAAAGGTAAGCCCAGGAGGGACAGTTCACCCAGGTGAGTGGAGAGGGAGGCAGCCAGGCAGCAGGGACAGTACCAAGTCAAGGAGGCCAGAAATAGGCTGCCCACCTGGCTGCACACAGAGCACAGGGTCCCAGTTCAGTGCCTTTGCCTGATCAGGGATCTCCACTAAATTCCTAAGAGATCAGATTCACAGGAAAGCGGGAAGAAAAAGTCCTGTCTTCCTCAAGCCCCAGTTTTATAGTCTGTGAAATGAAGTGACGCCACCTAATTCCTAGGTGGTTGGTGCTACAGATCCCAAAGTAGATGACAAAACCTTAAAACCTGGAGATTGGGCTTCCCTGGTGGCGCAGTGGTTGAGAGTCCGCCTCCCGATGCAGGGAACACGGGTTCGTGCCCCAGTCTGGGAAGATCCCACATGCCGTGGAGCGGCTGGGCCTGTGAGCCATGGCTGCTGAGCCTGCGCGTCCGGAGCCTGTGCTCCGCAACGGGAGAGGCCACAACAGTGAGAGGCCCGCGTACTGCAAAAAAAGAGAAAAAACAACAACAAAAAAAACCCCTGGAGATTACGCTTTCTCGTGTGCTGTCTTGCCAGACATCCCAGTTCTGCCTCACAAAGGGAAGCATCCCTTCATCCACGATGATTCCGAAGTCTGGAGAATTGCTCAGTGCCTCTGGGTCATGGCTACATGCACCACTGTCATTGTACAGTGATAGCTGGTCCTTGGCATATTTATCAGAATCATCATAAGAATTGATCCCAGCAGGGGTCAAATTGGACAAGTAAAAAAGTTGACTATGAGGATGTTCCTTGCAGCATTGCTCATTAATAGCAAAATACTAACAAATACCTGGATGTTTGCCAATGGATTGTGGTAAAATCATATATCATTACCTTTTAGATAATTCACAGGAAAACCTAGGAACGCACAGAAAGATCCGAAAGATATGGCAGCTTAAACTGGAGTTTGGAGTCAAACTTTTTACCCTATGTAAACAAAATGCAGGCAAACAGCCCCCTTCCCCTACAAGTTATTTGGGAAGCCCTAGGAAGGACGTGCAGATGTGGACAAGGAAGCCACAGGTCACCCAGAATGACAGGTGGGGCATGATGAGACGCAGAGGATTCTGGGAGCTGCCATGCCCACTCCTGTGACCTTGTCCTCCTTGGCAAAACCAGAGCCAAAGCGCCCTCTGCCCTCTTCCCAAGGGGTAAGGGAAGAAAGGAGATCACTATTCTGAAAAGCTACCCCCTCAGTTCTGCCCCTCACAGCAGGCTGCACCCGTTGCTTCAGCCTATGCCTTAAATCTCAGCCCATCCACATACCAATGCCATGGGGATATTGATTCAGCCTTGAAAATGGCAATCTGACAGTATGATCTCACACGCCAAGTGTCTGCATCCTGTTACACAGGATTCTACTGCGAGGAATTGACTCAGCGCAAAGCTCTCACCAAAACCTGTGGGCAGGATTGGCACTGCCTTTCTTTGCTGTAGCAAAAGCTGCAAACAAATGATCAATAGGAGACTGACTAAATTATATGCAGCCACACCGGGGAGACCACTGAGAAGCAAAGAATGGGGCAACTGTTGCTAGATGAAGCCATGAAAAGTGAAAGTCTGCCCCAATACAATCCCATTTGTTAATTCATTACCGTGTACATTAAGCAAAGTTCCTCCAGCATTTTTCCTCTAACTGTAAAAAGCTAGGTATCTCAGGAAGGTAGCTTGTGGGGGAATGGACAACCATATCCCCATGTTACTTTCACAATCAGAAAGTCAACTTTAAAATGTCACTGTCCAAGAAACATTTTTTCCTTCGAAAATGTTCAAGTTTAGCTAACCTGAAGTTATTTGTATATGGTTTGAGGTAGGGATCTCAATTTTCCCTGTAAGGAAAGCCAGATACATATAACTAGTATGTCCCAGCTCCACCTCTTTTATAAAGTTCCTTTATATAAATGGGATGTCTCTAGGCTCACTTCTCTTTTTGGTATTTACCCCTTGCAACTTCTTTTAATCGTGGTAGCTTTATAATAAATGCTCATACCTACTAGGACAAGCCTGCCAACCTTATTGAGAAGTTTCATTGATTTTCTCCTTAAAGGTCTTGAACATCCCTTAGTTTGGGTTTTCTTTTCTTTTTTTTTTTGCTGTACACGGGCCTCTCACTGTTGTGGCCTCTCCCGTTGCAGAGCACAGGCTCCGGACGCGCAGGCTCAGCGGCCATGGCTCACGGGCCTAGCCACTCCGTGGCATGTGGGATCCTCCCGGACCGGGGCACGAACCCGTGTCCCCTGCATTGGCAGGCGGACTCTCAACCACTGCACCACCAGGAAAGCCCCAGTTTGGGTTTTCTTGTTTCTAGTTCCCTCTTCTGGCCCTTAGATTTCTTTTCTAGGGAGCTTAGCATGCACGTTAGACATCATTCCTAGTTGCTTCCGTGAGAGGACTTACAGATTAATCAGAAAATTAGTCCTTGAGCATTACTTATTTTTAAAAAAGACAAAAAAGAAAAACTAGGTACAATGTATGAGGGAAGTAGGGAAAGTGATGAAAAGGTATGAACTTCCAGTTATAACTAAGTCCCTATGTTATGTCCCTATGTATGTTACTATGTATGTAACTAAGTCCCTATGTATGTTACTATGGGATGTAACATACAGCACGGTGGCTGTGGTTAACAAAATTGTATTGTATCTTTGAAAGTTGTTGAGAGTAGATCTTAAAAGTTCCCATCCCGGGAATTCCCTGGCGGTCCAGTGGTTAGGACTCGGGGCTTTCACTGTGGGGGCCCGGGTTCAATCCCTGGTTGGGGAACCAAGATCCTGCAAGCCACACAGCGAGGCCAAAAAAAAAAAAAAAAAAGGTCCTTTTTCACAAGAAAAGAAGTTGTAACTATATGAGGTTAAAATGGAATTGCATACTAAATTGGCTTTTTTATAAAAGCCCATGATATCTCACATAAACGGCTTTTGGAAAAACCAGCCACAATTACCTAGTAGGGGTTTGGGCCCGCCCACCTCAACGCAGTGGTGAATCAGGCCTGCAGACAAAGCAGTCAGCAGACAGGTAACTCCAGAGCATCTTAACCCAACTGCATCCTATCCTGCCAGCTCTGTGGGTCTAAGCCAGGTGGAGGAGGCAAAGGGCTCAGAAATTTCACAGCATTTCAATGCAGAGTCCACTCCCTGCTAGCCGTGTGGCCTTAGGTAAGGGCGACAATTTTAATATTGAGCAGTTACTCTGTACTGTGCTTTCAGCCCAACACACATAACATCCTAGGACAGATCGGGACCCTGGAAAAGGCCACTCTTATCCATTCAGATAGGAGTTCCTGCTGTGCTTCAGGAACCATGTTCATTCAGCAGGAGCATCAAAGGCAGGCAAGGGCCAGCCAGCCCCTGCCCTCATGGGGTTGAGGTTAGGAATTGGGGGGTAGGGAGGGCCAGGGGACAGTGGAGATAACAACAAGGTAGGCTCACCCCCAAAACCTGTTCTTCTCTTACACTACAGAGGACAAGATTTCACCCACACCTCTATGTACATTTGCTCAGAATTTTCCAAATCCTATCATCCTGCCTCCCATATAACCCAGAACAACCCATAAAATCCCTGCGGACAGCACCTGCCTGTTCAGGCATCTCGCCTACCACTGCATTTCTCACCGTGTCCCAGGTGAGGTCTCCTGCTCACCTGCGGTGTCCCCTCTGGGTTTCAGTGCCGCAGCTACAGGACACTCAGGCTTGACTGAGGCCAGCTTTTGTTGCTTTACTCAAGTTACACAGCACACATTCATGGAGCCAGGACGTCAGGGGCCCCAGCACTGTGCTGAGGAATGGGAACACTGACCAAGAAGGCATCATCCCTTCCCAGGAGCTGAAGTGCAGTGGAAGGCCCTGGCTCTGGCCCCAGCATGCCACCATTTGCTACAGGAAGCAAACGCAGTGGGAAATAAATGCTGCTTAGGAAGCCCAGTTAACCTCAGAAGGTGGGGCTGCAGGGAGGGATGGAAAAGAAACAGGTAGGCAACCACTTCTCCACCCGGGCTGCAACACAGGAGACCTGATCAGGGGGAGAGATTAACACCAAACTGTGAACTCCCCGGTACCTTTCTCTCACAGCCAGGCCTGTACATCTCTCTTGGGCAGGGCACTAAAGATTCCTCTGCTCCAGGGAATAAGACAAACCAATATATCAGAGAACTTCCTTCAGATTTTGGGAGACCCAAAGACATGTTCAAGTCCCTATCCCACAAAGAAACCCTCCAGGTTAAGTCCCACAGATAATTTCGGTCTCTCTCAAATATGGAGATAAGTTTCAAAACTTAAATATGAGAAATGAAAACAGTGAAAACAAACAAAAAGACATACTCAGAAACATTGGAGGGAGCACTGAAAGCTAAACAAAGATTCTCAGGGAGATAAGGGATGTGTCCAAAAAACAAGATGAAGACATCATTACAAATGGAATTTGTAGGACAAGAACCCTTCAAAACATAAAAGCTGAGGGCACCAGAAAGCAGAACTTAAACACAAATGGCCAAAATTCTACCAGGCCAGGAGGCACCACATCTGATAAATAAGAGTTATAGAAAGAGTAGAAAAAAACAAGGCATATAATGGCTCAAGGGAATTTATTCCCTCAACTTCAGGAGAAGAGTCCCCAAAGCTGCTGGGCCCACTTCTCCCGTTATCTCCTCCTCCCACACACCTGGTCAGCATCAAACTGTCCCCAAAAGGAAATTTGTTAGTCAAGAACATTTCCCCACGGATCCCTCACACCCATCAATTATCAGTCGTTTCTGAAAATGCACTTCTAACTTCCCGCTCATCATAATCTTTCAATGGCTAATTCCATTTGCTTGGGAAGCCGGCCCCAAAGGTGACCACAGTGGGCACCTTCCCCAATTGAGCACCTTTCCTCACCACTCTGTACTTTCCTTGCGTTCTCATCCCTTCACTAAGGAAGGGCTGCTGGTCCTCTCTACGCTTTTCTCCACTTCTAGAAGAAATTGAGGACCCTCTCCCCCAATGAAAGCAAAACATTCATTACGTTGGGACTGTGAGATTATAGGCCGTGACCCGTTTTTTTCTTGGCATCTGAAGATGGTACATTTGATTTTCATTTGTATCTAACACAATAAAAGCCATTTTTTGAAATATTCCAATTCCCTACACAAAACAGGTCCTCCTCACTTTTTGCTTATTCTGAGGAAAATCTCAGGAATGCTAACCAGGATTGTTTCTCTCAAGACATAAATAATGACCACTTGCTAATATTTCAGTATTTACCACATAATGCGACATTTATTGAATCCTCAGTATGTGCACTTTTTAATCTATAGCATCTCAACTGACTTCAACATCCCCTGGAACTGGCCAACAACGCATCCCTATTTTACAGATGGAGCAACTGGGGCTCACCACCAGCTTATAAACTGAGTGAACAGGAATACCAATCCAGATTTTTTTTTTTTTTTTCCAATCCAGATTTGATTCCAAAGCCCAGGCCCTATGAGTATACTGACTCCAATGACTAACACGACCTAGAGCACAACAGGCTTTTTACAATACTTAGGGCCCCCACCTAACTCATTTTGTGAAAGAGCACCCTAAGGCTTGCTAAGCTAAAAGGTCCCTGGATTCCATTTCGTCCTCCTACCAACTCTACTGGGTGTGTGTGTACTTGTACCCACTACACAGAAAGGTAATCCAGCACGGCAGCCCCATGTGTGGGCTCCCTCTGCATTTACCAGGCCACTTCCCTCCAGCCACAGCCAGACACATCTGAACACCTGGACTGGGCTTGTTCCCTTCTGGAAGGACAAACTCTTGTCCTGGGATACTGGCAGATATGAAAGTTCTGGAAAGCACTAACCACCAAGCTGCCGAAGAGTTCTATCAGCTGCAGATTTTCGGCCCAGTGAGAACATCAGCCCATCACTTTACAAAGAGGGTGCCGACCACACAAGGAATTCTGTAGTCCTCCAGCCCTGGTCCATCATGAAACTGAAAAATCACCCTAAATTCATGATTTTAAAACTCACTCAACACCAAGAGTGTGCCTAGCCTGAGATCCTGTACCTCTCAAAGGCTGAGGTGGAGGCACTTGCCATGCTGTTGGACCAAGAGGAGTTTCAGATTTAGTGAGGACCATCTCAGGTGAAATTTCCAAGTATCTGAGCCTGGAGGTGGGACAGCTGGCAGGAGTGCTGGTCTGAGACAAAGAAGTCAGTCCCATGGCAAGTTTTCTGGGAAGGAGAACTTGCCCCAAATCACCCCCCACCCCCCAATCAGGAAGCTTGGGGCTGCAGTAAGAAAGCGCGACAGGCCCCTCTGGGTTGCAGGCCCCACGTGGCTGGAGGAGAGGAAGGAGGGGAAGCAGCTTCTCCCAGCCCCACCTCCCTTGCTCCTCCCCTTCGCCCCCTGCAGCTCCCAGATACCCTCCTCCCCTCCTAGCCAACATTGCAAGGGATGGAGGTATTGCTTATGGCTTTAAGGAGCGGGATGCAGCCAGCCCCAGCCCTGGGCCCTTTGTCTCAGCCTTCTCCACCCCAATGGGGAAAGGGAAAGGATCTCACTTAGCTCTACACCTTCAAGGTAGGCCCCAAACTTGGGCGGGGGTGTAAAAATGGCCCCAACCCATAAAACAAAAACATGTTCCTTTCAAAAAGGAACAAAGGCACTCCTTCCTGCCAACTCCCAAATTGAAGACAATGATTTGGAAAAGCTTTCACAGCTCAGAGGAATACCTTGGTGGAGGAAGGCAGGAAAGGAGGGGCCAGCGGAGGTGCCTCCTTTCATCCCCAATTCTCATTAATGGCCACCCTAAAAAGAGGGGCTAGCGGTTAATTAGTACAATGTCAACATTCACCACCTGCTATATGCCAAGCACTATCGCATTGAGTCCTAACCCAAGCCTAACGTGATAGGGGCTATTACCCCTGTCAGACATCTGAGGAAACACTGAGGGTTAGAGGTTAAATCATGTAAAAACTAGTTTCGCTCTTACACAAATTGGGGTTATCAGCACGATTGTTCCTATTTCACAGATGTAATAACTAAGGAACACAGGGCAACAGATTTACAGGGACAGATTTAAACACATGCCAAAGACCTATGCATTCCCCTAAAAGAGGGCAGCCTGCTTAGACCACACACTAGATAATGATGCCAAGCCTTTATTGAGTGATTACTGTATGCCAGCCCTATAAAATAGGCAGCGTCATCTCAACGCTGGAAGAATTAAGTCTGCACCTGGGGATTCCAATGGCTGGGGTGCAAGAAGTCACAGCAGTCCTGGAGGCGGAGGGCGGAGGCAGGTCGGCGTCCTGGGCCCTGGAAGCAAGGGCCCCACCAGGGATCCCAAAAACAGTTACCACCAGTTCACCAAAACTCACAGCATCCAGAAGTCAGGAGGCGGAAAGTCAGAAATCATAGTCTTGTCCTTAATTCTCTTTAATTCATACGCATCTCAGCTTGAGGGGATGGGGAAGCACAACGGCCCAGCCAGCCTCTTTCAGCCCAGATAAGGGAAGGAGGCCAAGTGGAGGCCCAGGCCTGGGGCTGGGCCCAGAACTCCTGCAGCCCTTCCCTGCCACAGGTGCATGACTCCAACGGGGAAAACCCAGGCCCAAGAGCAACTCTCTGTTGCTAACTTGCTAAGTCGGCCGGCTCTTTCCCAATTTCCACTTTCTCCCCTGTGAAGTGGGGCTCAACACCCACCCTCCCTCGCCGAACAATCACACGGGCTCGGAGGTACTGCTGGAAGTTTTCAGGCTCAGTTTGCAAGTCTGGGAAGTGGGACCAGCCTGACTCTGGAAGAGGGGAAAATAGAAAGTGAGCCCCCAGGGCAGGCAGCGTGGCCGGGGCAGGGAAGCGCCGCCCCGGACCGGCGCCTCCCGGGCCAGGTGTGCACAGGGAGAAGGCAGCCTCTCCCGAGGGCATCCCGGCAGCCCCGCAGCGCCTCGCTCTCCGTAGCTCATCTAGGGAGTACCCCGCGAGCCCGCCCCTCTGGCACACGCCCCCGAGAAGCGCGCACACCCCGGCCCACCTGTTCGCCCGCACCCATCCACAAGCTCTCTCCTAGCCCTGGGACGGAAAAGAAAAAGAAAAAAAAAAAAAGTCCCTCAGAAGAACCCCCAGGTACAAGTCATAAAGGACGGACGCTCACCTCCTTGGCCGAACTCTCTTCTATTCCGTGCCCCTCCCCAAGGAGGCTCCCTCTCAAGCCGAGGCCAGGTAAGAATACCCCTCCCCATTAACTCCACTTCTTTCCAATGGGAGACCTCCTCCCCTCGGCTGTAGACCCCAGGAAGGCCGCCCATCGCCCTCCCTGGGGACGAACCTCTTTGCTCCTCTGCGTCTCGGGAACACAGCAAGTATCCCTTCCACTCGTATCGCTGTAAGACACATGCTCCCCGCCCATTTTATCCTCCTTGCCCGTTTCCCCCAAGTAGGATCAGTGACTTCTCCTCCCAAAGCATGCCTGGTCTCCAGCCGGATGGGAGCCGCCTCCCCAGGAGGTCCCGGAACGGGATTCCCTCCCTGCAGTCCCGGGACCCCGCCGCTATGCCCTCCCCCACCAGCCCACGGAATCCTCGGGCTGGCGAGCCTCCCCGGGGCCACGGGCCGCTCACCTGCCGAGAGCCTGGCTCGGGCGCGGCTCCGCGGTCGAGCCGCGGATCCGGACAGGCTGGCGGGAGGCCGGCGGGCGGCCGCGCAGGGCGCTCGGCTAGCGAATCTCCGGCGCCGATCGCCGAGCTACGTTTACTTGGCCACTTAACCCCCGCGCTGCCGGCCGGGCGCGGCGGCCGCCCGCTCGCCCGCCTGCCGGTGGGCCGGTGGCGTCCGTCGGGGGGCGCTCGGGGCGTCCACGCGGGCTGCGGCCGCCGGGCCGGGGGGGGGCGGCTGCTGCGAGGAAGCGGCGCGGGCAGGACCGGGCAGCTGGAGTGGGTGGGGAGGGGGCGGTGCCGAGTCCCCTTGTAACCCCGGCCCGATACTCGCCCCGCCCCCGCCCGGGGGCGCCCCCGCCGCAGCCACTCAGAGCCGGACCTCGGGCGCGGAGGGCGGGGGGCGGGGACGAGGGAAATTTGAAATCACTCCGGAGCCACCCCTCCGCTCCTCCTCCACAGGCGCCGCCTCCCGGCCCCCCGGCAGGTTAAATCACCCCCGGGATAACAGGTCTTCAAGGGGACCCCGCAGACGTCCCCCAACCCTCAAGACTCCTCCCAGGGCCCGTTTTCCCCGCCCCCCACTCCGACCACGGACACAGACGCGCAGGTCTGGATGTGGGGGCCCAGAGAAGGAAGAGCCCCCACCGGAGTCACACAGCAGCCGGGTCTCCCCTTTACCCCCACTCCAGCCACAGTGCCACCTGGGCCCTGCGGTGTCCCCGCGGGTCAGTCACCCCGCTCTGGACCCTCGGACTAGTCCTTCCTCCCTCCCTCCTACCCCGCTGGCCCTTTGTCGGCCATCTTGAGGGGAGGGGAGGGAGAGCAGAGGAGCGAAGACAGGTCCCTGGCTGGGTTCTGGGGTACAGCTGGCATCACCCGAAGGAGAAGCCCCAGTCTGTTAGAGGTCTCGACGGCCTCTGCCCTTAAAGGGGCATTGAACTATTGGAAAACAGCACTTCCTGATATTTCTCATACCTGGTATTTACGCTGACAGTATTTATTTGTTTACCTGCATATTGTGTGTCTCCAGGTATGAGACTGTGAGGGCAAGGTCTCAGTGTGTCTCAGCACAGAGTTAGATGCTGAATAAACGTTGAATGAATGAAAGAACAAATGAATGATGACAAGATGGCCCACAAAGACCCTAGGTGAGCAGGCTCCAGCCTGCCTTCCCAGGCGGCTCCTAGCCTCGCCCCTCCCTCACTTCATCTAATCTCACCTCCTTGCTCTTCCTCAAATACATCAAGCATGTTTCTGGATGTTCTTTGCCCAGATCTCTGCACCATTCAGTTTTCTCCCAAAATGTCACCTTCTGGAAAGATTTTTCTGACCAACCTGCCTGAACAGTCTCCCCTCCTTCACTCCTATTTCATTTGCTTTGTAGCACGTATAGCCATTTGAAATTGCTTTGCATATTTCCTTGTTTACATCTTTCTTATTCTTGTTTTACACACACACACACACACACACACACACTGTGAACTCTACTCCATGAGGGCAGAAACCGCATCTGTCTGGCCTGTTCCAAGCTCTGTTTCTAGTGCCTACAAGGAGGAGTTCAATACAAGTTTGTTGAATGAATGAACACGGGTTTCCTGACTCCTGGGCTCCGAAAACCACAGCTTTTTCCCTTCGTCTCTTACCAGGTATTTGCGAATAAGTAAATGGTAAATTCTCTGGAAGCGGCAAACGTTTCTAAACTTACTGGATCTTGTTCTACCTAGGAACCCAGAGAGAGGCTAAGGAGATTCGAAAGTGAAATGGGCTCAGCAGCCAGGAAAGCCTCATGTGAATGAGTGGCAGGAACTCCTTGACCTTCTGGCACAAACATCCAAAATTGGGTTCCAGTCAGTTGGTGCAGGAAGAAGATCTCTCAAGAGGGCCTGTGGCTTGTGCCCACCATCTGTGGTAAGTCTTCAGAGGAAAGAAATTATATGAAGTTCGTGGGCCTGTGGAGAGGGCTGCTGGGTCTCTGTTTTCTGATCCATAAGCTAAGACCTGCCACATGGCAAAGGATGTCTGTGTACCACCAGGAATGCCTGGAAGGTGTAGTTAAGATGCCAAAGAGTAGGGTTTGGGGGGACATGGCAGGCATTTCTAGGGACAGCAGACCACCTAACTCCAGGAAGAAAAACATATAAGGTCTGAATAAGCAAATGTTCTCTGTCCTGTCATTTGGAAAGGAGGTGAAAGAAAAATGGCATGTTTCCCCATGGCACAGGACGTTATAGTTTGCAAAGTTCCTTGGTCATATTTACCACCTCATTTGAGCCTCTCAGCCACTCCACGAGGAGCCAGGGCAAGGAGAATTGGGGACCCCATTTCAGATGAGGGGACTGAGGCCCACAGAAGAGAAAGGCTTGTGCAAAGTGAGTCAGCCATGCAGCCTGACCCTGATTGAGCATCTGCTATGTGGCAGCTACCTGGCTAGGAATTCAGACAGGAAGGTTCAGAGCTTACACGCTGGTTAGGGAGTGTCAGGCAAGAAACACAAATAAACAAACAAGAGAAAGTCGGGTGTGGATAAATCTGGGAAGAAGATATTGTAAAATGGAGACTGGAAAGACAGCCAGGGGAAGACCCAGGTCAGGATCCAGCCTGGCATGTGGGAGGGACAGGCAGGGGGCCAGTGTGGCCAGAGCACAGGAAGTAAGGAGGGAAAAAATAACAGGGTGGCCATGTCCTGTGAGACCTGGCAAGCCATGGCGGGGATGTCACCATGTGAGCCATGTTCTGACTCAGATGTTTCAAACAGACCTGAGTAGGGAGGTGGATGGGGAGAAGTCTGGTGCCTGATCTGGAAGACTATGGATGGTGGTGGGAGCAGAGGAGGTGGAGACAAGTGACTGGATTTGGGATAGATTGTAGAGGATGAGCCAAGTGGTATTGCTGGCTCCAGTGGGTAAAGGGAAGAGTGACATCAAGGATGACCCCTGGGGTTTTAGCCTGAGCACCAGCGCGAAGGGTGGTATATTTACCTAAATGAGGAGGGCTTGCAGACTGTGGATTTGGAGGGGAGCACAGTGGGTCTGCCTTGGCCGTGTGAATGTGGAGTCACAGCATGGGCTGGGTTGGCACCCAGGTCCCCCAGCTCTCTGTCCAGTGCTCTTCACACTGTCTCTGTGGTAGGGTGTGCCATATACATCTCCCACACCACACCCTCACCCCCAGCATCCATTCTCAGAGGGACTGGCCCCATGTCCAAGAGGGGGACCTTTCATCAGATACTGTGATTTGAATCCAGCCTCTAAGATCATGTGAATCTGATGAATGTCACTTGGTCTCTCCGAACCTCAGTTTTCCGCAGCCACAGAGAGAGAAGACTTCAGGGGATTGCTGCTGGGACCATTGAATGCATTTAAATGAACACATTGATACTGGATTACCCAGTTAGGCAGACAAGGCTTTGGTCCCCAGTGAAATATTTTTAAGAAAGATTTTGCTTTTTATTCCCCCAGACCCCCAAGATTTTGCTTTTTGATATTTAAAAAATATATATAGATGTTACTACATGCACACAAACTTTTTTTTCTAGATTTCATATTTTCCTCTGGTTGCATACAGGTGCAACAGTGCTTACTTAAAAATTTATTGTAACAGATCACAGTCATGATGTGATGGCAATCGATATTTATTAAGGAAACGACAAAAATTCTGTGCTTAAAGGACATTTGCTCTGTCGTCAAAAAACCATAGACAAGAGCATGTTCTTGCTCTTAGGAAGTAAACATGAAAGTATTGAGGCATAAAGGGGCACAATGTCACCAATTTGCCCTTCTATGGTTCAGAAACAATAATATGCATGTATATGGGAGAGGGAGAATGGAAAGCAAATGGGGCAAGAATGTAAGCAAATGGAGAATCTGGTTAAAAAGACATTCATGAGTTCCTTGTGCTAGTCTTACAACTCCTCTGTAAATTAGAGATTATCTCAAATAAAAAGATTATCTCCCCCCAAAAAGATTAGCATTAAAAAGAAAAAACACATACATACAGACATCCTTGATGCCCTCGTGCTAATAAATCAACACATTGATGGACCTTTGCCTGTGTTATGATTAAATATTATATTTGTATAGAATTATACCATCGTCTTTTCAGCTTTTAGAGCAGCTACAGGTTTTTAATAACACTTGAAAAGTGCCTGATGAGCAGTTAACTTCTCCATATATGGTCAGTATTTTTATGAGCAAGTGACTTCACCTCTCTGTGCCTCAATTTCTTCACCTGTAAAATGAAGGTAGTAATAGTACCACGTTGTAGGGTTGTTGTGAGAATTATATGAGTTAATACATGTGAGGCCAACTACTGAGCCCACATGTCACAACTACTGAGCCCGCACGCCTAGAGCCCATGCTCCGCAACAACAGAAGCCACCACAATGAGAAGCCCGCCGCAAATAAGAGTACCCCCCCTCCTCGCAACTAAAGAAAGCCCGCGCGCAGCAATGAAGACCCAATGCAGCCAAAAAATTTTTTAAAAAGAAAAAATAAATGTGAGGCATTTTGAACAGTGCCTGGCACATGGAAACCACCATAAAAGTGCTTGTTAAATTAAAAAAATACATTGTTATTGGTAACGAGTACTTATTTCACCGCGCTCCTGCCCGTCCCAGCTCACGGCAGGTGCAGAGATGAGCATTCTCCCTGCCTTCTCAGGGACATAACCCTGTCCCTTAGGTTTCCAGCTGCTGAGGCTTGCCCAGTTCACCTCAACAAGCCACGTCTAGCATAATGAGCTCCATTTTACAGTCGAGGAGACTGAGGCTCTGCACGGTGAGGCGGTTTGTCTGAGCCACAGCTGGTTGGTGGCAGCTCAGGGACTAGACTCCTGGCTCGACCCCCACTACCTGTGACCCCCCCCCCACTCCACGTATACTATGCTAAGGAGTTTGATCCTCTGTCGTCTTCCCCTTCTAATTGGAATAATAATAATAATAGTGATGCCTACTTCCCGGAGTGACTGCAGGGATTCGCAGAGCCCATGTATGTGAAAGAACCCCATTGTAAGGTACTCAGTCTTAATTGCAGTGTCATTATAGGCCACGTTCATTTGCAAAGTGGGTTCCTCACCTTTCATTTTCAACAGGAACACCCAGAATCCTTTCTGCCCCAGTTGACGATGGAAGGAATTCTTTTCTGCTTTTTTAAATCCCCAAATGGGCCATTGAAATAGTTGCTTTAAATATACCTGCTTAGATGAGTACACAGCATCTGGCCAGGTATTATTCTTTATAATAATAATTATTAAATAAGCGTCTTAGGGGGAGTTCCCTAGCGGTTCAGTGGTTAGGGCTGTGCGCTTTCACTGCCAAGGGCCTGGACTCAATCCCTGGTCGGGGAACTAAGATCCCACAAGCCGCGTGGTGTGGCAAAAAAAATAATAAATAAATAAATAATCACATTAACAGTAGCTATTGTATCGAGAAAATAACCGTGTGCCAGACGCTGAGCTGGGGGTTTTACACGTATTACACATGGAGTTTCATAGCAGTCTTATGAAGTAGGAGGGAGTGGTATCTGCATTTTACACATGGGGAAACTGAGGTTCACAGGTAGAGCGATTGTCCAAAGTCATACTTCCAGGAAGTGTGTTGCAAACTCGTATTAAATGCCAAGCTATGGTCTTAACCACTTTGCTACCCCATAAAAGGCTTAGCACGGTGCCTGGTAAGTGCTCCTTAAATATTAGCTATTGTTAGTATTCTTATTACTGAGTAGGAGGCCCTTTACTTAGGAAAATGAGGCTCAGAAAGAAGCAGTAACTTGCCCAAGGTTACACAGCAAGTCACTGGTGGGCAGGAGGTTGGATCCTGAGTCTCCTTAGGTCCTAGAGCCCTTTGCTCAATGCACAGCTCCAGGACTTTCCTTTGCCTGGGGAGGTGAATCTGCCCCATCTTCTGAGCCAGGAAAATATCCTGTGGCTTTGCTGCTGACATCTCCCTTCTCTCCCTCCTTGTCCTCCTCCAAAAAAGGGAAGTGCCCTGGAGTGGGGATGGGGGTTGGGATAAGAAGTGGGGGATACCCTGCCTCCTTGTCCTGACAGCCCACCCTCTCCATCCCCTGCAAAGCCAGCTTAGAAATTCTTTCCTTGTTACCCTCACTGAATAGGATGCCTTGGAGGAGGAGGGGTGTGGATATTTATTGAATCTATTGTAGTAGGACTGGGGATAAAACAGAGAACAAAAACAGACTCCTTCCTGGTCCTGCCCTCCTGGAGCTTACAATTGAGTGAGTAAGAGAAACAGACATTAATTAAATTTATCTCATGAGAAATTATGAGATTACAGTTGTGTTAAATGCTAAGAAGACAGGCACAGGGTATAATAAGAGGAAGGATTTTCAGTGGCGGGGCCTGAGAAAACCGCCCTGGGAAAGTGGTGGCCAAGCAGCGATCTGAGGGAACACAGCAGTTAGGAGGCTACAGGAGAGGAAAGTGTTTGGGGGAGAGAGACCAGCGCTTGCTAATGTCCTAGAGCACAGGGAACCTGGTCCACACAAGGAACTGAGGGGATGCCCACGTGGCTGGAGCAGTGGAGAGGAGGCTGGAATCTGGTGAAGAAAGCAGGGCCAGGTCATGCGGTGTCATTGGAAGGTTTTCAGCAGGCAGGTTAGTAATGTGATCATATATGAATGAAGCATTTTGCATGGTGTCTGGCACAGTGGGAGCTAGCAGAAAGCAAGAAAGCCTTCCCTTGGTAGGGGAGGGATAAATTGGGAGATTGGGACTGACATATACACACTACTATATGTAAAATAGATAACTTAATAAGAACCTGCTGTAGAGCACAGGGAGCTCTACTCAATACTCTGTAATGGCCTACATGGGAAAAGAATCTAAAAAAAAAACAAAGAGTGGGTATATGTATAACTGACTCACTTTGCTGCACACCTAAAACTAATACAACACTGTAAATCAACTATACTTCAATAAAAATTTTAATTTTTACTTCCCTTCATTCTGCAATAGTCTTTGGATCCAGATAACATTTTATCCCCATTTCGCCAGACATCAAATGAATGAATGTTCAAGTTATTCATTAGTAGTAGTAGTAGCAATGGTAACATTACTCCTAACTTGCCTCCTCTGAATTACCCAAGATGATGATTTTTAAAAGGTATAGATGTGATTTAGGAAACGTAGCCCTACTGTCCACTGCCCTGAAACACACCCCTCATAGTGGCCCTTGTGAAAAGAAACTCCTGCAGAATTGTCCATAATTGGTCTTTGTGGCTTTTGAATGGGAGCCCAGGCCTAAACCACTGATGGCTTTCTCCATCCTGAGCCTTAAAACAGATTGGGGGACTTCCCCGGTGGTCCAGTGGTAAAGAATTCGCCTTACAATGCAAGGACACGGGTTCGATCCCTGGTCGGGGAACTAGGATCCCACATGCCGCGGAGCAACTAAACCCACGCACCACGACCAGAGAGCCTGCAAGCCTCAACTAAGACCTGATGCAGCCAAAAATAAAAATGAAATAAATAAATCTTTTAAAAAAAAAGAAAAACAGATCCGGTGCCTTACTCTTTAGAGAGTGCCCCACGGCCACTCCAAGTTTTGTGATGATCATGAAATGAGGTAACATTGATTTTGATTCATCCACAGTTGATAGGTTTCTAGTGTTAGGAAGCTCTTTGTAAAAGTCTTGTTTCGGCCGCTTGTTACCTGGCCTGACGAGCTTACCTGTCTGAGCTTCACTCCCTCCGTCTATAAAACAGGGGTTGGTGAGGATTGAAGGGGATGATGTACAGCCTCACATATGTCCTTACACACAGCAGCACAGACTTCAGCCTCGAGTCCTCCCTGAAGAAACGTCAACTGAGACGGTAGTAGTGATGGGGACAGGGAATACAGGTGCCAAGGAACAAGGCCATGTTCACTGTTTGCAAGTTCCAGGCCTTAGTGCCCATTCCAGCTGCATTCTGGGGCCTCCAGGAGATGTCTGTCCTCCCCCATCCACTGTCCAGGTTCCAGGGTTGCCACCTGAAGTTCCCATTTGTTTGCTACTACCAGACAGATGCCTAGGGGTCCTGTTGAGTTATAAAGCGTTAGTCCCCCTACCCCACTACCCTCAAGCCTCTGCTTAGAACTCGTACATAGGTTGCCCTCAGAGCAAAAACCAAAGTCCCGGAGGTAGGGTGAAGGCCGTGTTATGTTGCGTGTGTATCACATTTTGCCCTTTCCTTGGTCAACCCAAGGGAAAATGGCTATGTCAGCACTTATGACTCTGTCATTCTTTTGAAACTGTTTCACAGAATTCCACAGTATGAATGAACTGCAAGTTATTTAACAGTTTATCCTGTTAGTGGACAATGAGTGTGTTTGCAACTTTTCCCCATTATAATCCATTACAATTTTTTTTTTTTTTTTTTGGCTGAGCTGCACTGCTTGCAGGACCTCAGTTCTTCAACCAGGGACTGAACCTGGGCCCCAGCAGTGAAAGCCCAGAATCCTAACTGCTAGGCCACCAGGGAACTCCCAGATATTTTCAGTTTTAAGAGTTACTGTTAAATTGTCCCAGATGACTATATAACAATTAATTATTTTTATAATTTTCCAACATTTTATTATGAAAACATTCAGCAAAGTTGAAAGAAATTATGAGGAACACTCTTATACCCACCACCCAAGTTACACATCTATCCATTTATTCATCCATCCATCCATCTTATTTTTTGAAACATTTCAAAGTAAATTGCAGACATCAATACACTTCCCTTTAGACATTTCAACATGCATATCACTAAAGTTTAATGTTTGTTTACAGTTTTTTTGTCTTCAAGGTAAATTTTACATACAAAGGTACACACAAATCTTAGATGTACATTTGTTAAACCTTCACACACACACGCACATATACACACACGCCTGTGTAACCCAAACCCCTATCAAGATATAGAACAACACCATCACCCGAGAAAGTTCTCTGGTGTCCCTTCGAGCTTTATATTTTTTTAAGGAGAAGGAAAAAAAAATACTACCTGTACACTCACATATTTTTTTTCTCCGTATTTTAGTGGGAGAAAAAAATATCCTACCTCCTCTCCAATGCCTAAAGGAATTTATTTCTTCCTGGCCAGATGAGTTCCATTCCTTCTCTGAGTTCCAATAAACAATTAACTGCTCATTCTCTGGGATACACATATTTAGGCCTTGAGCTCCCTGAGAGCAAGGACCCTATTTACCCACAGTAGGTGCTCTGACTCATTATTATCTTTCTCCCACTCTCAGACAGACCAGCAAGTACCCCGGGGCTTCCCCTTATGTTTGGAAGCTCAGGCTTGACTCCTGAGGTGGGGTAAGAAGGTCGGCAGCCTGGGGCTCTGGTCTTAGTCTCCCATTAACCCACTGAGTGACCTCGTGCAAGGGTCTTCCCCTCTCTGGGCACTTGCTTCCTCCACTGAAGGCAGATGGTAGAGCGTGGAATGGGGCCAAAAACTTTAGTGTCATTCTTGCCTACTTTGTCTCATGCTTCCACACTGGATGTAGCAGGAAATCTGACAGTTCTTCCCTCAAATCAGATCCAAAACCTGACCCTCACCATTCTTGCATTGCCACCACCTTGGTACAAGCTAGCAAGCTACCGTCCTCCTCACTAGAAGACTACACCAGGCTCCTTCCTAGGCTCCTGGCTCCCAACTTGCCCCCTGTGCTCTCCTCTGAAGCAGCCAGAAGGGTCTCTGCAACACTTAGGGCAGACCACCCTCCGTCTCTGTTCAAAGCCCTCCCATGACTCCCCATCTCAGGGCAAAAACCAAAGTGCTCCTGATGGCCCACAAGGGCCCCCATGATCTTGACCCAATCCGACCTTGACTTCACCTTGCATCGTCCTCGCAGCTCTCACCACACTGGCCTCATGGATTTCCTGGAACACACCAAGCATACTCTGACCTCAGGGCCTTTGCAGTTTCTCTCCCCATGCCTGGCTTATTTTTTCATTTTTTTTCAGGTCTTTGCTCAAATGTCACTTTATTAAAGATGCCTTCCTTCACTGCCACCATTAACAGAGCAAACCTCCACCTTCCTCCACAAGCACTCCGCACCTCCCTTCCACCTGCCATCATCCAATCTGCTATGTATTCACCTACTTATTATTGTCTGTCTACCCGACTAGGGTGTAAGCTCCATGAGGGACAGCTTATTTGTCTGCTTGACTACTGCTATATTTTGTTCCTGATGCACCTAGAACAGGGCCTAGCTCCTAGTACGTGCTCAGGAAATATTTCTTGGTTAAGTCAGGAACAGGGGTTTGGGACATACCTCTAGCACATTTTCTCTAAGGCTTGGATTCCTCCCTTAAAAGGGGTCCCGGGACTTCCCTGGTGGTGCAGTGGTTAAGAATCAGCCTGCCAATGCAGGGGACACGGGTTCGAGCCCTGGTCCAGGAAGATCCCACATGCCACGGAGCAACTAAGCCCATGCGCCACACCTACTGAGCCTGCCCTCCAGAGACCACATGCCACAACTACTGAGCCAGTGAGCCACAACTACTGAAGCCCGCTCACCTAGAGCCCATGCTCCACAACAAGAGAAGCCACCGCAATGTGAAGCCCACGCACCGCAACAAGAGAAAGCCCGCGTGCAACAACAAAGACCCAATGCAGCCAAAAATAAATAAATAAATAGATTTATTAAAAAAAAAAAAAAAAAAAGGGCGGAGGTCCCAATGTTTTCCTCATTGTGGAAGTGAGATGGTACATGGACGCCTGTTATAGAGTACTGCCCACAGGTTGAAGAGGGAGAGGTCCTGTGGCTTAGGGCACTGGCTTCAGACACCTGTGTGACCTCGGGCAGGCCACTCAAGTTCCCTGGCCCTGCTGATCTCTGCTTCAGAAGTTTATTGAGGGTTAAACAAGAAGCCATGTGGAAAGTGTTTAACACAGTGCCTGATATGTAGTAATAATAACAACTGTTATTGCTGCTGAGGGACTGGAAAGGAAGGATTCTACTTCCTGAGTTTGCTCTGCATCTGGACTCCGCCTCCTCTTTTGTTTCAGGATAAGCATAGAGGGGATGGATTCCCCCATGTCCAGACCTTGCCTGATCTCTTCTGGGCAGGCCCTCTCCCTCCAAGCTGCAGGAAGTCCATATACACAGCATGCCAATAACTCTGCCTGCGGGCTGGGCTTTGGAAAATGACTGTGAGTTGTGCTGACCTGGGGAGTAGTGGGAGAAGGCTGGGTGACATGCTTAAGACCCCAGGGCTTTCCCCCTGTGTTGTTTAGTTCATATGTTCAAGGCCTGACGACTCGGCTTAACCTCCATTCATCTCTCAGCTCTACTCATGCCTGGCTTCCTCTACCCCTACCCCCACTGAACCTGCTCACAAGCCCCCACTCTCTTCCTAGCATTTATCGCTTTGTAATGTCTTTGAGTGACTCTTCAGATATGGCGTATCTCCTCCATCAGATTGGGAGCTGCACAGGGGTGGAACAGTAGCCTGTCTTGTTCACTGTTGTGTCCCCGGCACCTAGCACAGGGCCTGGCACATAGTAGGTGCTCAATAAGTATCTGCTGTCTGAAGGAGTCAATGGACTCCTCCAGCCTTCAGATAACCAAAATGGTCTAGAAGAGAAAGTTCCCCTGGGGAACTCCTCCAAGGTTACACCCAGGTTGTGTTCACAAACACCCAGCAGCAATTTGCATTGCAGTCCTAAATCAGGGCCCAGAGCAGGCATTCACTTTATAATAGTCCTGAGGAGAAAAACAAAGCAGACAATAGGGATCCAAGCCCTCATTTTCTCAGGCAAAGTGAATCCCACCTTGAATTTGAAATAAGGGGTGAGATTCCCAAAAGGTGGAGGCATTATCACCCCCACCCTCAAAACTAGGAACTGCCAAAGGGCCCTTTAAAAAGCAAATTTCTAGAGGGGACGGTGTAAATGTCCATTGGAGCTTAGGCCAAGGATCTTAAACAGATCTTAAACTTTACCCCAGGAATTCCACTTCTCAAATTTGTCTCAAGGAAAAATCTTGAGATCTGGAGAAATATTTTTGAACAGACAAGCTAGTACATCACCACATCCCATACAAAAATCAGAGAATAGGAACTGTCCTAGGAGTCTAACAATAGAGGATTGTTTACATTCATTTACATGTATAAGGATTAAAAACTAAAAGTGGAATTGATTCCTTTCCCCTGGCTGCAAACAAGCTCAGAGCCAATTTGAAAACTAATCAGTAATCTCTCCACTGCCCCATGTGTTGGTGAATTTGCTTCCGACCTGGTCCTGATTTACTATCTTTCTTTTTTTTAAATCTTCCTATTTTAAGCATCTCATTTCCTCTGCCCTTAACAGCCTCCCAACAGAGGAGTTTTTGTCTCTAGTTCACTGCTCTGTACCGGCATCTAGCACGATGATGGGTGCATAATAAGTGTTCAATAAAGACGTGTCCCATGAATGGACAAATGTCTCCACAAAGCTGACTTCAAATCTTCTTGGGCGTTAAGCAAATCCTCCCCAGATGAAAGGTACTGACCCAGGGAGAATTCCCTGGCGGTCCAGTGGATTAGGATTCGGCGCTTTCACTGCCAGGGTCCGAGTTTGATCCCTGGTCAGTGATCTAAGATCCCGCAAGCCCCGTGGCGTGGCCAAAAAAAAAAGAGAGAAAAAAAGGTACTGACCCAGCAATTCCATTCTAAGGCCAGCAACTCCATTCATAAGAGTGCAAGTGTCTGTACAGGGAGGAATGTTTCCTCTAACATTGTTTGTAACAGTGCGAGCATGGGAAAACCCTCAGTGTGCATCAATAGGGGCCTGGTTAAATCAGATAGAATTCATCCAGACTATACAGCTATTGAAAAGGAAATAGCAAGTCTATAACTGCTGATGTGGAGAGAGCTACAAGACATGCTTCTAAGTGAAAAGGCAAGATGCTAAATAGTGTAAACAGTGTATATATGAGTCCATGGTTCAAAATAAATAAATAAATAACACGGAGAAAGAAGTCTAATAGGCCATTCCGGAGTGATCCTGAGAGCACATTTGGGAGGTTCCAACCTCAGTCCTGCCCCTAACCAGCAAGTGACCTTGATTAGCACCTTTCCTCTCTAAGCCCATCCCCCCTTCTATAAAAACAAGGATGAGTTATGACCTCCTGGTGGAGTTACTGAGAGGATTAAGGAAGAAAATGCATATAAATGTCAGGCACCTCTCTCAGAGTGAGCACTCAAAGATATATGAGTTAAAATAGAAAATCATTTCTCTCATCATAGGATGGGAACAAAGATCATTTAACTTTTTAAAAGAAAACCTTTAAAATGTATTCTGCAAATAAATCAAAATTTACAAAAGAGTTGCAAGAATAATACAAAGAATCCCTGTATATTCTTTACCCAGAGTTACCAATTGTTAACATTGGCCATATTTGCACTACCCCCTCCTCATTTTTTTCTTGAACCATTTTATCCCTCTTTACCTTATATGTTCAGCATATATTTCTTAAGAAAAAAGACATTCTCTTACATAAATCAAGTACAATGATAAAATTCAGGAAATTAAACATTGATACAATATTATATCCAATCTAAAGTCATGTTCAAATTTCATCAATTGTCCCAATAATGTCTTTTTTAAAAATTGTGGTTAAAAAATACATATATCACATAAAATTTACCATCTTAGCCCTTTCTTTCTTTCTTTCTTCCTTCCTTCCTTCCTTTCATTTTTTTTTTGCCATGCTGTACAGCTTGTGGGATCTTATTTCCCCAACCAGGGATTGAATCCGGGCCCTAGGCAGTGAAAGTGCGGAGTCCTAACCACTAGACAGCCAGGGAATTCCCTTTGCCTAAGTGTACAGTGTACAGTTCAGTAGTGTTAAGGATATTCACATTGCTGTGCCAATAGTATCTTTTATAGCAATTGTTTGCCTCCATCTAGGATCACACATTACATTTACGTGGTCACCTTATCCTTTCAGTTTCTTTTAACCTGGAAAAATTCCTTAGCCTTCCTTTGTTAATGACTTTCATGACATAGGTGTTTTGAAGAGTCTAGGCTAACTGTAATTTTGTGGCTTTTGTTATCTTTTATAATAAAGGAGATAATATTGAAGGTATGATGAGGATAATCACAAATGGAAACATAAAAATATCCACAGTACTTTTCCCCCTAGTTTTTGGTAGAAAGAGTATCTGGAGTTTGTCCCTCCTGCTAAAATGCAGGATCCCAGTGGTGATGGAGATGTTCTGTATCTCTGTATCAAAGTCAATATCCTGGTTGGGAGATTGCACTCTAGCTTTGCAAGATGGGATCTGTGCACAGAGAGAAACTGGGAAAAGGGTACAGGCGCCTCTCTGTATGATTTCTTAAAAGTGTAAGTGTAAATCTACAATTGTCTCAGCATTAAATGTTTAATTTTTTAAAAGATGCCCTTTGGCATTTCAGAGCCTGAAGTGTCAACAATTCTCCCAGGGAGAACCTAGCCCCTTGGTGAAATTCCCAGTGGGAATCCTCCAGCCTGAGAAAGGACTTCTTAATGAACTCCTTTCACTTGCAGGGGTTGGGGGAGGGGGCCTCCTTTGCCCTCTGCAGGGACATTTTAAAGTGAATGAAGGGAGCAAGGTCCCTCATTAAGGCTGAAATGGGAGCTGCTGGGGGCGGGGGTTCTCTAGAAGGAGGCTTGGCCCCAGGTCTGCATTTCCGGCTACAAAGTTATCTCATTAACAGTAATCACCACTGCTTTCTATCTGAGAGTGGATTGTGAAGGACAACATTGGAAAGATAATTTTTATCTACTGTCCTTGCTAGTTGCCAACTTCTTAATAATAAAATTGAAAAACTGTAAAGACCTGAATAGGCAACCAATGGGGATTCCTTATGAGCATTATTATATTCTTGCTTAGTAGAATATTATGCCGCATTTTATGATGAGGTTTTTGTAGCATTTATAATTGAAACCAAGAATGCTGTTGTGTGAGACTTTGAAGTTTCTCTTAGAGGACTTGGAATTCTTCTCAGGGCTGAGGAATGTGGGTTAGGAGAGCAGGGTCCTCATCAGGGAAATGAACCTGCCACCGGGTTCCTGTTCAGGCTGAAATGCTAATTTTCTGGGTGTTCTCAGATCAATCATGGTCTAGTCTCTCCCTAACTTGAAAGTTTCTCATCCTAGTGCTATTTTGAACCCTGAAAGTCAGAACATGATATCCCTTAACCCTTCTAGGAATTTCTCCTAAAGAAATAATCAGATGTGGAAAATGAATTGTGTACCAGGGTTCTTATTGCCATCTTCTTTTTATAAGATTGAAAAATTGGAATACTATTAGTAACAAGCATTTATTGAGCACTTAGCGTGGGCCAGTTGCTGTGCTAAGTGTTTTACAAGCATTATCTCATTTCATCTTTTCTAGTAGGTTGTATTATTGTCTCCATTTTTACAAATGAAAAAAGAAATGGAAGCACAGAAAGGTTAGTAATTTGCCCAAGACAACATAATTAGTAAGCAGAGGAGACACGTGTAAATGACAGCAAAAACACAATGTGATAAACATTAAAATAGAAATAATATGAGAGACAAGAGGTAGACAATGCAAAGTATTAACATTATACACAGGGTGTCTTTGGGTGCATAAAATAAAGCCCAGCATGTGGTAGGCATTTTAAAACGGTGATTATTTGTACCTCAGACTTGAATGTGATCATGAATCACCCGGGGATCTTGTTTAAAGTGCTGGTCTAGGGTAAGTCTGGGAGTCTGCATTTCCTCCAACCTCCTGGGTAATGTCCATGCTGCTGGTCCAAGGACCACACTTTGAGTACCAGAGATTAAATAGCTTGGCAGAAAAATAAATAAGTAAATAATAAATAAATAAATAGCTTGGCAAAGTGGGAGAGCCCTGAATATGTAAAAACCAAACAAATCACAGCGGCCCCAATGATCTGTGATGTGGAAAAAGACTGGAAAACAATACAGTTACTGTCCTACTGCGGTGTTGGGCTGCAGTTTCAAGTGAATTTCTTTCCCTTCCTCTATTTTCTGTCACATTCAATTCCACACATATCTATTGAGTGCCTCAGCACCAGTCACTGTGGGAGCAGAAATGAAGGAAATCCAGTGGTTTCCTCAAAGTTATTATTTTTTTTAAGTTAAAAATAAACACACTTAAAATGGGTGCATTTCACTGTATATAATTTATACCTGAACAAAGTTGATTTAATACTTAAAGATATGAAGAAATATAAGTCCCTGATAGGGATCTTTTTTAATAGGTTAAAACTATTTTTAAATTAAATTCCTGGACAGTGAGTCAGGGGGTCTGAGTTCAGTCCCTGTCTGTCAGTCACCCGAAGGTTTACTTTCTTCCAGGTACCTTGGACTTGGACAGGTGCCCTGTATGCATTCTCAAAGCACTTTGTACTTTTTGGCATCATTTCATAATTTCACCCACGCGTGATTTTTCACATGTGTGTGTCTACCTCCCTGACTAAACTCTGACTTCTCCCAGGCCAGGCACTGCATCTGGTTTTGTCACTGTGGTGTCCCAACACCTGTCAGGGCAACTGCCCCACAGGTGGTACTCAGGATTATCTGTTGAATGAATGTATGAAGGAATTTGTTCATACCCTTTCCGAAGGGATTTTTAGGAAAGCGTAGAGAAAAAAGCCTGGTGGAGAAAGCCAGCCAATCCTCCCCACACTCCCCCACCCCAGGTATCTAGGAACCCTCTCCCTACCCTCAAGGCTGGGCTCAGGGGTAGGTGAAGATGCTTTGGGGCTTGCAGGGCTCAGGTCTTAGATTCCAAGGAGCATGTCTTGGTTTTCTCATCTGTCCAGTGGGGATCAGGGTAATTAATACTTATCTCGGGCTGCAAGGGGTCCTTGGGAAGAGAGCACGGGGGTTAACATGTTTCAGGGGCTGCAGTGATTATCACTGTCTCAATAATCTCCCCCACCAACCTGACCACCTTCCTGCCTGGCACTATCACACTCCTTGCACTTCTTTGGGTCAGTGTTTCCTTCACTCCAGAGTTTCTCCAACTCTGGTCTTTGGGAAGTTGTTGGAAATGCAAAATTCTCAGCTTCCATCCCAGGCTTTTCTAATCAGAGACTCTGGGGGTGGGGCCCAGAAATTGGCATGCCCTCCAGATGATGCTGGTGCAAGCCCAAGTTTGAGCTTTCATTGCTCTGCTCTGACCCAAGCTCTCCCAGAGACACTTGGCCTGCCTGTTCACTTTTCTATCCCCAGTGCCTGGCATCTAGGAGGCATGCCCTAAATATATTCTGATGCATAGTAACGATGTTAATGATAGCAGCTAGCCATTGGTTGAGGACCTCCAGTGTGCCAGGCTATCTTCTAAACATTTTAAGAGGGTGAGCGCACTTAAAGCGCCACCCCCGGGATCATTTTACGGATAGTGAAGCCGGTTCCGAGAGGCCAAGCTCTGAGCCCCGGGGGAGATCACGCAGGGAATCCCGCGTTTCACCGCTGGCTGCTCAGCGCCCTGGACGGGGCATAGCGGTCGCGGGTATCCAGGGCTCCGCGAGGGCGCCCCTGCCCCGCCCCACCCGGGGTCCGCGCGCGTCAGCGGCTCGTGAGAGCGCACCCGGAACCGGTCCGAGAGGAGCTCGGCGGCGGCGGCGGCGGCGGCCCGTGGCGAAAGTGCGGCTGCGGAAGCGCGGCGAGGCCGGCGGCGCGAAGGAGGAAGTCCGGGGAGGCGCGGGAGCTGGGGGTCTGCGGCGCCGAGCGGACGCCATGGGCCGCCTGCACTGCACGCAGGACCCCGTGCCCGAGGCCGTGGGCGGCGACATGCAGCAGCTGAACCAGCTGGGCGCGCAGGTGGGCCCGGCGACCGCGGCGCGGGATCCGGGCGGGGGCCCCGGAGGGGATGGCGGTTTAGGCCGCAGCCGCCCGCTGTGCGTTGTGGCGGTAGGGGGGGATTCGGGGAGGGGCTGAGGGGAATTGGGGTCTCAGGCCAGTTTTGAGGGCCTAAAGATCTCGGGAGGCCTAAGGCCAAGCTGAGGGATCCCAGGAGGATCTCGGGGACCCAGAAATGGGACTGGGGGACTTCTGAGGGTCCTGGGAACCAGGAGAGTTTGCAGGGTCCTGGAAGTGGGGCTGAGGGGAGTCTTCATGAGGCCGAAGGGAGTTGGGAGAACCGAAGTAACAGACTAAGGGCCTTGGGAGGCTGATGGAGTTTGGGGGAGCCGTGGAATTTGGTGGGCCAGGCGAGGGACTGAGACATTTTGTAGGAAGGCCGGGGATCTTAGGGAGACTTAGCCAGGGGGGTCTTAGCATCTCGAGGAGGCTGAAGGAGCCTGGAGTGGGGGCAGGTCATCAGGGGGTGGGATGTGTGTGTAGGTAATGGCCAGGCCAGAATGGCTCTGTGGGCAAGCGATGACATCCTGTCCTCGTCGCCACTCCCATCCGCCCCAATTAAGGGAGATACTGGTAGTCCCCAAGGAAAGAAACCATGTACCCTACACAGTAGAGGGCGGGTGCTTGATGGTAGTGGGGCTGGCAAAGGCTTTTTCTCACTATTCAGGCTGCAGGTGCCCTCCAGTCAACCTTGACGTCTTCCTGCTCCTGTGCTGGTTGGGATGCCCCTTTCATACCACTAAGTCAGACAAATTAAGCAAGTTAAAATGTCACTTCTCACCACCACAGCAAAGGTGCATTTATTTCCCCCACTGGGTTGTAACTTCCCAGGAGGTGGGGCCCCTGTCTTTCATCTCAGCATCCTCACAACTTATTGTTTTCTCATGAAGTAACACTAATTGTAATGCCAGTCGTGTTCTACGGCTTCAGTGTCCAAGAAAAATGAACTGCAAGCCTCAGTTCTACTTTTACATTTTCTAGCAGCCACATTTAAAAATTCAAAAGAAACAGGAAATGAATATAATGTGTTTTCTGTAATCCACTGTATCAGAATATTATCATTTCAATGTGTAACCCACATAAAGTATATCAGTGAGATATTTCACTTTTTGGTACTGAGGTTTCTGATTCTAGTGTGTACTTTAAAGCGCATCTGAAATTACCTTTTTCAAGTGCTCAGTAGCCACACTGAGCCACACTGAGCAAACCTTTTTCAAGTGCTCAGTAGCCACACATGGCTGGCAGCCACTGTATTTTACAGCCCAGTTCTAAGTGCTTTTATGTGTATTAAGTCACCGAGTTCTTGCAACCACCCTAGGAGTCAGGTACTATTACCATTCCCATTTCACAGATAAAAAAAATGGTTCAGGGAAATCAATTGACCTGTTTAAGGGCAGTCAGCCAGGAAGTGGTGGAGCCAGGAATTCAGGACCGGACACCTGACTTCAGATCCTGGGGAATTAAACACACTAGAATAGAGCTTTGTAGGTGATCTCCCCAATCAGGTAGTTTAGCTTTTACTTGTTTATGTATTGGGGCTTTCTGAAAGACTTCCATTTGGAGAATAAAAAAGATTCTGCTGCTAAAAAACTTTTTTTAAAGCTTCTGGATTGTATGATCTCTAAGGTTACCTCCAACTTGGTATTCTAAAGATAATCCACCTCCTTTTAGGTCAGAGCTGGACTCATTTTCTAACCTTGAAACGCACTTTAAACCTTTACCTTTGTTTTTAATACAGAAAGCTTTTTCCTGATGAGCAACTTATCAGAGTCCTTTGGGCCATTTTTCCCCCTTTACTTGGGTGATCAAACTTCTCTGAGTAGCCACTCTGTTAGCTGAACTTACTTTGAAGTCGGAGGCCCAGGCCTCAAGGAGAAAAAGAATCATTGTATTAATGCTGGCATCACCATTTATTGCTTATTCGGTGGGTATTTATCTGAATGCCTCCTGTGCACCAAATAGCCACTAAACCCAGTGAGATTTATAAAGGTTGATGAATGAGGCCTCTTGTGCTGGGGAAGTTGTGATCTGCTGGGGCAGGTCAGAAAATGGAGACATGGTACAGCACTGAGTGGATCTGCATGTGCTCTCTGATGCCGTGGACAGTCCTAGGTAACGTAATCACTAAAAAAAAAAAAAAATCACTGTTAGAGTGGTTATGAGAGGATATTCAGAAAAATATAAAGAAGAAAACAAATGGTCTACAGTCTCTCACCTAGCAACACACACAGAAAATTCAGACAGTATTCAAAGGTATAAAATTAAAAAACACCTATTTCTCTTGAAATAGAAATCATTTTGATAGTTTCTCATGTATCTTTATAGAAAAACAAGTCTGCAATCTGCCATCGTATGTATGGGTATCCTTTCAAAACTTTTTTTTACACAAAAGGGAGTGTGATATTCCTTGAAACAGATCTAACATAATTTAACCGGTCCCCTATTAATAGACACGTAAGTTGCTTTCAGTTTTTTACTTTTAAGAACAATGCTGTCAACAAACTGCTTTGTGTGTGTCTGGGTTTACTTTTTAGAACATCTCTGAAGGGTATACTTCTTGCAGTGGAATTACTAGGTCAAAGGGTCTGATTGTTTAAAAAAGTAGATATGGATTTTGCTAAGTTACAGTCCAGAAAGGTTGCCCCAGTTTATCTTCTCAACAGTGTGCAAGCATGTCTGTTACTTTCACCAACACTGGTGTCATCAGACTATTAGTTTGAAGATCTGATAAGTGAAAAATTGGTATCTCCTTGTTTTGCTGATTTGCATTTCTCATCTGGAATGATCTTGAGAATCTTTTCATATGTTTAACTGGTAAGAGTAGTTAAGATTTTGATTTCATGGATATTCATGAGCAGGTGAGCATTCCAAGGAGAGACAGCTATGCAGGTACAAAGGCAAAGAATGGGGAAAGTGTTTAGGGAAGATTTATTCAACAAATACTTACTGTGCACTTACAATAATTAAGGTGCAGTTTACCATACAAAGCTGGAGGAGGAACCTTCTCTGTTAAGACAGGTTTGTGTTCCTTATCAAGATTGAAAATTCTAAGTGCCCCCAGGTGAGGTTCCAAGAGGGAGCCTCAGAACTTAAGAATTTGGGTAGGTCCCTTTCTTGTTGGGAGTGTCCTGGTATCTTGGCAGGGCTTTGAGGATAAGGAGGTTTTGGAAGAGTGGAGATAGGGATGGGGGTCGGTAACCGCCTACAGACCACAATAGCTTGAGGCCCCTCTTGAGAGGCAGGGATGAGACCACACAAGGAGCCCGAGCCTGAGTGCTAGGCTGAGGCCTGGAAATGGAAAAGCAACTGGAGGCCTTCTCAATCACCCCATTTTTTAAAAGGCCCCAGGTGGCATAGCAAACACGGTTTGCCAAAGATCTGACAGTTCCACAGATCTGCAGCAAAAAAATAAATAAAATAAAATAAAAATGAAAGAAATAGAGGAAAACACAGTTTGAGGACACATTCTCAAGCCAGTCTTGACTATTCTTGTTTTCACTATATCAGCATTTGGGCAAGGCTGATACCCAATATCACAAATACTGCAGAAAAACAGCCCCTGGACCAGCATTGGTTAAAGTGTTCCCATGGAATATCCATGAAGTTTTGAGAAAGCAGACACCTCTATGCCATTGGGTAGTGGGAGTGTAAATCTGTGCAACTTCTTTGCAAGGCAATTTGGCAATATTTTCTCAGAATTTAAAATGCATATATCTTAGAGAATAAACTAGTGGTTCCCAGTGGGGAGGGGGGAGGGGCAAGATAGGGGTAGGGGATTAAGAGGTACAAACTTTATGTAAAAAATTAATAAACTATAAAGGGCTTCCCTGGTGGCGCAGTGGTTAAGAATCTGCCTGCCAATGCAAGGGACATGGGTTCGAGCCTGTGCACCACAACTACTGAGCCTGAGCTCTAGAGCCCGCAAGCCACAACTACTGAGCCCACATGCCACAACTACTGAAGCCTGCACGCCTAGAGCCCGTGCTCTGCAACAAGAGAAGCCACGACAATGAGAAGCCCGCGCAACGCAACGAAGAGTGGCCTCCGCTCATCACAACTAGAGAAAGCCTGCGCACAGCAATGAAGACCCAACACAGCCAAAAATAAATAAATAAATAAATAAATAAATAAATAAGCTATAAGGATATATTGTACAACACAGGAAATATAGCCAATATTTTATAAAAACTATAAATGGAATCTAACCTTTAAAAATTATGAATTACTGTGTTGTACACCTGGAACTTATATAATGTTGTACTTGAACTACACCTCAACATAAAAAATGCATATATCCTTTTGACCTAGGATGCATTTTAAGAATATATCTTTTTTTCTTTTTTACCGCACCGCGAGGTTTGTAGGATCTTAGTTTCCTGACCAGGGATTGAAGCTGGGCCCTCGGTAGTGAAAGCTCAGAGTCCTAACCGTTGGACCTCCTGGGAATTCCCGAGAATATATCTTATAGACATACATGTCACAAAGAAATATGTGGGAGGATATTCATTGCAGCATCGTTTACATAACACCAACAAACACACCCATTAATGTTCATTTCTAGGGAAATAAATTATGCTAAGTCTTTACCAGTTGAATGTCATGCAGTTGTTAAAAGAACTGGGTAGATTTATATCTGCTGACATGATTGATCTCTAAGCTGTAATTGAGTGAAAAAAAGGTGAGGTGCAGGGAGTGGGTTCCGTATGATCCCATTTGTATTTAAAAGAAATTAAATGAAAATAAAATGATGGGAAGGCCACAGAGGTGTTAGCAGTAACTACCCTGGGGAGTGTGACTAAAGTGGGAGGGGGCAGGGAGGGAGCAAGACATTTTATTTTATATTCTTTTATGTTAGCTGGGTCTTTTTAAAACCTTCTGCATATATTTTATATTTTCAAACGCTAGTTTTATATTTTAAAATAGAATACATTTTAGAATAAAATAATACAGAGCCTTGCCAGGGGTTTACGTGGAGTTTAGTGTCATGGGAAAAAGGGCAGATGCATTTGACAGTCATATTGCACGTATAGCTTTGGGGGCTCTGAGCTGAAGTATCTAATCTTTGTTTAAATGTTATCTTGCTTCAGGAAGGTGGCTCCATTGGCATAGTGACTTTAGTTGTAGCTGTGGGAATTGCTACCGTTGGTTTAGCCTCTAGCCTGGCGCTGTACTGGAGGCTTTGCATGTGCCAATTAGTACTGTTCTGGAAGCTATGTACTATTACCTTCATTTTCCCGATGAGGACTGAATCACAGTGAGGCTGAGTGACTTGCCCAGGGTCACATTGGGTGGTCAGCAGAACAATGATTCACATCTGGGTCTTTTAAACTCTTGTGTGTTGATTTTCCCCACTATGCCACACACACTGTGTCCATTGGGAGGGAACATGGGAAAGTAATGACATGTGTCTCAGTCTGCTTGGGCTGCTGTAACAAAATACCACAGACTGGGCAGCTTGAACAGCAGAGGCTGGTGATTCCAAGATCAGGGTGCCACCAGATTCAGTTCCTGGTGAGAGCTCTCTTCCTGGCTTGCCTTCACGCCGTGTCTTCATGACCTGTGCCTCACAGAGAGAGCTCTGGGGTGTCTTCCTCTGCTTACAAGGGCACCAGCCCTATGCGAGTAGCGCCCCACCCTTATGACCTCATTTAACCTTTGTCACCTCCTCACAGCCCCTCTCTCCAAATACAGTAATACACTGTGTTTGGTGTTAGGACTTCAACATATGAATTTGGGGACACACATCTATTCAGTTCTTAATAATATGGTACTGATAAAGAGGTTCACATGCACAAAAGAATAAGAGACTCTTCTAAGACAGTGTATAATAACATGTTAAACTTTACTGTTTTGTCATATACTCAACAAGATGTTTATTGTGGGAGAAGGAAACCCAGAAGACATGGATAGACAAAACAGAAGAAAATAAAAATCTAAAATCTTGCCACACAGAAGTAACTGCTTTCAGAAGCAAGGTAGAGAAAAAGTTCATATAATATGTTACCATTTGTGAGGGTGAAAATGGGAGAAATTATGTATCTGAATTGACATGTTTGAATAATAAGTATGTGAAAGTATAAACAAAAAGAGAAAAGAAAAAAAAAGTAACTGCTATGAATGTTCCAGTGATTTTCCCTTTCAGGTCTTGGGGGGGGGAGGTGTTGGAGGGGTGGTATTTAGACCCTTGGGATGTATGTGTGAACATGTGTGCATACACTCACCATCTCTCAATATGTATCTCCTAAGTATCCCAATAAGATACGTGAGTTTTTCAGACAATATAGTGGTACAGACAGATTGACACTGGTGGTGGGTATTGTGAATATTTGTAACTTTTTTTTAATTGAAATATAGTTGACATACAATATTATGTTAGTTTCAGGTGTACTACACAGTGATTTGACATTTGTGTACATTATGAAATGATCACCGTAAGTCTAGTAACCATCTGTCACCATACAAACTTATTACAGTATTATTCACCATATTCCTTATGCTGCATATTACATCCCTGTGGCTAATTTATTTTGTAACTGGAAGTTTGTACCTCTTAATCCCCTTAGCCCACTTCATACCCCACCCCTCTCCCCTCTGTATCTGTGAGTCTGTTTTTGTTTGTTTTGTTTTTCAGATTCCACATAAAAGTGAGATCGTATGGTATTTGTCTTTCTCTGACTTATTTCACTTAGCATAATACCTTCTACATCCATCCATGTTGTTACCAATGGCAAGATTTCATTCTTTTTATGGCTGAGTAATATTCTGTTGTATATACGTACCACATCTTCCTTATCCATTCATCTGTTGACGGACGCTTAGGTTGCTTGCGCGTCTCGGCTATCGTAAATAGTGCCGCAATGAACATTGGTGTGCTTACATATTTTCAAATTATGAATGTTTGTAACTTTAAGATGATCAAAACAGGTATCAACATCTGTGTGTTCCTCTTCTCTCTTAAGGGGCTGTAGTAGGACGGGATGTGGGAACACTGACCCAGGAGTAGAATTTTACTGATGTTCTGTGTTCTCTTCACAGAAGTTCTCAGCCCTGACGGAAGTACTCTTCCACTTCCTAACTGAGCCAAAAGAGGTAAAGTATCTTGTGTTAAGGAGCGTTCCCGAGTGTGGGCCTACAGTCCTGAGATGCTTAGAAAGTGAAGGCCTGGTTTGTGCTGTCCCCTCTCTGCAGGTGGAAAGGTTTCTGGCTCAGCTCTCTGAATTTGCCACCACCAACCAGATCAGTCTCGGCCCCCTCAGAAGCATCGTGAAGAGCCTCCTCCTGGTTCCAAATGGTGAGTAGCCTCTCCCGGCAGCCAAGGCCAGAGACATTACTTGAACATTCCCTCAATCCACCGAGTTGGCAAGTGTGCTCTGGGCACTGAGCCAGAGCGTTTGGTAGTGAACCAGACATGGGTGGGACTGCAGTCTAGGAAGGGAAGCCAGGTAAACGGATAGCCATAGGAGAGTATAACTGCGGTCTGCATCCCAGCTTCCATGCCCAGACTTATCTGGTCCTCTGCGTGATAGGTGCAGAAACTGAGAGTAAGAATTTAGAAACTTTTATGACAATTTGATGAAGTCTCTTCAGTCTGTTAATTTTTTAAAATGGGGCTTTTTTTAAACTGTGGTAAAATAATACATAAACATGTAATCGACCATTGTAACCATTTGGGCCGTATATTTTGTATGTGTTTTTTCAGTTCTAGGAATTAATTTTCATTGTATTTTACAAAAATATCAGTCCATGATGGATTGAAAACTTTAAAAGGTAGGTCTTCTGCTGCAGGTAGTCTTAGAAGCAGGGTTTGCCTTAGAGCAATCAGAGAAAGTTTCTAGTCAGAAGGGAGGTGATCACAAAGGTTGAGCTATAGGGCCGTCCGTAGTAGCACTGTTTATGACGGAGAAAAATTAGAAGCAATCAGATTACCCAGCAGCTGGAAATTGGTGTAACGAGTTGAGGTGCATTGTTAGAGGGGAGCATCACGGTGGTCAAGAATTCAGTTTGAGTTAGTAGGACCTGAGTGGGAGTCTGGCCCTTGATAAGTAGTGTGACTTTGGCTAAGTACCTGATCTCTTTCAGCCCCTAGCAACAACCGTCCCCCAGCAGTTGATCCCCTCCAACTAAGCTTGTTTTTGGTGTGTGCATGGAGTTGTTCTGAAGCTTACTTAAGATAACATAAATAAAACGCTTAGCACAGTACCTCAGCAAAAGGTGGTTCTTATTTTTCAAATTATGTAGTAATTTAAAAAGATGCTGTTGAGGAAAATGTAATGATATGGAAAACCTTTCACAGTATTCTGTTGAATACTGTCTGCCACTGTCCTATTTTTGCATTAAAAAAAAAAGTTCACTGTGGCTCTATCTGGGTAGTAGGACTGCAGGTTGTTTTAATTGTTTATTTTTAGCTATGTTTTGTCTAAAAAGTTGCAAGAATTAATTTGGCAATTTAATTAAATGTTAATTTTATTTAAAGAGAGACATGACCTTTGAGCCCAGTCTTAAGGAATGAATAAATGTCAGCCGGGCTGAGAGGAGATAAAACGGCATCCCCAGTTTGCATATTTTAAAAATCAGTAATAAGCTGATCTTCCCAAGATCTCAGCGCAAAGGTGCATTAAAAGTTGGGTGCTTGATTTGTTTGTTCCTGTCGGGCCTTCTGTTATATCTTAGTGCAGATCCTTTCCTTTGCCGTGTCTTGTGATCAGAACATCCCTGAGGTTTCCAGCTGTGAAATTTTATGATCCTCTGCTTGTGCAGTTCTTGCATTCTTTGCCCTCATGGCAGGTTAAAGCATGAGAACCACAAGGCTGGATGGGAACTTGCAGTCTTTTTAACACAGGAATAAATTTTCATTATAAACTTAAAACTGCAGAGCTCTGGAGAGTCAAAGGGAAAATCCCCTTTTACTCTCATCCCACTCTTGTCTCTAGGAATAATCACAGTATAATTTTGGTGTATATCCTTTTTTTTTTTTTTAATTTTATTTATTTATTTTTGCCTGCGTTGGGTCTTTGTTGCTGTGTGCAGGCTTCCTCTAGTTGCAACAAGCGGGGGCTACTTTTCGTTGCGGTGCGCAGGCTTCTCATTGCGGTGGCTTCTCTTGTTGTGGAGCATGGGCTCTAGGCGTGTGGGCTTCAGTAGTTGTGGCTTACAGGCTCAGTAGTTGTGGCTCACAGGCTCTAGAGTGCAGGTTCAGTAGTTGTGGTGCACGGGCTTAGCCGCTCTGAACCATGTGGGATCTTCCCGAACCAGGGCTCAAACCCGTGACCCCTGCGTTGGCAGGCAGATTCTTAACCACTGTGCCACCAGGGAAGTCCAGTGTATATCTTTTTATATTTTTATATATAAAATGGTAATAAACCATAGAATTGCTCTGCGGCTTGCATTTTTTCATACCTAGTACATCAAGGAGATCTCTCCACATCAACTTCATTCTTCTGATGACTGCAGTGTACCTTGGACTGAATGTATCTTCTTTTAGTTAATCCATTTCCTGTTGCTGGACATTTTAGTTCTGACTCTTCACTCTTAGAAACAATATCACAGTGAACGTCCTTAGGAAATCTATGTTCTCAACTTATGTGAGCATTTCGTAGGACAGGTGCCCAGAGTGCAGAACCAGGAGTACTTATTCTGTTTATTCTCATTGTCTAGCCTACACCTGTAGGAATGGGGAAACCTGTGAGCTGTTGTGGATACTGGTTTTTCGGGAGATCTCTGTCTGGTGTCCCTGCCTCCATTCTTTCCTGTCCTTCTCATCTCTGCTCCCCGCCACATTCCATCCTGCCAGACTGCCTTAATCCCTCCTAATCCTAGCGCTCCAGCCTCTGTTCTACCTCTTTCAGAAAGTCTTCCCAAACCATTTCAGTCCATGGTGAGCTCCCCTTCCTCTCAACAACCGAGATAGGTTCTTTTATCTGAAGCTCTTATTTTGGACTATAATCATTTTGTTTTCTGTTGATCATGCTGTTTTGTGTGTGTCTATCTCGTGGCCCTAACAGACAGTTCTTTGAAGTCAGGGGCTTGTCTGTACTACTTTCCTAAGCCACAGTCACAAGTAAAGTGAAGACATAGAGCAGGAGATTTTAGCACATGCTAGGTGAGTTGAGCTGCACTTGGGAGACCCTGTGATCCTCCCAGGGGATGCTGGGTGTGTATTCTTCAAGCAGGACTGATTGTCTATGTTTATGGCATACTGCTTTCTATAGACGCAGAGGACACTGAGGCATGCTGAGTTCCAGCGATGGGCTTTGCAAGCTCACTTGGATTTGAGTCTTGGTCATATCACCTAATGTAGCTATTTGGCCTTGGACAAATCAGCCTCTTGGCGCCTCAGTTTCTCATCTGAAAAACGGAATAATAAGAGCAGTTTATGGTGTTGGCATTAGGAATAAATGAGTTAGTACAGTGCTTGCTGAACTTCAGCATTATTTATTGATTGTTCAGTTAATTTCAGTCCTTTGCCTCGATATCAGATCATCAGGTAAAACGTTCCTTCCTTCATCTAATGGAGAGGATCTGAATTCACCTCTTGACTATTTAATGTCCCAAAGCTTTTCAAGCTTTTCAAGTTCTAGAATCGAAGTCTCAGGTTTGCTGTATTTTTCAGTAGCTCTCAAGAATTTCTTTTACTCTTCTTTTTGTTCTCATGCAATCTGACTTTTCTCTTCCTGCAGAGTTTTTCTGCTTGAATTCTCCATTTCTTCCAGAGCATCTCCTAAGCATCTGAGGTAGCTTGTAAGTCTCTTGGCCTCCTCCTCATCCCTTGGCCTGATGTGCCATTTTCTTTTCCTTTTTTCTTTTTTTTCTTTCTGCACTGCACGGCTTGTGGGATTTTAGTTCCCCCACCATAGATTGAACCCGGGCCCTCGGCAGTGAGAGCATGGAGCCCTGACCACTGCACCGCCAGGGAATTCCCAATGTGCCATTTCTTTTCAGTCCCAAAGGCTGCCATCCCAGAACAAGTTCTTAGCCCTTCATGCCTTGTTACGGCAGCACCATCTCCGCTTCTGTTCTCCCATCCCAGATTCCAGTTTGCCCTGGAGTATAGTACAACTTGGATACTTGGACCCTGCTGTTCCTCTCAACTGTTTATTTTGCATAATAAATTCTGTAGTCCTTAACTGGGCATTCAAGGCCTTCCCCAATCTAGTCTGAAGTGTAAGGCCCTCATTCTCTTCCCCTTCCCTCATCCTGGTCCTGCTTGTGCAGTAAGACCTCACTGTAGAAGTGCAGCTTGTTAGAGCTGAAAGGATCTCGAGAACTCTTCAGATCAGTCTTCCCCAGATTGGTGTTTTCATCCAGAAAAGGCTTCAGTGGCCAGACAGGGTCATAAAATACTGTCCCCGCACCCCCCAGCCTTGGAATCTTGGAGATTCACACACACATTAACATATCTCAGGTTCTGAAAAGTCCTGCAGTAAAGCAACCTGCTTAACCAGTATCTGTGAAACAGTTAACCATGGACCTCTTCTTTTTTTGGAGGGGGGGAGGGGGGCAGGGGGAGGGTCAAGTAAAAGCTTTGTAAAGTGCTGATCTAGTCTGATCTTTGTCTTGGAGATAAAGAAACAGAGCCCTAGAGAGGGGAAGTGACTTAAGATCTTACAGTGGAAAAGCTGCTGCTAGAACCTCCCTTGATTAGCTCAAAGGTTGTGGGGTTTTTGGTTTGGGTTTTTTTTGTTGTTGTTCTTAATGTTTTTCTTTTACTAAGTATGTAATTCTTTTTTTTTTTTTTTTTTTTTTTTAGTATGTAATTCTTAAAACCACCTGAGATCAACCTTTATCATCCCATGGACGAATTGCTTCATCTGTGCCCCACTAATTCTCCTCATTGCTCTCCAAACTGGACTATTTTTAAACAAATCTCAGATATCATATCGTTTCATTCAGTTCATTCAGTTCCTAGTTATGTATCTCTAAAAGATAAAGGACTTTTTCCCCCTTATCAAGTCGCTGTGCAATTATCGTATCTAAAATTAAAATATGCAGTCAGTGTTCAGACTTCCCCATTGTCTCGTACATTTTATTTGTAAGTGGCGTTCTCATCAGGATCCCAATAGAGGGCCCCCACCTTGCATTCGGTTCCTAGGTGGCCCTTGTGTGCTCACTTGTCACTGTGGCTCCTTCACAGCTCTGAGACCTTGAGCCACATCACTTAACCACTCTGACAATCAGTTTCTTCAGGAATAAAATGAAGCTAATACTAGTAGCTCATACATTGTTGCAAGAATGGAGAAAGATGGCAGTCTAGTGGTTAGGACTCACGCTTTCACTTCCGGGGCCAGGTTCAGTCCTTGGTCGGGGAACTAAGATCCCACAAGCTGTGTGGTGCAGCCAAAAAAATTAAAAGAAAATAATTTTAAAATTAAAATTAAAAAAAACCATTTCTTCCCAAAAAATGGAGAAAGATAAATGTAAAGCGCTTGCTTCAATAATGAGTGGTAGCTACACTGCCGCTGGTATGATGATCGATTGTCATTATCATCATGAGTTGTCTCCTAGAAAAGATTGCAGATAACTTCACAGTAGGGCCATAATTTAAGTGGTTTTTACTTTAATACATTGCAAGATATCTGGCCCTTGTGGGTACTCAGTAACTGGTTGTTTTTTAAGAAAAGGTGATAACTCCCTTTCCCCACTCCTAAAGGAGTCTGTCTGGCTGGGCCAAAAAAGGAATAATCAGCACTGAACAATAGTCACAAATGGTATTTAATCAAATGTTGAACTAAGTTCCCCAGGGTTCCTGACCTTACCCTGCTCTGTTACTTTTCTCTGTGGCACTTTTCAATAATACTCTATATGGCTTACCTACTTGTTACATTATTGTTTTGGTCTTTCTCCTCCCAAAAGATTGTGAGCCTCAGGAGAACAGAGATTGTTGCCTGTTCAGTTCATTGATGTATTCCAGGGTCCAGCACAGTGCTGGCACATAGTGGGTGCTCAGTACATCTGTGTACAGTGACCGTGACCTCTGTTTCCCCGTGAACCTCGCAGGGGTGGATTCAGCTGGTCAGCCTTCAGGGTCAGTAATGGCTGAATGAATGGGGCTCACTGTGCTCTCCCATCTGCTTCCTCCTCCAGGGCTCTTCACCAAGGCTTAGTTCTGTTGCTTGGGCTTCCCTTATTATACTGAATAAACTTACATAGATTTTGGCTGGAAGAATAGTGTTTGCTAATTTTCCAACTGTTTCCTGAAACCCTCACCCTCACATACACTTCTGTCTTGTCACCCGTCCTATTTGATGGCAATGGGGGTTTGCCTAAGGCAACTGTTCCAGTGAAAAGTGGAGCTCAAGGACTTTTATAAACCATCCCGGATGGTTATCTGTGTTTAAAGGACATTCTCAGATTTCCCCTAGTGACATGTTCTGGTGACTCCAGGCCTGGAGTTCAGAGTTTTCTATCTGACATAGGGTCAAGGCTGCAGGCCTGTCTTGCATTTAGGACAAAGGAATCACCAAAGGAAAAAGCTGAAAAAGAAGCTAAGGGCTTGAGGCCTAGCACAATGCAAATATATATATACATATGTATATTTCTAAAGTATGGCTCCTGCCTGCCCCAGGTAATGAGATGACATCAGGACGGAGAGCTTGCTCTGGCCCCTGCAGCTTGGTAGCCTCTGTTGTCAGTCACTGTCAAGGCGTGGCCTGGTACCGCCTCCCCGACAGCATCTCAGAATGACCTGGAGTGGAAAGAGCCTGGGTTTGGGGACCCTCTGGCCTGTAAGCGACTTTCTCTGCCACTTGCCAGCTGTTGTGGCCCTGAGCAATTCATATAATTTTTTTTTCTTGGCGTGGGGGACATTTTTTTTAATTATAGAAAGTACAAGAAAGAAAACAAAAATGGCTCACAATTTTACTGTCTTCACATAAAAAAACCAGCGTGCAGCTAGAACATTTTTAAATGACACAAAGAAAAAGTCCCACCCAGTCCCTTTCCCAAAAGATATCCACTCTTAAGTTTTTTGTGGATATGTTCAGAAAAAATATGCCTCACATCTGTCTACTTAGCTATAAGGATATAATTAAAGCTAGAAATAAGAATAGATAATATATACTTCTTTATTATGCAAAAGGGATTACATTGTGCAGACTGTTCTTACCTTTCCTTTTCTTCTTTCAATTATATTTTGCAAATAGGCACATCAAAAGCTACCTTATTCTTTTTAAAGGTTGCATAGTATTCCATTGTATGGATCCTTTCGTTCAGTATGTGCTTACTGAGTGCCAACCAATGAACAGCGCCAGGCACTTTTTTAGGAGCTTGAGACACAGCAGTAGGCAAAATGGACCACGTCCTTGTTCTCATCAAACTGACATTTTAGTGGGAAAATGGACAATAAATATGTAACATAAAGTTGGGTAGTTATAAATGCGATGCAGAAAAGTATACTTGAAGAATGGTCAGGGATCCTTTCAGAGGAGGTGCGATTCAAGCAGATTCCAGAATGAAGTGAGGGAGTGAGCATGTACGTATTTGAGGAAAGTGTTCCCAGCAGAGGGAACTGCAAGGGCAAATGCCTGGAGGTAGGAACCTGCCTAGCAAATGACAAGAAGAGCTAAGGGAGGGGAGAGAGCATAGGGTTCTAAAGAGGGCCAGATCCTGCCAGGCATTGTGAGAGCTTTGGATTTTACTATGAGTGAAACAGGAGCTATTAGAGGGTTTTGAGCAGAGGGGAGACATGGTCTGACTTAAGTTTTAACAAAATCACCTCGGCGCCCAGGCGGTTACGTGGATGCACCAAAACCAACGTACTGTTGCTGACACTTCATCTCTCCTGCCCACATTGCTGAAGAGCTGCCCACGTAGATCTCAGTGTATTTGGGGGCATAGCTGCAGTTGAGTTCTTGGCAGTGCAGTCGTTGACTATGGATTTGCCAAATCTTCTCCCCCAAAAGCTCGATCATTCTGATCTTTAACTTCCTGGTAAATTAAAAGTTACCATAATAATCTCCACTTCAGAGTATTTTGGGATCATCAAACAGAATATTGGATTTGAACTGGATATAAACTAAGGAGCAGCACCCGTGGTAGCCAGGAGTTCTTTGGAGTGTCTGGAATGTAGCCGCCTTCTTGGAGAGCTTTTATGGCCAAGGTTTCCTGGGGTCTTGCCTTTTTTATTTCCCGGTGGTTTCCTTGCTCGGTCTGATTTTGCAGATAAAAGATTTCCTCCCTTTGTTGACATGGTTTATTTTGCAGGGGACAACAGCCTTTAGGGTTGTTTTTCTGGAGTGCGATGGGGGCGGAGGCTCAGGTTTAGGGTGTTACTTCAGGGCCCTCCCTGGATGGTGGTGGATGTCTTCTTACTCTTTGATGAGTCATCTTCTGGAAGACTAAGAAGTGGAAAATTTTAAAGCCGCTGCCAGATCGTGACTCGAGGCTGTAGCCTGCGGGTTAAAGGTTGAGAAGCCCGGACTGCTGGTAGCAGTTTGTTCTCAGGAACTGGGAGGCTGCAGGCAGGACAAAGCGGCTCCCACGGGGAGGGGGCTCCCAGGGCTCCTGGGGGCAGGTCCTGATAGCCCCTCTGCAAGTGACTTGGGAACCGTAGAGGCCAAACTGCTTACTCCACCTGGGTTTACTTCCTGAGGGCTGATCTCTGCGGCGGGCTGGCCAGTATGTAGATGGGAACGGTGTATGATCTGCCCTGACCAGCGCTGTGGCCCCTGGGCCCGTGTGGCTGTTGAGCACTGAGGAACAGAATCGTACATTTTCTTTAATTTTAATTCATTAAAAGTTAAAGAGGGGAATTCCCTGGCGGTCCAGTGGTTAGGACTTAGCGCTTTCAGTGCCGAGGGCCCAGGTTTCATCCCTGGTCGGGGAACCAAGATCCCCGCAAGCCTCGTGGTGCGGCCAAAAACAGAAAAATAAATAAAAAGAGCCACGTATGTTCAGTGGTTATGGATCACACAGCGCAGCTCTGGGCTGTTACCCCTGCACCCTGTCTGACCTTGAACTCCCCCGCTTGGCTCAAGGAGTCTGTGGCCTTATTTCCTCAGATCAGGTGCCCCATCCCCAAGTCCATACAGTCTTTTCTTTTGGCTCTGACGTCATCCATACTTTCTGGAGGGGCCAACACGTGTGTGGCCCAAAAAAAGCCCCAAAATGTGCTGCCTCGTTCTCCCGGGTCTCGGGGGCTCCTTCCTCCCCGACTGGACTGAGATGGAGCTGAGTCTGCTCATTCCTGTTGTCATCCTGGTCACTTAGGTTGTGCCCATTAAATACTTACTGCTAGCTGATTGATTGATTTGCCCTCTTTGACTGATTTCTCCCCTCCCTCCTAGGTGCCTTGAAGAAGAGTCTCACAGCTGAGCAGGTCCGGGCTGATTTCATAACTCTGGGTAGGTGACCACCAAGGCTGCTCAGGGTGACAGGCCCTGCAGCCCTTCACTGTGTTCATGTCTCCTCCTGTTCTCTTATAGGTCTCAGTGAGGAGAAAGCCACTTACTTTTCTGAAAAGGTATCATAATTCCTCCTAATCAAGGTTAATTAAGATCGCTTGCTTTTATTTCATGAAAAGAAACAAATGGAAAACGCTGACTAAGGAAAAACCGTCAGTCATCATGTGTCGTCTCCCAGCTTAATGTTTTTCATTTGGTTTCATGCAAATGACAGACATGTAGCTTTTAAACAGCACTATTCAGTGCATCTCTAATTTTTTCCCTCTGATTTGACTGAATATAAATGTCATACAGTTTTTGTTCCAACCTGGATTAAATCTTGGAATAAAAGAAAACATTTAAATTGTCTCCTGCCCCTCTTGACTCCCCCCAGCCCCCAGATCTGTGCACATAGGCCGAGCCCTTCGTTCTGCATGCTTACCACTGTCTGTATAAAGACTAAACATGCTGTGTTGGGGGCGGAATGAAGAGGGGGGATTTTTTCCCATTGTTATGACTTTGGCTTTTTGCTTTTGTTCCAGTGGAAACAGAATGCCCCCACCCTTGCTCGATGGGCCGTAGGTCAGACTCTGATGATTAACCAGCTTATAGATATGGAGTGGACATTTGGAGGTAACTAGTTAGAGCCAGTCCTGGGTCATTTGGGTGATGTAGGGTTGGGTGGCAGAGGCTTTCAGATGACTTTGCTGGGGAAGAGGTGTCCTTGGTCCCCCAAGACTGTTGGGTCCAGCACCTGCTTCTCTGTGTCGCTGTCAACATTCGGCAGCTCTTCCTACCCACAGGTCTCAATAAGTTCACTTCCTGAAAAGCACATTCTGCCGTCCCCCACATGGCTTCTGCTGTACAACTTACAAGATTGGGGTCTTCAGGGTGAGTCCTCAACCAGTCACTTACTGGTTTTCTCTTTTGTGTCACAGTGACGTCTGGGAGCAGCGAACTGGAAAAAGTGGGAAGTATTTTTTTACAAGTAAGTCTTCTCCTGATCTCTGAAAATTGGGAGATTTTTGACTTGGTATTAAATCTACATCGGGTTTCTTTAATATCCAGTGCCTTGTGTATCTCAGAGCAATGTGGTCAGCCAAAGATGTAGCCACTAACACGCTTACTTTCAGATTAATAGGATCGGGATATTATTCTTGAAAATTTGATTATTCATGTAATCGCGGAAATTGTTAGAAGTTTTGGTGGTGGACGATCCAGACTGCTCCCTAGTAACTCTCAAGTGAGATGCTGGATGCTTTGATGTTTACGTGACAGTTCAGGTTTCAGGAATTTCTTTGCCCAGTTGTCATCATTTTAATTTAAATGTTTTCTTTCTCTTTTTCCTTTTTGGATCAGTTAAAGTTGGTGGTTAAGAAAGGAAATCAAACTGAAAATTTATACATAGGTGAGTCCAAATTCCCATTAGAGCTCTTTCCCTTTTTCCATGTTTTCTTCAGTCATTGGGCTTGTGAAGCCCGCCACCAATCATTTTTCCAGAAGGAAAAGTCATAACCAAGCTGTGGAGTCACCATTCTGCTGCCTTTGCTCTCATAAATAATAAGCCATCAGCAGGTTGGAGACCCCACAGTTTGAAGACTTTTAGACCTTTTTGCAAAAGGGAAAGGGTGAGGTAGGAATGGCGAATATCGAAGAGCAAGAAGCTCTTGCTGTAGGAGCCACATCTACTGTCCTGAATGACCCCCTTTCATCCCTTTGTGCTGGGGAGTTAATGCCATTTTAAATCCCCCCCTTCCTTTTTTTTGTGGAGCTGAGAACTTTCTATGTTCAAGGCTTCAGTTCTTTTTTTTTTTTTTTAAGGCTTCAGTTCTTTATTATGATCAATTACCTGTCAAGAACTGCTTAGAGGTACTAAACCAAAAAAGAAAAAGAAAGTCTCCGGGTGGAAATTCACTTTCTTGGATGATTCTGTGGAGTTGGAAACACTCACCTGAAGCTGCATTTTCTCTCCCCAGAATTAACCTTGCCTCAGTTCTACAGCTTCCTGCACGAGATGGAGCGAGTCAGAACCAGCATGGAGTGTTTCAGCTGATTTCTGTCCCCCTGCATCTCCACCTCGCCCCCTCCCTGCCCCCTCCTCCTCCCCTGTGACTGCTCAGAGAGGCCGCTCGCTCCCAGGCCTGTGGCCGCTCCTTTGGGCCTGCTTGCCTCTTGGGAGCCCAGGTGCAAAGGTTTCTGAAAAACAAAGGATTAAGTACTTAAGGAGCCTGATAGGCTGGTCCTGAAGAGTCTTTGTTGAGGGACCCTCCACGACCTATCTCCCAGGTCACGGTTTAGATATTCAGAGAAGCGATTGCATCTCAGATGCAGGGGAGGAAATAAGTCGAGTCACCTCCCTTTCAAAGTTCCAGAGTAAACAAATGGTCTATCGCTCAAGATACGCACTGATGACCTTCCCCCGCAAAAGAACGAGGACTTATTTATGGCTGAGGAAGAGGTGGACTCCGTGAATGACACACGGGGGAGCCCCCAGCGGAGTTTGTATGTTTGTGGTGGTGGTGCTTTGCTGATCAGTCTTTAGTGGATACCTGTGTAAGAATACATGCTGGGTCTGCTCTGAAAAAAACTGAGGCTTCACTTCAGGTTTTGCCCTGTTGTGTGTAATGAGGTGGGCCTTTTCAGGCGATTTCAGCTTGTTTTGGTTCAAGCTGACCTTCTCTGGTGGTTAGAAGAAGAATAAAAAAGGTTCTGAAGAACAGGTCTGCATCTGGCCGTCTCTATGCATGGATTAAAGAGTCACCTGCCTTTCAGAGAGCTAGTGCTCTTATCTTCAAAAATTATCTTCCTGGGCTTCCCTGGTGGCGCAGTGGTTGAGAGTCCGCCTGCTGATGCAGGGGACACGGGTTCGTGCCCCGGTCCGGGAGGATCCCACATGCCGCGGAGCGGCTGGGCCCGTGAGCCATGGCTGCTGAGCCTGCGCGTCTGGAGCCTGTGCTCCGCAACGGGAGAGGCCACAACAGTTAGAGGCCCGCGTACCGCAAAAAAAAAAAAATTATCTTCCTGATTTTGGTGAGGGCCCTGGGTCTTCAGTGAAATTTGCCGTGGTCCAAAGTGGGAATTCGTAAGATCAGTTCAGGGGAAACTGAGGTTAAAAACATCATAAAAAGCGGAGTGGATGAATGCTTTGTGTTCAGTACCACCCTGGCACGTAAGTTCTCCTCCTCCTACCTCTCCCCTTCCCCTCAGAAATTTTCCTAACTTTTGAGTAGATTATACATGCCCATGATTCAAAAAATACATTGTAGAGTAATTCCTTCTCCCGCCCCACTCCCCACTTACCTAGTTCCCCTTCCCAGAGGGAACACCTGTCATGAGTTTATTCTGTGTTCATGCATTTGCAAATACACAGGCACTGAGTTTGACTTTTCTTCCCACACAAATGGTAGCATACTGTATACACACCGTGTCCTGCACCTCACTTTTTCCCACTTGGAAATCATTCCACATCAGAACAGAGAGAGCAGCCTCATTTTTTGAACAAATGGATGATTTATTTAACCGCTTTCCTGCTGATGGGTGTTTGGGTTGTTTCCATTCTTTTTTTATATATATAAATTTATATATTTTATTTATTTATTTTTGACTGCATTGGGTCTTCGTTCCTGTGTGTGCGCTTTCTCTAGTTGCAGCAAGCGAGGGCTACTCTGTTGCGGTGCAGGGCCTTCTCATTGCAGTGGCTGTTCTTTTTTCGGAGCACGGGCTCTAGGCGTGCGGGCTCAGTAGTTGTGGCTCGTGGGCTGTAGAGCACAGGCGCACACGGGCTTAGTAGCTCTGCGGCATGTGGGATCTTCTTGGACCAGGGCTCGAACCTGTGTCCCCTGCATTGGCAGGTGTATTCTTAACCACTGCGCCACCAGGGAAGTCCCTCCATTCTTATTTTCTTATGAACGATGCTACAACTGAATTTTATATACCATTTTACATGTGGGGGAGTGTATTTATAAGGTAAACATGTGGATGTGGAATTGTTGGGTCAAAGAATATGTGCATTTATCAAAGAATATAGAAGGAATAAAGCAAAAAGCCCCTCTGCCCTGTCTCCCATTACTCAGTTCCCCCACTGCCCTCCTCCAACAGGTAACCCCTGCTGTTAATTTCTTAGTTATCCTTCCAGAGAGTTTTTCCCCCACAGGTAAGCAATACGAATTTTAATTTTTACTCTTTTTTTGCTGTTTACACAGATGATTATACACTATACACATTATTATTAATATATCTTGGAGCTCTTTCCATGTCAGTACATAAAGGGACTGCATCTTTTTCTGTGGCTACAATATATTCTGATATGTGGATGGGTTATAACCAGCATTTACAATTTTGATAAATAGTGTGGGTATTAGTGTTCTCCAGAGAACAGAACCAGCTGTGTGTGTGTGTGTGTGTGTGTGAGAGAGAGAGAGACAGAGACAGAGAGAGAGACAGAGAGAGAGAGGACTGATTTATTTTAAAGGATTGGCTCACAGGATTGTGGAGGCTTGGTAAATCTAAAATCTGTAGAGTAGGCTGGCTGGCTGGAGACCCAGGGAAGAGTTTCAGATCCAGTCCAAAGGCAGTCTGCTGGCAGAATTCCTTGCTTGGAGGAGGTGGGGGAGTCCAGCTTTGGTCTAATAAGACCTTCAACTGATTGGATGAGGCCCACCCACATTACAAAGGGGAACTGCTTTTCTCTGGTTTAAAGTCCACTGACTTAAATGTTAATCTCATCTCAAAAACACCTTTATAGAAACATCCAGAGTAATGTTTGATCAAACATCTGGGCACAGTGGCTCAGCCAAGTTAACGCAACGCACAAACCAAACCATGACAGTGCCAAACTGACCTCTTCAGAGATTGTTCCAATTTATATAAGATTACTGCCCACACGTCCCAAAGAAGAGCAAATCAGTGCCTTTGGACAGAACTTCCAGATGTGTCCATGAGGTTTCGTTTGCCTGACACCCTGGGAATCTAATATAAAAAGAATTCACAGAATGTCAGAACAGGAAGCTACCCAAAGTGCAAATCTAGTTAAATCCCTTTGCATTACAGATGGGGAAACTGAGACCAGAGATCGAAACTGGCTGCCGGCCAGCGGTGTGTGCTGCCTTGGGAACCATGGGGCCTGCTTGGTTCAGCAACGGGGTCCTGAGAGACCTGAGGGGGTCGGCCCAGCAAGCAGCCCAGGGTTGGTCCGTGTCAGATGCTCTGCGAGAGCTGTACCTGGCTCCCCTGGGCGGATTCTGACCAAGGAGCTCCTGGCCCTGCCCAGTTCAGGCTCTCCTGCCCAACTGGACCGGCGCAGTGACTTTGTGATGGCCCCTCCCCAGTCTTCAATTTCCCAGCTTCTACAGCGTGGCCTGGCCCTACATGAGCATTCTCACGGGCGAGACTCATGTCGGCCAACAGATCGAAAGGCTCACGGTTCTGCTGGGGGCCCGGGTAAAGTGTAGACTCCCTGCACACCAAGCCCCATGGTCTGGCCCTGCCTGTGTCTCCCAGGGCTCCATCTCCCGTGCCTCCTGGCGGTGTCCCGTGCCTCCTGGCGGCATCCCGTTGTACCGCAGCGTCTGGTCCACCATGAGGCCATTTGCCTCTTCTCCCCTCATGCTGCAGTGCTTCCCCCATGCTTCAGGATGTAGCGGCCAGGACAGGTCTGAGGGCCTCCTCTGACAGCTCCAGGTCTCAGGTCTTCTTCATATCTCTGTGGCAGGGGCCAGGAGTGCAGGCTGTGGAGTCAGACCTCTTGGGTTCTTTTCCTGGCCCCTCTGCTCACTGCCTCTGTGACCTCAGGCAAGCGCCTAACCTCTCAGAACCTTAGTTTCCTCGTTTTAAAGTGGGTATAGTTCTCACCTCACAAGGTTATTGGACAGATCACTTAGCACAATGTCTGCTCAACTAATGGTGAGCTCTTCATTATCAAATTATTGTAATTGTTTCCAGAATTCTCTTTCCCACTAGCATGTGAGCTTCTCGGTAAGAAGCTTTTCAGCTCAATAACCCCAACACCTGGCATCAGTCAGCTGTACTCCTCCCCACCCCCAGCTGGTAACAGGGTAACAGGCCCCGTTGTTACTTGAAATGAGACTGTGTAGACCCTCCATGCAGGACTGTTAACAAACTTGCGTGGCTTTAGAAGAATAAATCTGGGGAAGTTGGTTTGACTGTTGGTCAATTGTAACATGGATTAGAGATAAGTCTTTACCGTGACGGGGGCTGGGCTGGGCACCCATCTTCCAAGAGCAGTTGAATGCCTTGCTCACAAACATTCTTGGAGCGCCTCCTACGGGCCGGAGCTCCGCTGGGCCCTGTGGGAGCAGGTGATAAGCGGTGCACACAGATAGATGACCCTTTCTTTTCAGCGACCTTATTTCTGTGCAAGAGGAGGTTATATCCTCAGTTCCATTTGCTGTAGTTCAGATCCCATTATGAACTCCAGGAACTACTTCGGTCCCTTGGTTGTATTGGAATTTTGTCAGCATTGATCAGGGCCACGGACTGCGGGGCAGGGATTTTGACGCAATGCTGGCAGGTTTGAGCAGATTCTTTCTCACTGTTAGCACTTCATCTTTGTACTGATCCCCTCTTGTTCCTATTCTGCTTAGAAATCTGCTGTCCATTAGCCTAGTCTTTGGCTGCAGGTTATTCTTATTTTATATTTTATTTACTTTTGGAGCATGGTGTTCATTAAGATGGCAGTGGTCAGGCCAAGAGGAGATCAACCAGAAATACCTGTATTCTTTCCCTGGAGGACAAAGGCTGTCCTGGTTGGGTTGGGGGAGGCGTTCACTGTTCAGTTCTGACACTGTTGATTCTTTTTACTCTGGTAGTGTTAAAAACAAATAAGCAAACAAACAGGTGATGAAAGGAGAACCCTCAAATAGTACAAGTGGTCAGCTGCTCCCCAATGGGACCAGCTGCCTCACATATGAGCATTTGCTAGAGTGTAGAAATGGCCGTTCCAAAAGGCCGCCTAACAACACATATTTTCCTGAGCACATTTTGTCTTTTCTATATTTCTTTTTTTTTTTTTTTTTTTACGTTTGCCGTGTTTCACAAAGGCATTTGAGAATTTCTGTGAAAAGTACTATAGGTAGTGCCTGATGGATGATACCTTATACCTGGACAGTACTATACTTTTTTTTTCTTTTTTTGGCCATGCCACGTGGCTTGCGGGATCTTAGTTCCCCAACCAGGGATTGAACCCGCACCCTCTGAAGTGAAAGCCCTGGACGGCCAAGGAATTCCCTATATTTTGTTTTTTTGAGGGGAGTCATTTTTTTTCATTTAAAAATTTTATTTATTTATTTATTTATAATTTAATTTATTTATTTATTCATTGGCTGTGTTGGGTCTTTGTTGCTGTGCTCAGGCTTTTTTCTGGTTGCCATGAGCGGGGGCTACTCTTCGTTGCTGTGCGCAGGCTTCTCATCGTGGTGGCTTCTCTCGTTGTGGAGCATGGGCTCTAGGCGTGGGGGCTTCAGTAGTTGTGGCACACGGGCTCAGTAGTGTGGCTCGCGGGCTCTAGAGCACAGGCTCAGTAGTTGTGGCACACGGGCTTAGTTGCTCCACGGCATGTGGGATTTTCCCGGACCAGGGCTCGAACCCATGTTCCCTGCGTTGGCAGGCGGATTCTTAACCACCGTGCCACCACGGAAGCCGAAGAGTTAAATTTATTAAGGCATAGTTTACATACAGTAAAATTCACCCTTTATAGGTGTACAGTTCAATGAGTTTTGAAAAATGTATACAGTTGTGTAGCCACCACTGTTATCAACATACAAAATATTTCCATCGCCCCAGAAAATCCCCTCATGAGTCTTTATAGTCAGTCCCCTCCCCTCACTCCTAGTCCTGGAAACCACTGACCTGATCCCTTTCCCCACAGTTTACCTTTCTCAGAATGTTGTATCAATGAAATAATTCAGTATGTAGCCTTGTGTGGCTAGCTTCTTCCACTTAGCATAATGTATTTCAGATTCATCTATGTTATTGACATGTCAGTAGTTTTTTCCTTTTTATCCGTGGCTTGTGTTCCATAGTACAGATACATCCCAGTTTATAAATCTGTTTACCAGTGACCAGTGGAGTAGGTTGTTTCTTGCTTTGGTGATTATGCATAGAGAACAGCATTCATTCCTTCACACACACCATCTTGTTTGAAGCTCAGGACACCCTGAGAGTTGGGTATTGTTACACCAGTATCTGAGAAAAAGGACACATCAAGGGTTACACTGCATGAGGTCACATGGCAACAATTGGAATTTTGGTCTTCTAACTCCCAACTAGAAAGGATTTTTGTTTGGTTTTTACCAAGATACAATTCATATTCCATAAAGTTCCAATTAGAAAGGTTTTAACAGAACTTACCTAAATTAAGAAGTATTACAAAAATCAAACCCCCACTGAAACATCTCCATGAATGTTTTACTTCTCAGCCTGTGTTAAAACAGGAGGAATCTTAAAATATCATCTCTTGATCCAAATGAGGCTCTTTCAAACCATGGGTAACCCAATGATGAATACAATGTACTAGTCCAAAATAAACTAAAATTAATATAGCAAATAATTGAAAATAATCTAGTATCAGGCAATAAGAGATTAGTTATATACATTATGGTGTGTGCATGTAATGGAGGAGCATGTAGCCATTGAAATGGATATTGAAGACAATGAAAGGATCATGGTCATGATGTGTTGCTTAAAAAAGCCAGGCTATGGGCTTCCCTGGTGGCGCAGTGGTTGAGAGTATGCCTGCTGATGCAGGGGACACGGGTTCGTGCCCCAGTCCGGGAAGATCCCACATGCCGCGGAGCGGCTGGGCCCGTGAGCCATGGCCGCTGAGCCTGCGCGTCTGGAGCCTGTGCTCCGCAACGGGAGAGGCCACAACAGTGAGAGGCCCGAGTACCGGAAAAAAAAAAAAAAAAAAAAAAAGTCAGGCTACAAAACAATAAGATCAAGGTAAACCTACTCTTGTAAAAAATGTCTACATAGAAATAAACTAGTAAGTAGATAAAATGGGTATAAACGTAAACATTAAGCAACTGTACTCCAATAAAAACTAATTCAAAAAAATTTTTAATTAAGGGAAAACATTATCAGTGGTTATTTCCAGGTCATGGAATTACAGGTTTTGAATTTTTTCTTTTGTTTATCTGTAGTTTCTAAGTTTTTCAATGTAAGCATCCATTAGTGTGCTCTGTTTATAGAGATAATACACGAAAGGTGCACAGTCAAAAAATTCTCTACCCGCCCAGATTGCTAAGAACATCGATTATTTTTGGTAAAAATATATTTTTTTCAACCAAAACAATTAAACTTCCTCCACCCCAACTACCTGAATTATTTCTAGATGCTTGTCCCTAATGAGGCCCTGGTGATTCCCTGGGGCTGATCTGGGCCCATAACCTGGGCCTTGTCTTCACTCCTCTGGCAGGTGGTCCCACTTCTCACCTGTGGCCCCTCCAGGGCCAGCTCCTCAACACTGCTTTTCATTTCTGCTGCACTAGGTCAGACCCTGAGCCCTGACAGGAGGTTCAGGAAAGCTTTAGTCAGATCACTACTTTCATAAAGAGAGGGAAGAAAGAGAGAGGGGAAGGGGGGTGGGCAGGGAGGGAGGAAGGAAATAGAGAAAAGCTTTAGTCCTTTCCCTCCCAGAGCTTACATTACCTCCTTTGATACTTCCTGCTAATGTGGTAGAATGAGTCTGAGCTTTGGAGTCAGATTTGGGTTCAAATCCGTCTCTTAACCATCTGTGTTCACGGGTGAGAATATGTTGACCTCTTGCTGTGCGCGAGCTCCTGGGCTAAGTAGTGTGTGGCCCTGAGGAGGGTTGCTTCCCTTCTCCTCTCCAGTTCATCTGTAAAATGGAGATAGTGTCGACCTCGCAGGGTAACTGTGAGGACCGAATGAGGTGCTCTCTGTGGGGCACGGGGCCCAAGGCCTGCTTCACAGCCTGCACTGCCATCCCCTCACTAACTTAGTACTAAGCCCAGTATTCAGAGAAAAGGGGAAACGAAACACATTCATTGGCAGCAGGTAGCCGCCTCCACCCATGATAGTCTCACCCTGGGACTCAATGAGTGGCTAGACTAGTGGTTCTCAAAGTGCAGTCCCAGGACCCACAGTATGAGCATCACCCGGAAACCCACTAGAAATTCAGGTTCTTGGGCCCTGCTCCAGACCTACTGGGTCAGGAACTCTGAGGGTGTGACCCGGTGCTCTACGTGGTAACCAGCCCTTGGAGGGTAACTGTGATGCACGCTTGCATTTGGGAGCCACTGGGCTACACCATCCCCTGCGTTTGAGAGACTGCTTACTATGTCTTTAATAAACACAGGGTCTTGCCAGCCCGCTGGGCCCCTCCAAGATCCTGCCTCTAACAGAGATGCCTCTGGATTGGGTTGTGGAGCCTTGAAAGCCAGCCCAAAGTTAGGGACATCCCCTAAAACATCCTGGCTTCCCTTCAGGAGCACTTTGTGACTCAGCCTTGAACTCAGTGAAGAGTTTCGTACGTACGTTTCCTTAGATTGGGAGGTTCCTCGATTTTTCATCCTGCTGAATGAAGCAGGGCAGGTTTGAGACTTCACGGGTACTTTGGTCTGGGTGGCAGAGGGAAGGGGAGACAGACTCTCCCCTTTGTACTCTGGGACTTCCAGTTCAATCAGCGGTTCTCTGAGCTGCCGGCTAAGTTCCAGGCAGCCCCACCTTCAAATATTCCACCCCTTTGTCCCTTTGGGGATGGACCCTTACACGTGTTAGACCTCTCCCGTGTGTTTTTGGTTTGGAAGTGCTGGTCCCTGTGACTGCACAGGGCCGGGTGGTAGGGGCGCCGTAAAGGGGGAGACTGACTGCTCACCCTTGAGGAATTGAAACCAAGCAGCTCCAGCAACACGCAGGAAGTCGTAAACTGACGCGGACAGGCAGTGAGCTGCGGAAGAGCAGGAGGACGCCCCAGGTGCTGGGGGCTGGGCCAGCGTCAGGGAGTGGTCGCTTTGCCCTAACAGGCCCAAAGAGGGGGGGTCTCAGGGCCGCGCCTCAGGCCTCACATGGCCTGTGTGTTGAGCGAGATGAGGAAGCTGCCTCTGGCCTCTTTGGAGAGCCCCCTTTACCTACTGTTGACTAAATAAAGGCTTAGAGAGGCTTATGGAATAAGGCTGCTTTCACATCAAAGGGCTATTACAAAACAGCCTGGTGATGAGATAAGTACAAATGAATCAGAAACAGATGGACTCAATTTCCTAGAAAATACCCCTGGGCTTCAACAAGAAGAGGGAAAGTGCTCAGCCAAAGGCATTGTGGGTTTTTGCTGATCCTAAAATATGCTCAGTGATTTTGCCTGAAACAGAGCTGAGATGTTGGGACTGTCAGGCTCCAAGTCCTTAGAAAGTCCGGCTGGAATCCTGCCAGCACATCAAGTGATCCCCAGCAGCCCCTCCCAGCTCTCCTCAGTGGCCCAGGAGGAGACCCCATCGGCTTGGTCCTGCTCTGGGTTTGCAAGCCTGGGCAGAAGAGCCAGTGAGACCTTCCTCTTCCCTGACTGTAAAATGCAGGAGTTAATGTAGATGATCTCTAAAGGCGTTTTCAGCACGGGTGTTCCGTGAGTAATAATAATGGTGATAATTGCCAACCTTCACTGAGTGATTCCTTATGCCAGGCACTGCTGCATTAGGGGCTTTATATACTTTGGCTTGTTTCATTGCTTTTAGCAGCCCTGAGTTAGCACGATAATTATCTCCATTGTACAGATAAAGAAACTGAGGCTCAGAGAGTTAAATAGCTTGCCCAAATGCCCACAGCTCGTATGTGGTAGAGTCTGGATTTTAACCAAGTGATGAGGCATCTTTTGGTGATTTCTAGCCTGTCAACTCCTAGGTTTCTATTCTTGTGGCAACTTTCTAGTTCCTGGGTTGGTACTGAATAGTCTCCTCTCTGCCCAAGGCTGTCCATTCTCTAAGAGGTCTTTAGAACCTAGCCAAGGTAAGCCAAAAACACAACTTGCCCTTTCTTACCCTCTGCTCCCCCAGCCTCTTACGTGCCTGTGTTAGATGCTAGGGACGCACAGCCTTGTTCTCAGGGAGATGGACAGCGACTCCAGGGCAGTATGATAGATGCCCACTGGAGGAGGTGGGCAGTACATGCCCTAGGAGCCCGGATGGAGCCTTCGGCCCTGTGGGTGAGGCCCCAGCAGGAGTGAAGCAGTCTGGTGAGTGGGGGTTGAGGGCACTGCTGTGGGCAACGGCGCTCCCTTTGCAGGGAGGTGGGAAGTCGCGTGGCGCTTGTGGAAGAACTGGATGTAGTTTAAGATGAAGGAGCCCCTGGGTGAGTGCTGGGGAACGGGAACAGCAGGAGAGGAGGTAGGAAGATAGTCAGGGACCAGATCCTACCAGGTGAGCCTTAGGACTTGGTCCTAAAGGGAGTCATGGACAGGGGTTAGGCAGGAGAGGGACAGGAGCATCTGTGCCCTGCCTCCCAGCCTGGCCCCCCTCACAGCGGTCTCCCAGTTCGAGTGGGAGTGGAAGTTTTAAGGGCAGGGGTGTGTCCAGTGCAGCCCATAGCAAGCACTCAATCAGTGTTCACCTAACATCCACCACTCACAAGAAAAGCCAGGTCCCCTGACTTGGGTCAGCAAGAACAGTCTAGAAAGCAAGCATCTGGGCAGTGGTGGTTCTTAACCCTGGCTGCACGTGGGGAATGTTTGAAAACCCCTGGCCCTTGAGTCAGGATCTCTGCAGCAGAGGGGAGAGCTGCTCAAATCGTTGCAGTGTCTGGCCAGGGTTGGAATCACTGACAGCCTTCGCTGTGCATCAGAATCTACCTGGGCACTTGCCTTGCCCCAGCCCAGACCTGTGAAGTCAGCGTGGGACAGAGTGGGCAGGGCATCTGTGTTTTCTCACAGGTTTCCTGGGTGATTCTAATGTACATATAATGTTGAGAACCCTTGATCCTGTCACTTGGATATATTTGCCTTGGCTTCTAAAGTAGGTCTGAGTCCTGGTGGGTCAGTACTGATTAGAGATTGATCAGAAGGGTGACCCAGGTGCAGCTTGAAACCCTTCTCGTGAAGCAGCGATTGTTTGATGACTCTCTGCCACTCTTGGGGGCACAGAGAATAGAAATAAGAGCAGTTTCAGAGTGTCTTACAGAACGCCATCCTACAGTACCCACAGTGTCCTGCTGTCAGGGTGCCTACCTGGCTGGGTGGGGCCAAGTGGCCCTTTACCTGGGCTCCCAACTCCTGGACACCACTCTCACACTCCAGGGCTCTTCTTAGCCTCTCTGTCATGAACACCGAATAAGAATGATAAACTCGGAAGACGTATTCTGATAATTTAACTGCTCAACTTAGTGGTATGGTCAGAGGATAAAGGGACTCGAGTGTCAGCCTGAGGGGTTCTGATTGCGCACAACGAGAAATCATTCAGTTCTTCGTGTAACAAATATTTACCGAGGGTCTGTTTTGTACCAAGCATTGTGCAAGGACTTGAGGACATCATGGTGAGTAGAACCAACCTCTCAGGCTTACTCTCCCTGAGGAGACAGGCAGTAGACAGGTGAAGAAGTACACGACTAACTTGTAATATGGGTTAGGATGGGAACAATTTTCATGCAAGGATAGGAAATAATGTTGGGGGGGGTTCTCATGGTCTCTCCGAGGTGACAAGGAACCTCGTCTTGCAGGATGATAGGGAGCCTGACATGTAATGAATAGAAGGGAGAAGGGGTGGCATGTGCAAAGGCCCTGAGGCATGCTTGGTGTGTTTGAGAAACAAGGAAGCCAGAGTGGTTGCAGAAGGAGAGCAAGGGGGAGTGTGATGAGGGCCGAGGGTGGCAGGGCCCAGGCACAAGGGTCTGTGATAAAGAATCCAGTTCTTCAGCAGGAGGGCCGCATCAGGGTTTGAGTGATGGAGAGTGAGAAGACCATGGAATATCGTCTGCATTTTGAAAATGTGGGCTTTGAGTTTGAACCCCCATGTGACCTGGGGCAAGCCACCTCCCCCTGGGGCCCCCAGTTTTCCTTTGTGGGAGGATTGGCCACATGGTCCTTGTCTAGCTATGTCTAGTGAGGTGTCCTGGGAGCCTCCAGCTGTCTGTACGTAAACTGAAGATAAAGAAGTACCGACTACCGGCATGGCCGTGACACTGAAAACGCTTTGGAATCTGTGTCACTGTCATTTGTTCATAATTGAGTGAAGTTGTCGCTCTTCTAGACTCAGCTGTCATCCCCAGGGCAGGCGACCCGTAAATACTGATTTACCGAGGCTGAGCCGGCCTTATTTCAAGCTATCCCAGGAGAAATGTGTAAAGTGGCTGGGGGGTGGGGGTGGGAGGGTGGGCTGGAGGCACTGTGGTTGTGGAGCTGGTGGCTGACAGTGGCTGGGGTGAGGGCGGGCGCTGGGCAGGTGTCGTATTTTATGAATGATTTCCTGACAGGTAGAGAGTCTGACTCAGCTGGCAGCCTCCCGTGGGTTGGTGTGTGGGGCCTGCTTTTCCGGAGCCAAATGCTAATCTGCCAGGGGCAGCTGGCTCCAGGGAAGGAAGGGCCTCCAGCTCGGTGGGCCAGGGAGGGCAACTGTGCATCTTTGGCGGTTTTTCTCCCCCAGAGCTTTTCTTAGCTTGTCCGGGGTGGGTCGTGGGGAGGGAGCAGGCCTCACCCGGTCTCTCTCCTCCTCCTCTTCCTTTTCCTTCCCCCCATTTCCTCCCCTCCACACTCCTCCTCAGAGGCCTGCTGTCAGCAGCTTTCATCTACACTGCCCGCCTCACTGCCTGCAGCAGATGTGCGCCCACCCGTAGGAGGGGTGAAGGGGTGAAGGCTGCTCCCCAAGCACCCCTCCACCCAGTGGCCCTTGCAGTCGGGAGGCTCTTGGGGGGTGGGGCTGGGGGCCAAGCTCTCAGAAAACTCGGGGCAGCAGAAGTGAGGAGGGATTCTGCCCCGAGAATTCCATCCCTCTCTCTACCATTCCCCGCCGCACCCCCGACCCCCCGCCGCCCCATCAGGGAAACCATCCAGAGAGAAGCCCCGTGCTTGTGGCCAGCGTTGGGGAGGATTTTCAAGCCTGTCTCAAAGGCTGGCAGAGAATGTGTGTTTCTGAGTTAGGGTGTATTTGCCATCACAGAGGGAGACAGGAAGGGAGTCCACCGAGTGTCTGACCACCTACAGGGCATCAGGAAGGCCTGTCAGGGGCCCAGGAGGAGCTTTCCATCCCAGGGACACCTTATTTCACTGAATTCTTACTACAGTGTTAAGAAGCATCTATTATTTCCCCCATTTTACAGATGAGGAAATAGGCTCAGAGAGGGAAATGTATTTGCCCAAAGTCACACAGCAATTAAGTGGGGGAGTGAGGCTTCAAACCAGTCTGCCCAGCCCCAAAGCCATTCCTTACACTTACTTCCAGCCTCTTGGAGAGAAAGCCTGTGAAGAAAGTGAATTGGGAGGAAGGGTCCCTCTTATTGGTGAGAAGTTGGGGATACGGGAGTCAGGGACTTGAGTCTAACCTGCCTTGTAGTACTGGGTAAACCGTGCCCTTCCTGTGCTCCTCTGTTACCCCATCTGGACCAGGAGAGGTTTAAACTAGCTGCTTTTGAGATCCCTGCTCTGTGCCAGAGTTTTCCTCCTGAAACCACCTTGCCAAGGCCCAGAGTTTTGAAAGGGGCTGGACGCTGGCTGGCCTGAGAGTCTTGGCCAGCTGTGGCCACCAGGGCACCTACCTCCCTGTGGGTCTTCAGCTTTCCCTGCGAGGCTCACTCAATTCAGGGAAGGAGAGGCGCTGCTGGCCCCAACCGCAGCTTGGCCTGGAAGGGTTGGCGACTTTGGCCTGCCAGGCCTCAAAGAACTGGACATAAGCCACGTTCTGCCTCTGTCCTAAGGGTTCGGGGTGATGGGACGCGCACGCACCCACCCTGCTTCCTCCCTCTCAGGTGTTGACTAGATTGGGCCTCCTATAATCATCAACACTCGGCAGTTTGCAGGCTACTGACTGCAGGCAGTGGGGGCGGGGGGAGCAGGCAGCCTCTGGAGGGCAGGGGAGATCTAGCTGCTGAGAAGCATCTGGGCCACCGTCTCCTCCTCCCAGGCTTGTCTGCAGGCCAAGTCAGGCTTGCCCCCTGGTCCTGGTCTTTGTGTCACACCCCAGGAAGAGGCCCCACCCTGCTAGCCCAGAGTGGGCAGAGTAGCAAGGGTGGCTGGTGATGCTGGAAATAAGATGGAACCAGTTGGCAGGTTTAAACACATTGGTGGCTGGATGCCCTGTCGCTGTTACCTTGGGGGAACATCTCTGGAACCAACATGCCAACTTTCTCCTTCCAGACCTACCCTTACTGCCTGGGGGCCCGTGGGCAAGTCGCTCACCCCTCCTTGCCTCGGTTTCCTCATCTCTGAAATGGGGGCAGTGGCTATTCTGGGGCTGTGGGAGGAGTACATGGAGCCAAGTGTATGTTCTTGGCGCCCATGGTGAGCCGGTTGGTGACAGCTGTCGCTGCTGGGGTAGCTGTTGTTGTGGCAGGCGTGACACCTCGCCCAGTCCCCCTCTTGCTGCTCTGGAATGGAGACGACCACCTCCCTCGTCCCCCCCACCCACCGACAGTGTCCTGACGGGTCTTCTGTCTGAGCACCTGAACTGTACGTGCTTCTTTCTACGTCTGTCTCCTAGATGGTGCAGTCCTAGAATTCGGGGGCTGTGCACTCCACAGCCGACACCCATTCTTGTTGGTGGACTTTTTTTTTTTTTTTTAAAGAGAAAGGTGAATATATGATCCAATTTTTAAATTTTATTTTATTTATTTATTTATTTTGGGCTGTGTTGGGTCTTCGTTTCTGTGCGGAGGGCTTTCTCTAGTTGCGGCGAGCGGGGGCCACTCTTCATCGCGGTGCGCGGGCCTCTCACTGTTGCGGCATGCCTTGTTGAGGAGCACAAGCTCCAGACGCGCAGGCTCAGTAGTTGTGGCTCACGGGCCTAGTTGCTCCGCGGCATGTGGGATCTTCCCAGACCAGGGCTCGAACCCGTGTGCCCTGCATCGGCAAGCGGATTCTCAACCACTGCGCCACCAGGGAAGCCCCTGGATGGACATTTTGACAGTCTCAGCAGGGGGAGGACAGGAGGCAGGGCTCGTCCGGCTGGGACTCCTCTGCACTGCCCCCTCTACCTGGGTTCTTCTTCCAGGTGGTGTGGCCACTTCATAAACCCTGTAGCACTAGGAGAAGCAGAATGTTGGCCTTGGGAAGGAGCCGAGCCGGGCTGGCCGGGGCTGCAGCTCATGCAGTTCCTCTTCCTTTCACACCTGCCACATCCTGAGCCGTGGTTTCTGTTCCTTTGTGAGAGCTGATAAACCTGTGAGCCACGCCCATCGCACCTCCCCCAGCTTAGCTTTGTAGAAGGCCCCAAACCTCGGAGGTGCCTGGTATGTGGTTGCTGGATACCTGCTTATGGGGTGGGGTTTTCTTCCCCAGGCACCAACAGGGTAGAGAGGAGAGCCGGTTAAGTAACAGCCCCCACATCACCGAAGACATCCTGAAATGCAGCTCTGCCAGCTTCCGCCCTTGAGGTGTGAAGTACTGGGCTTACAGGGACACAGATCAGAGGTGAAATCGGGGTGAGGAGCTGGGTTCAGAACTCTTTGGGGGCGCACAATGCTCTCAGCGCCTCCGAGCCCCCGCATCTTGGTGACAGCTCTAATAGCAGGTAGCAGTGAGGCCCAGGACAGACCGTGGGCACAGATGCAGCTGCCGCATGGCTGACTCTGCCTGTTGGGCTGCACTTGGGGAGCCTTCTGTGTGGCCTAGGGCGGTGTCAGGACAGCCTGTATACTCTCTGAGCCCCTGCTGTTCTGCAGGCATCCTGGAGATGCCAAGATCCAATCCAACAAACGCTCCTGAGCATCTACTACACAGCAGGCACTGGTCCTCTGAGGCGGCTGATGCAGCCCTGCCCTGGGAAACCCCAGGGTGGACACAGGACCCGACGCAGGTGATTCAGAACCGTTTGAAGAGAGGGTTGGGTACCTTGAGTGGGGACAGCCAACTAGCCACAGGGCCGTGCGCGCGTCACCTGGTCCTGTGCCTCAGTTTCCCCATCTGTCAGGCCGTCCTGCACGATCCAGCCCCTGCTTCTCCTGTTGTGTCATATCTTGACAGCCTCTTCGTCGCCCCCTCTGCTGCTCTGGCCTCCTGAGGCCTCTGGGGGGCCAACTCCTCCTCCTTAGGCAAGTCTCAGCTCAAGTTGTCATCTCCTCCCAGGAGCCTTCCCTGACCACCCAGCCTCTGCCTCCTCCCACCCCACTGTTCTTATGACACTTGCGTCAGGTGCAACAGTATGTTTATGTGCTGCCCCTTGTCTTGTCTTTCTCTCCCTAGCCCAGAACTTGGCACCAAATAAATATTTGTTGAATGAATGTGCTCGATCCGTGGGGCCTCCTGGAAGGTGGCAAAGGCTGGAAGGATTTTAAATAAAGCAGGAACAACAGGACCACAATTGTGTTGTTAAAGAGCCTTCCTGTCACCCCGTGAGGGGTGAGGAGAGAGGGAGCTGGGAGACCAGACTAGAGGCTGTCACTGCCTCTTTTCTCTTTGCCCCCTCCTCCTCCAGGCTTCACCTCTTCCAAAATAGATCTTTTTCAGCTCAGAGCGCGGTTCCTCATGAACTGTCGTTGTAAGCAGCCTGGAGGCCAGGAAAAAGATTCTTAATTCTTAATTCCTCCTTGAAAGACGAGCTTAATGAAAAACTACTGCACTGAGGGTAGAGACACTGAGCTGAGAGGGGCCCGGGGATCCTCTAGACGGGGAAAGAAGGCCCAGAGAGAGGCCCTCCCAGTGCCGGAAACGGGCCAGGAGCGTCCCTGTGCCCCCAGGGTGGGTGCCTGATGTACAGTGTGACTGAGAAGGGAGGGACGGGAAGGGAGGGACGGGGCTGCCGGAGGCACACCGAGCCGTCGGGGGAGGGGCAGGAGGAAGGCCCCTTGGGCACCTGGAAACTCAGGCGGAGTAGTTCGTGGGTGGTTGGGTCCCGTGAGGAGGCGTCCCCGCCTCCTGTCGCTGGGTGGGCAGGACTGGTCCCCAGGACAAGCGGTGGGCTCCTCCGTTAGCTCACCTGAGACAAGCCCCTGCTCTCCCCTTCCGAGCCCAGCACCCCGGCTGGCCACGCAGTGCGGGCGGTCCCTAGCAGAGGATGTGGGGTGGGAAGGAGCCTGGGGGTTCATGACTTTATCTTAGCCCCTCGGGTAAGGGGAGGAATCCTTGCCTGGACTCCTTGGGGTGTGTGTGCGGAGTGTGGGGAAACATGGCCCACCAGGAGGGCCCCAAACCTGCAGCAGACAGAGACCAGGAGGATAAATGGCAGGCTCCCAGCAGACGGAAGGGGAAGGAGGGATTGGGTCCAGGGACATGGCATCACGAAAATGCAGAGAGAGAGAGGAGGCAGCAGGAGAGGTTAGAGGGCTGAGCCCAAGGCCAGGGCTTAGCTCACTGACTTTATTTGGGTTACCCTGGGCCCCAGGTTCTCTCCTCTGGGCCATCGTATATTTTGCGGCCTGGGCTGTGCCAACCTTGGTTTCCCCACCTGTTCACAGGAATAACAAGATCCGTAGCACCCATTTGTCATGAAGCTCATGAAAGACATTGCACAAGTCAAGTTCTGAATTCTAACAAACTGAATTCTGACCGGGGAGCTTTGAGAGATGAAGATCTGGACAGAAATAAGCCCAGCAGAACAATATTAGAACGTAAGAGTTAAAATTGCCTTTTTTTTTTTTTTTTTTTTTTTTTTTGGTAAGGGGAGTCTTTTATGAGGAAGGGCAGAGAGGACACAAAACACGTAGATATTGTCTGTAACAAAAGCTCCCAGGGTGCGATGAAGTAAGACTGGCACGTCCTTTGAGAAGAACTGGGTTTTGTCATTTTTGTCCTTTAAGTCCAGGGGCTCTGGGCTAACCTGATCGAGCCCCTGACCCAAAGGCGCCTCCTGGTGGTCAGTTCTAAAAATACTGAAAATTCTCCCACTTGCTTTTTTCTCCCTTATTAAAACAATGTATTGTACTTTTCTTCAGGACAAGTTCCTAGAAGCACAAGGGCTGGGTTGGTGGATGCTACTAGCATTTTGCGTGTAGGCGGGTGACATCTAAGTCTCTTTCCAAAATAGTTTGCACCAATTTGCACTCCCTTTTTGGTTCAGATAAACATGAACATCAAGATGAGACGGGGCGGGGGGGTCACATCACCCACAGCATTCTGTCCATAAAATGAAAGGGCTGGATTTTTTTAAAAAAAGAAACAAAGGGACTTCCCTGGGGGTCCAGTGGTTAAGACTTTGCCCTTCCACTGCCAGGTGCCTGGGTTCAGTCCCTGGTTGGGGAGCTAAGATCACACGTGCTGCACGGTGTGGCCAATAAATAAATAAATAAAAATTAAAAAAAGAACCAAAGTAAGGAAACCAACCTTCTCTGAACAGCGTGATCCCTGCTTTGTGCTCAGAGGTGGGTGAGCTGAGCCAGCAAAAGCTGGGAGAGGCTTGCCAGGCTGGGGACCTGCCCAAGGTCACACAGCCAGTGGGTCTTCCCGAGCATGTCTGATCTCCAAACCCTTGGCTGCCCCACAGCCTCACCCTCCTCCCCAGCTTCTTCATTCATTCCACCGACAAACAGTTCTTGCGTGGTTACCGGGGTCAGGCTCTCCGCACCATGTAGGGGACGCCACAGGAGCAAAAGCAGATGTGTCCCTGCGCTCTTGAAGAATCTCACAAATAAACGCCTACTTGCAAACAGAGCCAAGTGGCCGGGGCAAGAGGCACGGATGAGCAGGGTGAGGGGAGCCTACAGCTGGCCAGCCTGTCTTTATTCTGAGGTCACCGAGTGACCGTGAGGGGTTTTAAGCAGGGGAGGGAGTGACTGGGTGAAAATCAAGCAGAAGGACCAGTGTGTGCTTCTGAAGCTGCCATCTGACGGTCACATGTCCCTCGGCGCCCCACCTGGGCCTCTGGGCCTGGGGGACCGCGGTGGCTGCCATGTGGGGAGCGTATGGCCATTGAGTCCACCTCCGGCAGCCAGGTCTGAAGAGCCGGCCACTTCTGCCCTCTGCTCTCCCTGTGGTTGGCTGCTGGGGCTGAGACACCTCGGGCCGGCGCGGAGGGGAGCGGGTAGAGGGAGCGGGGCTGGCCCAGGAGGGGCCGGGCCTCCCAACTCCCAGCTTGTCTGTGGTTCTGAGGTCCCGGCTCAGCCTCTTCCTGCCATTCGTCCCAGCCCTGGGCCTTATCGGGAATGAATCTTTCCAGGGCATCTCCCCACCTCCACCCCTATCCCCCGCTGCCTCTCCCCACCCTCCCCCAGGCTGTGAGGGGGGACAGAGGTACCCAGTCCTCGAGACAGAGCGGTCTTGGGGCTGGGCGGGCTTCTCTTAGGGGCAGTCCTTCCATATGGTTTCCATTCTTCCCTTCCTAAGCCCTTCAGGTCTCCTGGGCCTGATGCCCACGTTGCCTCCCCAGGTCCAGTCAGAATCCACTTTCCACCCAACAGTGTGTGCCAGACCCCTACCCGGTGCCAGTACCAGTTAGATGGGGGTGGGAACAGAGGGGTGGGAGGCATCCTGCCCTCCGCAGCTCACAGCCCGGTGGGAAGATGCAGAGCCAGCCCCAAATAAGTGAGAGAAGCATTCTTCTACAACTGTGTGTGCAAAGTGCTGTGGGCTTGAAGGAAGAAGGCGGGGGCGGCGCGGGGCACTGGTCAGAGGAGGAAGCGTCCATGGCTTCCTCCCCTGGACTTACAGACGCAAGGTCTAGTGTGATGAGAAATGGGCAGGGGCGGGGGGCAGGGGCGAGGAGAAAGCAAGACACACACACACACACACACACACACACACACACCCTGTGGTCTGTTTCCCCCACAAAACTAAAGCTATTTAATTTGAAGGACTATTCTTTATTCTGAGATGATAGCTTTCCTGTTTTTTGGTGTTCTGATGTCCTTTCCAGAAGGCACTTTGTTTTTTTATTGTGGTTAAAGAGGACGTAACATGAGTTCCACTCCCATAACAAAACGTTAAGTGTATGACACCATATTGTGAGCTGGATGCCCAGCGCTGTACAGCAGATCCCTAGAACTTATTCCTCTTGCATAACTGAAACTCTACCCCCATTGAATAGCAACTCCCCATCTCCTCCTCCCCCCAGCCCTTGGCAACCACCCTTCTACTTTCTGTTTCTATGAATTTAACTGTTCTAGATACCTCATATAAGTGGAATCATGCAGGATTTGTCCTTCTGTGACTGGCCGATTTCACTTAGCATGTCCTCATGTTTTCATCTGTGTTGTAGCATAAGACAAGATATTCTTCTTTTTCATGGCTGAGTAACAAACATTTCATTGTATGTATATACAGCATCTTGTTTACTTTCATCCGTCCGTCAGTGGACGTTTAGGTTGTTTCCAATTCCATTGCAGTGCTGCAGTCAACATGGGAATGCAAATATATTTTTGAGATCCTGATTTCAGTTCTTTTGGGTATATACCCAGAAGTGGGATTGCTAGATCATATGGTATTCAGTTTATTTTGAGGAACCTCCATACTGTTTTCCCTAACAGCTGCACCATTTTACATTCCCACCAACATGCACAAGGTTTCTCTCTTTTATATCCTCCCACACTTGTTAATTCTTGTCTTTTTGATATTAGCCATTCTAACGTGTGTGAGGTGATATCATATTGTAGTTTTGATTTGCATTTAGCCAATGATTAAGGATGTTGAGCACCTTCTCACTTGCTTGTTGGCCATCTCTGTGTCTTCTTTGGAGAAAAGTCTGTTCAGATGCTTTGCCCATTTTTTAATTTGGTTATTTGGGTTTTTGCTATTGAGTTGTAGGAGTTCCTTATATATTAACTTCTTATCATATATATAGTTTGCAAATTTATGGTTTGCAAATGTTTTTTCCCATTCTGTAGGTTGCCTTTTTGTTGATTGTTTCTTTTGCTGTGCAGAAGCTTTTTAGTTTGATATAGACCCACTTGTCTATTTTTGCTTTTGTTGCCCGTGCTTCTGGTGTCATATCCAAGAAATCATTGCCAAGACCATTGTTATGAAACTTTTCCCCTATGTTTTCTTCTAGGAGTCTTATAGTTTCAGGTCTTACATTTAAGTCTTCAATCCATTTTGAGTTGACTTTTGTGTAGGGTGGAAGATAAGGGTCCAGTTTCATTCTTTTGCACATGGATATCCACTTTTCCCAGCGCCATTTGTTGTTTGGTTTTAAGGGCCTTGTTTGGAAAAATAACAAATTTTCAGTCCTTTGCAAGTTCCCTAAAGTTTCTTTAGAAATGTTGCTGGTTTATGAAATCCTGTGAACCAGACTCTCATAATTTTATTATAGTGACAGATTGTTTTTTAAAAACTAGGATTTGTGGGCCAGTATACACATGGCTCTTATGAAAAGGGTGGGTCAGTCAGGAATGTTCCAGAAAATCTGAGCCATAGGGCCCATGTCCTTGGAGGCCACATCCCAGTCTGACTGGTAGTTCATTCCTTCTCCCCAGTCAGGCCGTGAGCGCTTTGGAGTTCAGGGCTCCACAGAGGAGGTGCGTGTTAACGTCTGTCCACTGCCTCGCAGCCAGGAGTGCTGAGATCAGAGAGGTGAAGCCCTTTGCCCACATCACAGAGCAGCTCAGGCAGAGACGACCCAGCCTGGCGTCTCCCAGTTCTCGGGCCACCGCTGTTTTGACTGCCCTGTTATCGGCATGTGTCTCTCTGCCTGCACTGAACAAAACCTTTCTCACCCTGTAGTCCAGAGTGGCTGACAAAGAGCTTTTTCCTTCCGAACTGGAAAGCCTTGATTTTGTAGAGATGGGGCTTGTACCAGCATGGCACCTGGCACATGGGGAGAACATGGTAACTGTCTGAACGAAGGGATGGCCAGCATTTCCAGTTGGGAGATGGCTCCGTGTAAGAGCCAGAAATTAGAAAATTTAGATTCTGTTTCCTGCTCTGCCGCAGGTTTACTGTTTGACACTGGGCAGGTCCCTTCCTGTCCCTCGGCCTTAGTTATCTCATCTGTTAACAAAAACAGCAACAATTACGATAGATAACATGCAATGAGTGCCTCATATGTGTCAGGCACTGTGATAACCACTTTCATAGGTATACACCTACTTACTCTTCCCAGTCACCCCAGAGATAGAGATTATTAATGCCTCTGGAATACAGATGAGGAAACACTAGCCCAGGAGTGTTAAGTGTCTTGTCCAAGGTCACGCAGTTTGTTAGAGGGACAGCAGGGGTTGAAACGCAGGCAGGCTGGCCCCAGAGATCATCTCATCACTAGGTGATACTGAGCATCTAGAAAATTTATCTTTTCTTGCTCAGAAATGCAGTGATTCTTTGAGACACAGAAAGTGGCGGCCTTTTCAATTCTGGGCCTTTGGCAAACTGTTTCTGGTTGAGCGCCTGTAGGCTTTGTTAAATAGCAACCACGCAGATCTCTTCCTGGGAGGAAGGCAACTGTGAGGACAGGGTTACTTTGGAGGAATTTTGGCAGAGAGGAAGAAAAAAAGCAGATGGGAAGTCCTGCCTCCCTGTCTCTCTGCCTCTCCACGGTCTCTTCAGTGTCCCCTGCAGCTCCATCATGGCTGCCCTCAATGAGGCCCAGGCCGCCTTCAGCCCCGACCTGGGTGTCTGTCTGGCAACTGACCTCACTCACTTGCTCCAAAGCATTCCAAGTGGTGGCCAGAGTCAGCCTGTAAAGACAGCAGTGAATCACATCACGCCCCTACTTAAAGCCCTCTCACAGCTTCCGGAAACTCCTGGAATGAATCCAAGGTGATCCCTGCCCACCTCTCTGACCTTATCTCACACCTCCTCCCCTTTGCTCACCCTCTCGTAGTCCTGTGCTGTCCTAACCAGTGGCCACTAGCCATACGGGGCCGCTGAGCCCTTGGAATACGGCCAGTCTGAATTGAGATGTGCGCATCCATGTAAAATACACACCTGATCTCGAAGCTGTAGTACAAAAAAGATGTAAAATGTCTCGTTAATAATTTCTATATCGGGAATTCCCTGGCGGTCCAGTGGTTAGGACTCAGCATTTGCACTGCAGGGGGCCTGGGTTCCATCCCTGGTCAGGGAACTTAGATCCCCCGCAAGCCACATGGCATGGCCAATAATAATAATAATTTCTATATTGATTCTGCATTGAAATATTAATATTTGAGATATATTGGGTTAAATAAAATATTAAAATGAAGTTCACCTATTTCTTTTTACTTTTTTTTTTTACAACAATACCAATATTTATTCTGAAAAGTAATTGTATGTTCCAAGTAGTAGATATTAACAACTTCCAACGCGATCTATGGAGTAGTTCACAGTTCTGAACTATGCTTTGGAAAAGCATTCCCAGCTGTCTGTGCAGGATTTATTCCTGTCCCATCATTGGTAATAAGTGCACTTGTTGCTGAAGGGACTTTACATTCTTCTGCTGCAAACTATAAGACTGTTGTGAAAGGTGTACTTTCAGGAACACTGTGTACTTTGTAAGGCAGCCTTGGGTCCAAGGTCGGTGTGATCTTAAAGGAAACTGTGGTGGAACCAGCCTGGACAGAGACCCCATGCCAACTCCCTCTTTTTATTTTTTTATTGTGGCTACTAGAAAATTGTAAATTGCATGTGTGGCTCGCATTCTGTTCCTATTGGCCTGAGCTGCCCTAGCCACACTGGCTTTCCTTCAGTTCCTGGACGGTGCCAAGCTCTTCCCAGCCCCAGGCCACAGGCCCCTGCATCCCTCCTCCCGCAGCTCTTCTCCACCCCCTCTCAGTTGCCCTGCCCCCCACCCCCGCTGCACCTCCATTACACAATCACGGAGAGCCCTTCTGTTTGCATGTTTGTTATCTTTTTTCCTCCTGGATGGACTGCAGGCTCCTGAGGATCTGCTCTTGGTCCAGTACCTGGTTCCGCGTTGGCCGGGAAAGGCCTGTGGTCAGTCAGAGGCCTGGGGGAGGGAAGGATGGGAACTGGCTCACATTCCTCCGCCTGAAGCCAAGGTGTCGGGGCGGGGGCGGGGGCAGGTCTTAGGCCAGAAGGGTCCACCTGCTGTTGGCCAGGGCTTAGCAGAAGCAGCAGTAGGTAATCAGCAGCTCTGAGCGGAACACACGGGCCACAAGGGGCTTTGGGCTTTTCGTGGGGTCCTGGGAACCTGCTATTTGGGTAGAACCAGGGCTGCAGAGCCTCCCAGGCTTCATGAGAACTCGTTTGCCAGCTGGGCCGGCTGCCACTGTCTGCCAGGCCCTAGGGAAACGCCAGGGCTGCCCAGGTGGACTTGAGCTTTGCTGGGGCTCCCCAGGCTCTATCTCGGCCCTGCTGCTCACCAGCACGGTGACCTTGACAGGTCACTCAGCTCCCCTCCAAATGAGCATCAGCTCACTGCCTGGGGCCGGTGAGGACCAGAGTGAGGGACGTGTGTCTCCAGCACTGACGTGGCACCGTGTGGGAACACACCGATGTGCAGGCCACCCCCACGTCCTTGTGACCAATGCTCCCTCCATGCCAGCAGCCACCTTTGCAGGGCGCTGGCCACGATGGGGACAGAAGCAGTGCCTGGCCTTAGTTCCTGAGCAAGCCCCACCCCCCACCTTCCGATATGGGAGGACCACCAGGTCACCACCTCGTTCTGTGTTTTCACCCCGAGGACGCTGACTTTGGAAGGATCTGGAGGAGGCGGAGGTGCCACCATTTCTGTGAAGAAGGCGTGTGGGCTCTAACTGGCCACAAGCTCAGAGTGAACCCACGGGTGGCCTGATTGCTAAAATAGTCCAGGAGGAAGGCAGAAGCTTCCAGAACTGGGAGGGGGTGGGGTGGCCGAAAGGAAGTGAGGGCACCGTTTTGGAACTGGCCCAATTCTGTTGCCAGCTCTGGAGAGCAGGGAGCCCCCTCTCTCTGGAAACCTCCGCTAGTCCAGCCCCAGTGGGTGAGAACAGGGTGGGGCAAAAGCAGGTGCCAGCCAGACGCAGGGCTGGGTGGATGCGGGTGGTGGTGAATACTGCATGCTGACTCTCCAGGCTTCTCCAAACACTGCTCTTGAATGGATCCAGACAGCTTTTCTAAGACAGGGCCAGTGACCCTGGGCCTTTGCCTCTCAGGTTAGAAGCAGCCCAGAGCGTTGGGGCTGGAAAGGGCCCCGGAGACCAGGTGGGCCAGGAGCTCCAGTCCCACGTGGGGAAGCTGGGAGCCTGCCCGGGGCCCGCGGTGAGAAGGTGACAGAGGCCAGCTCTCCTTCAGCCCTCCCGCTGCGTGCTCAGCGGCTCCGAAAGAGGTGCAAGGAACAAAGAAGATGGCTTTTCTCATACAGTAGATAATGAATGTTTTGATTCTCAGCCCTAGAGAGGATCATCTCCCAGAGTCCCTAGCCAGGAAATTTACATACTGCAGTTGACCCTTCCAGAGGGCCTGGGGCGGGGCCTGGGCTCCAAAAGGGCAGCGTCCCCTCGCTGGTTCTTCCACCGGCAGGGATGGCTGGTGAACCCCATGACCTCCGGCCAGGCCGGGCTGGCCAGCGAGGACAGAGCCCAGAGGCCCCCAGCTTGGTGTGGAGGGAGGGGCAGGTAGGGAGGGTAAGCTTGGGCAAGAGCAACCCCTGACTCTGCTTTTTTGTTTAATGTCTAATTATAAAAGCAATTCATACTCACTGTAAAATTGGGGAACTACAGAAAGGTAGAAAGGAGAAAATGAAAGTCATCTGTCATCTCAGTGCCCAGAGATAATGCCGTCGGTGTTTTGTTGTATTTCTCTCTAGTCCTGTTTTTCTGCATGGATCATACATGTGTATCTAAGTGTGTTTTAATTGTAACCATACTCAACAGCTGCCTTCCCTCTCCGCACCCCCACGTTACATCGTATTGTGAACACTTTCTCACAGCATTCAAATTTTCTTTAAAGTTATTTAATGGCTGTATAATATTCTAGTAAAAATTTATTTAGCCATCCTCCTATTTTTTAAATTCTCCTATTTTGACTCTTTTTTTATCAAAGGAATTTGGCAGTTTTAAGACTTCCACTTAAAAATATAAATCCAGGGCTTCCCTGGTGGCGCAGTGGTTGGGAGTCCGCCTGCCGATGCGGGGGACGCGGGTTCGTGCCCCAGTCCGGGAAGATCCCGCGTGCCACGGAGCGGCTGGGCCTGTGAGCCGTGGCCGCTGGGCCTGCGCGCCTGGAGCCTGTGCTCTGCGACGGGAGAGGCCGCGGCGGTGAGATGACTGCGTACCGCAAAAAAAAAAAAAAAAAAATATATATATATATATATATATAAATCCAGCTTTTCGGCTGCCGAGATGGAGCAGTTTTGGGGCATCCTGTCTGCTATTCATTCTGAGAGGGGCCCCTCGGTTTAACATCTCCAGGTGATGGCAAAGGTCGAGCATTTGGAAGAAACAAAAAATAAACCCCAGCACCCCACCGGGGAGGCTGAGGAAGAGAGTTTTCATGCTGTGCCCCCGCTGGAGTGCCGTTCACATCACCAGTGCAGTGTGTGGATGTGCCCATCCTCTGGGCAGCGTCCTGGGGTGCGAGCTGGAAGAAAGGGTTGGGCCGTTCGCCGTTCACACTCTGCTTGGGATGAGTTGACGTGTGATCTTGGGCAAGTCCTCTCACAGCTCCGTTTCGCCCTCCCTAGGCTGTAGTGTGGACCTGATGCTAGAGTGGCTAGAATCGAATGCCATAACGCTGCCTCTGACCCAGTATTGCCTCACTGGGGAGCAAAGGAACAAAGGCCTGGTAGGGCCTGGGTGGCCTCAGCAAGTGACCTTTGCCCTGTAAGAGCCGTGGAGCCCTTCCCAGCTCTGAGATTCTCTGCCGTGTCCCCAGCCCCAGGAGTCTGTGGCTACACCCTGAATGGCTGGCCCTCGGCCTTCCAATTGTCCAGACTGGATAACTCCAGACCCCTTTGAATATCTCTGGCTTCCCAGGGCCCTGATTAGTCCCTAGCAAGGCACTCATTGGGTTTCCTGTCCTTCCCGGATCCCTGCTCAGCAGCCCGGAACCAGGCCCCAATATGACTCATGGAGAACCCCTAGGTCTGCTGCAACCCCCAGCCCTTTCTGAGAAATTTCCTGTTGTAGTCAGGGCTCAGGGGTCATGCAAGCAGGGTTTCTGGAGGCTCACGGCTGGACACCTCTAGAATGTACGCCTCAGGAGGGCAGGAGCCTTGTGCCTCTCACTCACTCGGTGCCCTCAGTGCCCAGCGCTGGTCCTGGCCTACAGTAGACCCTCAGTAAATACTAGCCACCAAGGCCAGTAGGGGCCTCTGACTGCCTCAGTTCTCCTTTCCATCCTGCCCTGCTAGGCCGTGAGCTCTGGGAGAGCAGAGATCAGCCAGGTTTACCTGAGTCCTCAATGCTCAGCAAAAACACTGGCATGTGGAGACGGTCCACGAATGTGTAAAGGAACAGAGAACGGTTGGATCAATGAGTAAATTATGTCCTGAGAGAGTCAGAGCTCACGATACAGGCCCTCCCTTACTCCCCACCTCCCCTCCACGTGGGTCTCTTCCCTCCCACCGAAGGGTCCTGAATGGTCCCTTCCTCTGTCCCTCCTTGGTGGAAACTGAGGCTTCCTGGCTCTGTGATTTTGGACAAGTCACTCAACCTCTCTGAGCCTCCATTGCCTTTCCTGAAAGTGTGGTGAGGCTTTGGTGGTTAGCGCAGTCGGTGCCCAGCAAGCAAGTGGTGGGCACTCGAGAAGCGGCCCCTCTTGTTGGCGGTGGCCTGGCCTCTGTAGGTGGTGTGAGCCCCCCGACGTGAGCTGGCTGACTGTTGACTGATGGAGGTGCAGGGGATGATCTTGGGCTGAGGCCACGGAGGGTTCTGGATCCCATGAGACCTGGCAGCTGTCCCTGGCACTTCGCCCTTGGCTCTGTCATTGGGTGTCCTTTCTCCTGCTGGGAAGGCACACGCTGTAGCTGGGGAGCTCGGCCAGGAGGGGGCCCAGCTCCTCTGGAGAGCTGCTCTCTTGTCTCCCCGCAGCGGGAAAGGGGCTAGCCATACTGCCTCCGTGGGCTCCCACGCCAGCTGCCCCATGCAGGGCAGGATGGAAGCCCCGGGCCCCCTCGGCCTGTCGCTCAACTCTCTGGGCCTCCAGACTTTAAAATGGGGGGAAATACAGTCGGACGGAAGATTTACAGGCCTGCTGAAAGCAGCAAATGAGAGGGTGTCTCTGAGAGCACTTTGGCCGCTGTCACGTACACTCCTGAGGTTATAGTACAATCACTAGCTTGACTAGGAGTGGGAACACGCCCACCGCCCCTCAAAGCTGGAAGAGGCCGCCTGGCCCTGCTGCAGTTGCTGTGGGGCGTGGGGAGCTGACCACCTCCCTCAGCTTCAGCGTCCTCCTCTGCCACATGAGGGCAGCCCCCTCCCAGGGTTCCTGCAAGGAGTCACTGAGGCCCTGAACGCGAGGGGTCTGCTGAATCCAGCCTCAGAGATAGCGACTGCTCCAGGGGCCTCCCTGACCTCACGTTGCCCACCTGTCATACGAAGATGATGAGCCCCCCATCCCTCAGGTCATTCGGAGGACTCAATAAAACGATCCACAGGACCCCTAGCATGAGTGCCCGGCATGTAGAATGAGCCCCCCCATCCCTCAGGTCATTCGGAGGACTCAATAAAACGATCCACAGGACCACCTAGCATGAGTGCCCGGCATGTAGAAAGTGCTCATTTAGCTATTATTATGCAGTTTTTGCTGGTGGTAGCAAAGCCAGCCAGGGTGAGAAGCTGCCCCCCGCCTCACCCCTGCCTCGCCTGCCCTCTGCCTGGGCTTCTCGTCCTCGGCCCAGGACAGGAGACTTGGACAGATGGGAGCAGAGTGACCTCTGTCGAGCTCGCCAGGCCAGACTGCGCTCCCAGCATCTTTGGAGCACGAGGCCACCGGGACGGCTGTGCAGCAGCTGCCGCCAGCAGCCCGAAGGGGGCCGAGTCTCCCGGCTGGGCCTCGGCGTCTTGGCTAGGCCTGGGCACTGAGCAGGCAATGAACCCCGGTCTTCTGCCGCACAGACCCCTGTGCCATCTCCCAGCTGCTCCAAGGCCATCACAATCTACCTTTCTGCTCACACGATGCCAGAGCTCCAAGGGAATGCCCAAGACACAGCAAAGAGCTTTATTTTTTTCTGGTTGTGAAAGTAATTCTTGTTCACTGCAGAAAAAGATAGAAAATTAGAAAAATATAAATTAAGAGCACCCCAAATTTCAAACTTCCAAGTGTTTTTCTGTGTATACACATATAGATATAGACTGTTTTGGAGAATGGAATCCTTTGATACTTGCTTTAAAAAAAATTGGAATGAGTATACTTTATTTTTTAAATCTTCGTATTGTAAAATATGACACATACAGAAAGACCACGTAAAATGATTGCTCAACTCGACATATTATAAGGCAAACACCCTTGGACCCACTGCCCAGGTGAAGAACTCTGCCAGCCCCCCCCAGAAGCCGTCAGTGTGCCCCATCTTAGTCACACTCCCTACCTCCCCCCAAAAGTTTCCATTATCTGGATTTTTAAGATAATCACTTTCTGGCTTGTTATCACTCAAGTGTGCATCCCTAGATGCTATAATTTTGTCGTTTAAAAAACCTCTCTTTTATGTCCCTTTAATCTACAGGTTTATTTTTGTAACTTGCTTTAAAAAAAACCCAAAAAACAAAAAAACTTGGCAGTGTATCTTGGACCTTGTCCATGTGATTCTCATTTTTAAAGAGTCCATTTTTCCATCCCAGGGATGAATATAACCGACTCTTTCCCCTACTGATGGACACTTAGGTTATTCTCACACTTTTGCCATTACATACAATACTATGGTGGAAAGCTTTATGCATATGTTTTCATGTTCTTGAATGATTCCTAGAAGGAATTTCTAGAAGTGGAGTCTCGGGTCCAAACAACAGGCTCTTTTTTGAGAAATGATCCACATACCATATAATTCACCCATTTAAAGCATACAATTCATTGTTTTATCGTATATTCTGAGTTGTGCAACCGTCACCACGATCAATTTTAGAATATTTTCATCATCCCGTAAAGAACCCCAAGCCCATTTTCCCCGATCCTCTCCTCCAGCCCTAGGCAACCACTGCTATAAAGGACTGTCTTCTTTTTTTTTTTTTTTCTTTGTTTGTTTTGGTCATGCCATGCGGTTTGTGGGATCTTAATTCCCCGACCAGGGATTGAACCCGAGCCCTCAGCACTGAAAGCACAGAGTCCTAACCACTGGACTGCCAGGGAATTCCCTATAAAAGACAATCTTGGGACTTCCCCGGTGGAGCAGTGGTTAAGAATCCGCCTGCCAATGCAGGGGACATGGGTTCGAGCCCTGGTCCGGGAAGATCCCACATACCGTGGAGCAAGTAAGCCCGTGAGCGTCAACTATTGAGCCTGCGCTCTAGAGCCTGCGAGCCACAACTACTGAAGCCCGTGCACTTAGAGCCTGTGCCCTGCAGGAAGAGAAGCCACCGCAATGAGAAGCCTGCACACCGCAACGAAGAGTAGACCCCACTCGCTGCAACTAGAGAAAGCCCATGCGTAGCAATGAAGACCCAACGCAGCCATAAAAAAATAAATAAATACATTTTTTTTTTTTTAAAAAGGGCTATCTTCTTTCCGTCTCTATGGATTTGTTTATTCTGGACATTTCATATAAATGAAGTCAAACAGTGTGTGACTTTTGTGACTGACTTTCCATTAGCTTAATGTTTTCAAGATTTATCCATGTCATAGCATGCATCAGTACTTTATTCCTTTTTATCGCTGAATAATATTCCGTTGCATGATTGAACCACACTTTGTTTATCTATTCATCAGTCTGTGGACATTTGGGTTGTTTCTGCTTTTAGCTTTTATGAATGTGGACGTTCATGTAAGTTTTTGTGCAAATGTATGTTTTCATTTCTCTTTGATATATATCTCCTAGGCATGGGATTGCTGGGTCATATGCTAATTCTGTTTAACCTTTTGAGGAACTGCCAGACGGTTTTCCCAAGTTACTGCATCATTTTAAATTCCTACCAGTAGTGTGTGAGGGTTTTGATTTCTCCACATCCTTGTCAACACTTGTTATTATCTGTTGTTGTTTTTTTAATAGGAAACCTAGTGGTTGCGAAGTGGTATCTTGTGGGTTTAATTTGCATTTCCCTGGTGGCTAATGATATTCAGCATCTTTCATGAGCTTATGGGCCATTTGTATATCTTCTTTGGATCAGTGTCTACTTAGATCATTTGCCCATTTTTAAATTAGTGTATTTGTCTTTTATTATTGAGTTGTAAGAGTTCTTTATATAATCTGGTTACAATTCCTTATCAAATATATGAATTGCAAATATTTTCTCCCATTCTATGGGTTGTTTTTTTACTTTCTTAATGATGTTCTTTGCAGCACAAAAGTTTTTGATTTTCACGATGTCCAATTTATCTATTTTTTTTGGTAAATATTTATTTATTTATTTATTGACTATGTGGGGTCTACGTTGTTCCACGTGGGCTTTCTCTAGTTGTGGCGAGCAGGGGCCACTCTTCATTGTCGTGCGCGGGCTTCTCATTGTGGTGGCTTCTCTTGTTGCGGAGCACGGTCTCTAGGTGCATGGACTTCAGTAGTGGTGGCACGTGGACTCAGTAGTTGTGGCTCACAAGCTCTAGAGCACAGGCTTAGTAGTTGTGGCACATGGGTTTAGTTGCTCCGCAGCATGTGGGATCTTCCCGGATCAGGGCTCGAACCCGTGTCCCCTGCATTGGCAGGCGGATTCTTAACCACTGCGCCACCAGGGAAGTCCAATTTTTTTCTTTTGTTGCTGTGCTTTTGGTGTCATATTTAAGGAACTGTTGCCTAATCCTAGGGCGTGAATATTTATGCCTGTGTTTTCTTCTAACAGTTTCATAGTTTTAACTTTTACATTTGGGTCTAAGATTCATTTTGAGTGAATTTTTGTGTGGGGTGTGAGGAAGGTGTCCAGCTTCTTTCTTTTGCATGTGGGTAACCAGTTGTCCCAGCACCATTTGTTGAAAAGACTGTCCTTTCCCCATTGAATTATCTTGGAACTTTTGTTGAAAATCAATTAACTGTAAATGTGAGGCTTTATTTATTTATTTATTTATTTATTTGGCTGCGTTGGGTCTTCGTTGCTGCGTGTGTGCTTTTTCTCTAGTTGCGGCGAGCGGAGGCTACTCTTCATTGTGGTGCGTGGGCTTCTCATTGTGGTGGCTTCTCATTGCGGTGGCTTCTCTTGTTGCAGAGTACGGGCTCTCGGCGTGCGGGCTTCAGTAGTTGTGGCACGTAGGCTCAGTAGTTGTGGCTCACGGGCTCTAGAGTGCAGGCTCAGTAGTTGTGGCGCATGGGTTAATTGCTCCACAGCATGTGGGATCTTCCCGGACCAGGGCTCGAACCCATGTCCCCTGCATTGGCAGGCGGATTCTTAACCATTGCGCCACCAGGGAAGCCCTTAATTACGTTTTTGAAGTGTTCATTGCAAATGCATAGAGATGCAATTGATTTTTGTATATTCAGCTTGTATCCCACAACCTTGCAGAAATCGTTTATTAGTTCTAATATTTTTTGGTGGATTCTTCAGAATTTTGTATATACATTAGTCATCTACAAATAGTTTTACTTCTTCCTTTGCAATCTGGATGCCTTTCTTTTCTTGCCTTAGTGCCCTGGCTGGAACCTCCAGTACAATGTTGGACAGAAATGGTGAGAGTGGACGTTCTTCTCTTGTTCTTGATCTCAGGGGGAAAGCACCCAGTCTTTCACCATTAAATGCAATACTCACTGTAGCAAGGCTTATTTTAGGATTTTCTGGAAGGTTGGCTTGTTACAGCCTCACTACTAGTGTGTATGAATGGGACCCCAGTCTCCTTGCCAACACAATGGCCCCGGGTTTAGAGGTGAGGACCCTAAGGCCAGGGAAGGGAAGTGTTGCATGCCTCATGACACAGCTGCTCAGCCGCCTTCCATCCAGCTGTCCACAGTTACTGGGGAGTCAGCCTCCTGGACACTCAACCTTCCCTCCCCTAGTAGGGATGCCTTGAGACCCACCAAGGGCAGCCACGGCTACAGAGGGAGGCCTGGGTTCTGTTCTTGGCTTGACCACTAAATTGCTGTATGATCCTGGGCATGTTGCTCCATTCCCCCTTCCCTGAGCCTCAGTGTTTCCATCTTTGCAGTGGGAGAGGTGGTCCACTCTAAAGTCCTCCAGCTCTGACCACTCACCCTTAAACCCTCAGCTGCTTCTGCCACTGCCCGGAACGACCACCAGAGGGCGCCCCAGACCAGCATTTGGCCCAGCTCTGGTGCAGGGGGGCCCTAGGGAGGCTGAGAGGCAGGGCGTGTTTTCCAGGAGCCACTAGCTTTGCTTACACAGACTTCCTGGTGGCTAGACCTACTCAAGCCATCTCCCCATTCCTATGAGCACTGATCTCTGAGAAGGGAGGATGGAGACATCACCCCCAAGGCCAGTGACCTTGCACTCATCCCTGTCTGTTTTGGGTTGGCTGCTTAAGGCCCAGGCGCCCCAGTGTCAGGGCCAACAGCTTTGAGTTTCTCAGCCTCAAAAGGTTTCCACTGTCACTAGGCCTCTTACGGCTGAGGCACCCTTCCCCCACCACGTTACCCGGCAGTACAAAGCCCCTATCCTGGACAGTGCCTGGCTGCCTAGAAGGAACACGTCACAGCCCATTTTGCATATGGATGGATTCACGATGGGGGCCCTGGACGGCGTAGTCTTGGAAACCACAACATCCAGGACCCCCAGATACCTCACGTGACAGACCCCAGAACCACAGAAATAGGCACCGCAGACCTCAGGGACCACCCGGCACTTCCCAGAGCAGAGTATCTCACCTCCTTTCTGAAGGATTCTCCTGGGAGCACCAGAGGGGCTCTATCAGGCCCTCTGAGACTCCCCTAATGCTGATTTCACCCTCCAAACAGAAGCAGAACCTTTGCTTTGCAAATCAAGCCCCAAGACAAAGCAGCATCTCCCAGCCTGTTCCCCGGAGGGATGCCGCAGCCCCCGCCCGCCCGGATGCCTGCAACTTGCCTTGCATTCCATTACTTGTGTATGTTTTTTCTCTCCCCTTCCAGACTGGGCCCCCTTGAAGGCAGAGTGACTCTCCCATGCTCCTCACTTCCCTCTGTGGCAGCTGGTTCAGGACTGGGCATCCAGTAGGAGCTCAACAGATGTCACCACGGGAGTCCCTATCCCATCCTGTCCTCCCACTCAAGGACTGGGGCTGCCTCTGCCCCTTACTTAGCTGTGTGGCTTTGGGCCACTTGCTGAGCCTCTCTGAGCTTCCACTCTGTTTTCTTCTTTGCTGCTTTCCTTCCCTCAGAAGATTGCCAGGGTCAGAGAGAGTGTGAGAGCCCTGGAGTGAAGGGTGACATGCTCTCCCCATGTCACGGGCGGTTGTCCTCAGAGCACAGGGCTGCACGCGGAGGTCACATGGAAGAGAGGCAGGCGCCAGGCCACACCCTCCCGAGTGCCCCAGTTTTCAAATAACAATGGCAGACATTTCCTGGGCCCGTTCCATGGGCCAGACATTGTGCTAAGTATCTCACCCAGATTCTCTCTCTTGATCCCCTCTGTGGCCCTTCGAGTAGGCAGCGTGACCATCCCCAGCTTTGCAGACAGGGAAACTGAGGCAGGCAGCAATTAGCTGCGTTGCCTGAGGTCACACACGTGGCCAGTGCTGGGGCTGGGACTTGGACCCTGGTGTCTGGCCTCTGGAGCCCGTGCTCTTAGCTACCGTGCCTGCTCGCCGAAGCCGACACGGGGCAGGGATGGACAGCCCTGGGGTCTTTCTGTCCACTCTATAGGAATCCTCAGGGGTCAGAGATCATTTGTTCTGACCTTCCTGTTTCAGGACTGGAGCACTGAGGCCAGAAAGGAGAGCCTCCCTCAGTCTCTCTCACACACCAGGGCATCTGGGGGCAAAGCAGGACCCTGGCAGAAACTGGGTGACGCCTAAGCCCATGAGTCTCAGAATCTGTGATTCTAAAAATTATCCTGGGACCTTGTTCCCAACAGCCAGCCTATTGCGGTTGGACTCGTTTGCCCAACTTTGGGGTCTTGGCGGGGGGTGATGGGGAGTACTCAAAGGCTCAGAATGATGCCCACCCACCAGCCAGACGCCGGGCACCAACAGGCTCCCTCTCCCCAAGGCCCAGCCCCTTATCAGGAAAGGGATTTGGGTTGGTGGGGAGGGGGAAGTCCGAGGCCCCTGGCTCCGGCAAGGTGGGTAGGAGAGATAGGGGAGTGGGGAGGGGGCCACGGGGGTCCTGCTGGGAGGGCCAGAGGCCGGAAGGGATGCCCAGAGCCAGCGTGGGGGCGTGGGGTTTGCCAAGCGCTGTCCTTGCTGGCCCGGCCCTGCGACATGGTTCCAGGGCTGCTTCTGCCTTCCATCCTTGCCGGCACATTTAATTAGCAAGCAGCAGCCTCTCCCTGATTCATCACAGTCACTGTTTAATTAGCCGCACACAAGGCGCCCCTACCCCCCAGCTCTGGGTTGAGCAGCCTGCCTCTCTCACAGAGGCTGCCACCACCTCATGGTGTCCCCTGTCACCCCCCCATACTTATTCTGCTCCCCAGAATGGGGGATGGGGCGGGCACGCCTGGCTGAAACCTCAAGGAGATTCTGGGCACCGAGGCTTGTATTGAAGGCATCCAGCAAACATTATTAGGGCCTCGAGCCTGCGCCAGGCTGGCGCTGGGCGGAACCCAGGCTGGACGGGGGTGGCCGCCTCAGTCCTGTGCGCCTGCTGGGGCCGGCTTTTCCCTTTGGGAGGTGTTGCTCCCACCCCACATCCGGAAAGGGACGGCCATTTCTTCCTGTTCCTCCTTGTCCCAGAGCCCAGCAGGCTCCCCCGAGAAGGCTGCATCTTCCGGGATGGAGAGGGTCCATCCTCCAACCCCACCTCCCCCAGGCGCAGATCCCGGAGGCCCAGGCCACGGGCAAAGGGCAGTGGTGGGGGAGTCTCAGCTGCGCTCTGCGTCTGCAAGGGCCCTGGGGGTCGGAGGCCCACGAGTGAGCCCACAGGCTGTGGCTGAACCGGGCACTCTGTTTCCTTGAAGCAGGGCGGGGCTGGGAGCCCTGGGAGCGACACCCCACACCCTTCCTGCAGAGCGGGGGCAGCTGCCGCCTCGGGGCAGCCAGCTGGAGGCAGGAGGCTCAGGTTCCAGCCCAGCCCTGCGCTCTGGTCCATCTGTGGCTTCAGGCAAATCAGCCACACTGGGGCCTCAGCATCCTGGCCGCACAAGGGTGCCTACCCCCAGCTCTGACGTGGACTAAGGACTTGGAAGGATGGGCATTTATTCTGGTTCCTGAGGGAAGGGCCAGAGCCTGTCTGCCCTGGTGCTCACCATCTGTGTGGTCACCAAACTGCACTGGCCTCAGTTTCCCCAGAAGTAGCCGCTACCTCATGGGTTGTCGTGAGGATTAAATGATTTACCATGTTTAGTGCACGCAGAACAGAGGGAGTCCTCAGTCATCATTGGCCGTTTTTGCCATTATTTCCCTTCTTTTTATCCATCAATATTTATTGCCAGGTATGAGGGAGTTGGTGGTGAGTGAGTGAGGTGACCTCCCTGCTTTCAGTTTTCCTTCCAGTGGGGGAAGCAGCTGAAAACAAGTAATAAATAAAGGAAAAGTACAATTTCACATGAATTAAGTCTGCAGTTTAGTTAATGGTAATATATCAGTGTTAATTTCTTAGTTTTGACAGATGTACCACTGTTAGGTAATGGACTGAGGTTAGGAAAACTGAGTGAAGGATATACAGGAACCCTTTGTACTGTCTTTGCAACTTTTCTGTGAATTTAAAATTATTCCCTAAAAATAGTTTATTCAAAATATACAATTTGGAAAAAAAAGAAAAAGAACAAAAAGGGGAATTCCCTGGCAGTCCAGTGGGTAGGACTCCATGCTTTCACTGCAGGGGGCCTTGGTTCAATTCCTGGTTGGGGAACTAAGATCCTGCAAGCTGCGTGGGAGATGCAGCCAAAAAAAAGAAACAAAAAATACAATTTGGGGTAACGGTAAGTACCAGGAAGAAGATCAACGGGGGGGGGGAGATAAGGGAGGGGGTGGGGGGCCATTTTAGAGAGGGTGATCCTCTCAGAGGAGGTAGCATTGGGAGAAACTGAGTGATGGGAAGATCAGGGGAAGATGGGCCAGGAGGAGGGAACAGTAGGTGCAAAGGCCTGGAGGCAGGAATTGGCTTGGGAGGTTTGCGGTCCAGCTGCAGGGTTGGAGGGGGCTTCGCGGGTAGAGATCAGCTCCGAGAAGTTGGCAGCTTTTCTTCAACATCATTTTACCCTTTTCAAAGGACAGGAGGGAGGAGGGAGACCCTGGGCTGGGACTGTATCTGGCCCTTTCCACGAATTAGCACCTCACTTCGTCCCTACAGTCACCCTGTGGGGGAGATACCAGAATTTTCACTTACAGGTGAGACGGTGGAGGAACAGAGACTCAGCCCACGTCCCTCTGGGTAAAAGTGACAGGCCTGTGCTTGGAAGGCCAGTGCTCATGGCCCTTGAGGCTGTGCTGGGGACTTGCTGGGAGACATGGAGTGGGCTAAAAGACAGGGCCTGCACAAGGGCTGGGTGTGGCTATGGAGGGGTAGGCCAAGCAGGAAGGGGGCACCCGAGAGATGGGGTCTCTGGCCAGCACAAGGCTGTGTGTAAGCACTAGAGAGCATCTTTGTACAATAGTTTTGTAATCAACTTTGGAAATAGTAATTCTACACGTTTGTAATACAGAATTCTGAAGGTACAAAACAACATATAGAGACAAGTTAAGGTCCGCCCCCCCCCCCCCCAGTTTCCTTCCCTCAGAGATGCCCTCTGAGACCTGTTTCTTGTGCATCTTTCCACAGCAGCACCTTGACCACAAACAACCAGCAGCCCCTGTGGGCCTGCCTGGCACCACCTGCCAGAAAGCCCTAGACGTACAGTTGTCACTTTTAATCCTCATACCAACCCTTGCTGTATATATATCAATATCTCCACTTAAAATTGGAGTAAACTGAGGCACAGACAGGTTAAATCACTTGCCCAGTGCCACACAGCTAACACAGGGTTTGAACTCAGGGACTCTCTAACAACATTGTATAGATGAAGAAACTGAGGCACAGAGAGGTTGAGTAACCAACCCCAGGTGACCCAGCAAGGAGGTGGAGGAACCAGGACTCAAGCCTGGCGGTCTTTTTTTTTTTTTCTTTTTTTTTGCGGTTCACGGCCTCTCACTGCTGTGGCCTCTCCCGTTGTGGAGCACAGGCTCCGGACGCGCAGGCTCAGCGGCCATGGCTCACGGGCCCAGCCGCTCTGCGGCATGTGGGATCTTCCCGGACCGGGGCACGAACCCATGTCCCCTGCATCGGCAGGTGGACTCTCAACCACTGCGCCACCAGGGAAGCCCGAGTCTGGCAGTCTTGATCCTGAACCTGCACCCCTGAGCACTGCACTGTACTGGGAGAAAGGACCCCAACTCCAGAGTCAGCCGCATCCAGGAGTGATGCCCACCACTGCTTGGCTGCCTTGCCTTGGACAAGTCACTGTCTTCTCTGTGATCTGGCTCCCCACTCAGGATGGAGAAAAGGAAGCCTGCCAATCAGATGGCTCAGGGATGAGGGAGGTGGAGGGAGAGGCCTCTGGGGCACAGTGGCACTTGGGAGGTTGCTCTCCCCACCATGCGATGGGCGCTTCCTGTGAAGGGCAAGAGGAAGGATGTGGCCAGGTAGGTGTTTCAGGGGGCCGGGAGCTTAAGGTGGGGTGTCCTTTCCCTGCAACTGTGCAGACAAAGCAGATGAGAGCCCCCCCCCGCCCCCCGGGAGCGGGATGGGTGGTGCCCTCTCCTCTGCATCCACCCTCTACCCACCCCACAGCCGCACTGCTGACTGAGGAATTCTGGGGAGTCAGGGGAGGGAAAAGGGGTTTCCAGAGGTTTGTGCAGTGGGCCCAACACCCCAACCCAGGCTGTGTGCCAGGACCCTGCAAGGTGGGCGGGGCAGGATGCAGGGAAGGAGGCTGCAGCCAGGAGCCACAGGAATGACCAAGAGAAAAGGGGCCCAGCCCAGGTGCCGGCTCAGGCTGGGTTCCCAGGGGTGTGGTCCTCACGTCAGCAGGGTTGCCCCAGGCTGGTGGGCTGGCCTTCAGCTTAGCAGACTCAGAAAACTGATTTTTCTACCTCTCCCCTGCTGTGCCCCAGAGATGATCAGAGGTTTGGGGTCAAGACAGCCCAATTCTCCAGGACATGGACCAAAAAACCCAAAGCCAGTTTCTTCATGAACAACGTGGACCACACCATTAAGGGCCAGACTACATTAGTCTCCCCTCCGATTCCCTTCCTCTTACCCCAGGCCTGGGGAGCCTGGGTTAATAATGAGAGGGGCCTGGGGATTGAGGTATGAAGCGCGGTGTCAAAGCATTTGTCAGTGATCTCAGCCAGGCTGCCCAGAACACCACGGCGGGGTGGGGATTGGGGAGCGGGGGCGCCGGGACTGGGGATGTGAAACCCGGCTTGGGTTTGAATCCCAGCTCTGCTTCGTCCCTGGTCATGTTAACTTACCACCATGAGCCTTGGTTTCCCCATGTATAAAATGGGGTTGTTATCAGAATCGAGATCTCATCATAATGGTAGAGCTTCTTACACAAAGCACGATACGTAGTAGGTGCTCAATAAATGTTACTCTCCTCCACTGACTAGCTGATTAAGCTCATTTTCCAAACTCTACAGGCCTGGAGACGAATTTTGGCACTTGTCCTGTGTTCACGCAGCCGGCTGGGAGATGCACTTTGGTCTCCAAATGTTAGAATTGCTGAAACATTAACAGGGACATGGGGGAGACTACTGCATTTGAAAGTGGTGCTGTCCCTACTGATGGGGCCCGGTGGCCACAGGGCCTCCTCTGCAAGGACCAGGAGACTGCTGATCCGGCAGCACATCTCCCCTGCCTGAGGCTGGGCTGGCTCAACCCACAACAGCTTCTTTTTGGCAACTACTTTTCTAGAAGTCTCCCAGAAGACACCGCCTCCTTTCCTGAAAATGTTCTGGGCCTTCAGTCTGGTCTGGAGCTGGAGGTGACTGCAGGGCGTGGAAGGGAGCTGAGCCAGTCCTGGGGGTGTCCGTGAGGGGGCTTTCTCTACCCGGTCCTCTCTGCCCCTGGGAGCAGGGCTGAGGGCGTGCCACAGGGGTGCAGCCCTTTCCTGTGGGCAAGTGTCAAAGTGCTAGAAAAACTGAAAGGGGCTTCTCCAATGCGGGGATGATAATCTTTAGAAAACCTTCTGTTTCTTCTGTGAGGCAGAAGTTACAAGCTAGAAATGGCCTGGACCATCAATGTTCTTCCAGGAGGATGTTAAATTGATATTGAGCAGAAAAGGGTGTTCGGGACTTCCCTGGTGGCACAGTGGTTAAAAATCCACCTGCCAATGCAGGGACATGGGTTTGAGCCCTGGTCCGGGAAGATCCCACATGCCGCAGAGCAGCTAAGCCCATGCACTACAACTACTGAGCCTGTGCCCTAGAGCCTGCGAGCCTAGAGCCTGTGCTCTGCAAAAAGAGAAGCCACCGCAATGAGAAGCCCGCGCACAGCAATGAAGACCCAACACGGCCTAAAATAAATAAATAAATAAATAAATAAATTTAAAAAAATTAAACAAACAAGAAAGAAAAGGGTGTTCATGGTGAAATAAATCTGGGAAACACCAACTTAACCATCCAATGCGGTTTCTTCTCTGCAGGGTTTCTCAGAGCCTTTCATGTGCATTTGTGAAATTCTAGAGGCAGTAGCCCTGTCTACACAGCAGGCAGACCTCTGACGATGGTGTCCTTTCCAATTGTCCTGGACCATCTAGTGAGCTTAGTGGGCTATGGGTCCCACTTTGGGAAATGCCAACATAGTAAAAAACCTCTCCCCCCTCCACATATAAGAGCTGGAGGAATCTTGGGGACTCTGGAAGAATCTTGGGGAGCACGGGGTCCAAAGAAAAGGATTCGGAAGATGCTCTAGCCTTTACTTTAAAGCTAAGACTTTATCCCTATTTTCCCTATATTAATACATTTAATCTTCACAACCAACCTATAAAGTAAGGACTGCTGTCATCTTCATTTTCCAAAGGTAAACCAAGGCACAGAGAGACAAGTCCTGGTCCAGGTTCACAGCTGGCAAGTGGTGGTGCTGGGATTTGAACCCAGGCTGCCTGAGTGAGGCGCTGCTCTCGTAACCACTGCACGGTCCACCTTTACCACGAAGCCCCCAGAAGCTGCCCTGTTCTGCAGCCATGCACTTAAGCTCCTGTCTGAGGGTGAAGCTTCCTGCAAGTGGCTGGTCTCAAGTGTTCTCAGGAGACTCTGTGGCTTCCGTTTCCCAGGGTGGCTCTGAGTCCAGGGTGGGCAGGGATGCCCCATGGGTGAGCCATGCTGTCTAGCAGCCTGGCCCCACCAGAGGTCACGTTAAGGCCATGTTATACTGTCATTTCATTCTCAACCTGATTAGCTTCGTTCCGCAGGAGAGCCTCAGAAGGGAACCAAGGCTCAGAGAGGGGAAGTAACTTGTCCAGTCACACAGCAAGGAGATGGTGAGACTGGCCCTGAAACCCAGGGAGCTGGACTCCAGAGCTGGGTGTTCAAGATAAGGGTGCCCTTGGTGACAAGGCAGTGGGTCCTTGTGGCCAGGGCAGCGGCACAGGTATGGGGCCACACCCCATCAGGCCCCACTCTCCTGTCTAGCTGCCGCCCCTGCACACCCACTACAGCTCCCTTCTGGACAGATGTGATCTCGGATTCCCTGATAATCTCCCTGGGCCTCCTCTTCCCAGCCTCACGTGGGCCAACAGTCAGTAGCATAAAAACTGGCAGATAGGTCGCCACCACCGAGGACACGAGAAGCAGTTGCCATGGTGGCCGCTCAGCGCTCAGGGCTTTATCTCCGCCTCTTGGAGCAGGGCCTCAGTAGCTTCCTCCTTCTGGGGTGCAGACTTTTTGTTCTGGGTGCTTTTTTCTCCCCCTTTAGCTCACCAGTTCCTGGAGATAGAGTTGTTTGTCTGTCTGTCCATCTGTTTACCTGGGCACCTGTCATGTGCTGGGCCCCCGCCAGGCTCGAGGGCTGTGCTGGCCCTCACCTGCCCTGAGGATGGGCAGGCTTCCAGGGTGCGTCCAGAGCTCCTTGGAGGCAGGGGTACACGCCTGCAAGTGCAGGATCTATTGGTCAAGCAGGACCTGGGTTCAAATCCTCCTTCCAAAAACTTAAAATAATGACACAAGTAACCCAATTTTTAAAATGGGCAAAGGATCTGAATAGATATTTCTCCAAGGAAGACATTTAAACAGCCAACAAGCACATGAAAGACCCTCAACATCATTAGCCATCAGAGACATGCAAATTCAGACCACATGGGGTACCACCTTACACCCACTAGGATGGTTAGAATCAGAAAGACAGATAATAATACGTGCTGGTGAGGATGTAAGGAAACCGTGCCCTTATCTGCTGCTGGTGGGGATGTAAAATGATGCAATTATATTGGAGAACAGTCTGGCAGTTCCTCAAAAGGTAACATGGAGTTACCCTATGACCCAGCAATTGCACTCTGAGGTATCTACCCAAGAGAATTAAAAACACATGTCCACACAAAAAATTACACAAATGGGACTTCCCTGGTGGCGCAGTGGTTAAGAATCCGTCTGCCAATGCAGGGGACACGGGTTCAAGTCCTGGTCCGGGAAGATCCCACATGCTGCGGAGCAACTAAGCCCGTGCGCCACAACTACTGAAGCCTGTGCACCTAGAGCCTGTGCTCCACAACTAGAGAAGCCACTGCAATGAGAAGCCCACGCATCGCAACAAAGAGTAGCCCCCGTTCACCGCAACTAGAGAAAGCCCACGCACAGCAACGAAGCCCCAACGCAGCCAAAAATAAATAAATTAATTTTTAAAAATTACACAAATATTAATAGCAAGCATTATTCATAATAGCCAAAAGGTAGAAATAATCTAAATGCCTTTTGACTGATGAATTAATAAATATAATGTGGACTATTATTTAGCCATAAAAATGAATGATGCTACAACATGGGTGAAACTTGAAGACATCATACTGAGTGAAAGAAGCCAGTCGCGAAGACCACGTGGATGAATCCTTTTGTATGAGTTGTCCAGGACAGGCAAATCTATAGAGGAGGTTTGGGGAAGTGGGGAGTGACAGCTAATGGGTAGGGGTTTTCTGGGAAGGGACTATGGTAATACTAGAAAACAGTGCTGATGGTTGCGTGACTCTGAATACACTAAAAGCCATTGAATTGGACACTAAATGGGTGAATTGTATGCTATGTGAATTATAGCTCCATAAAGCTGCTATAAAAAATTAGGAAATACACATAAGCAGAAGAAAACAGAAAAATATTGTTAAGGTCCATAATCCTATCACCTAGAGACAACCACTGTTGCGTTTTAAGGATACTCTCCCCAATTATACTCTGTGGTCCTACGTGCTGCTTTTTCATTTAATGATATACTGTAAACATCTTTCCATGTCAATAAATATACCTCTACACGAAAACAAATCCTACTTCCACCACTCACTGGCTGTGGGCCTTGGGGAAGCAACCTCACCGCTTGGAGCTTTGGTCTCTCCATCTGTAAGGTGGGGTAACTAAGGACCCTCTGTGGAGGAAGCTGTGAGGAGGAAGGAAGGAGACCGCACGCCTCTGGCACCTGGTATAGCCCCCGGCCCGAGGAAGACACTCTGGAAGCGGAAGCCCTGTCATGATTACATTTGTGCCAGCCTGGAGCGCTCCAACCAGGGGGCAGCTCATTTCTGTGTGTTCTGTAACTTTTCACACATACCATGATTCAAAACATCCATACTTTGGGACTCCCCTGGTGGTCCAGTGGGTAAGACTCCACGCTCCCAATGCAGGGGGCCTGGGTTCAATCCCTGGTCAGGGAACTAGATCCCACATGCCGCAACCAAGAAGTCTGCATGCTGCAACTAAGGAGTCCGCATGCTGCAACGAAGAAGTCTGCGTGCCGCAAGTGCCGCAACGAAGATCTCACATGCCACAACTAAGATCTGACCCAGCCAAAAACAAGAAAACAAAAAGAAATCCATACTTTAAAAGTAGCGGGGGCAGGTCAGGGTCAGACCCTGGGAGAGCCCTGGAGGTTGTCGTGACCCTCAATGGAGAAAATCACCCTTCGGAGCACCTACCGTGTGCCTGGCCCTGGCTCATGGTGTCTCCTTTAACCCTCGCAATGACTGTTGTCCACCCCGTATGACGGAGGGGGAAATCAAGACTTGGGGAGGGGCAGCCACTTAACCTTTTCAAACAGCTGAGGGTGGATCTGGGGGTCATTTCCAGGCTGGCTGGTTGAAAGCCTGTGTTCTTGCTGCTTCTCTGCCCTCTGATGAAGGGATGTCTTTGAAAAGGCTGAGTTGTTTGAATGAGGGAGTGTTATTACTCCCCAGACCTGGAGGGTGGCATGCAAATGGGGAAGTCACTGCTGCAAGATGTAAATCACAAGGATGTGGTGGCGTGTGCCTACTGTGCGCTGAGGCCTCCGCTGGGTCGTGGGGACACGGTGGGGCCTTGAATGCAGTGTCTGCTGGGATGCGCAGGCTGGCAGGGTGGGTGGCAGGGTGGGATCCAGGGTGGGCCGGGGCCCCAGGTCTGGGTAGGGGTTTGGGGCACAGGCTTTGGAGCCAGACAGTTGAGGTTGGAATCCCCCCTCTGCTGGTGACTTGGGCAGCTTCCTCACTGTGCGGACTCGTTTTCCCTGTCTGTGTTAGGTGGGTGGAAGAATTAGATATGTCAGGGAACCTTGAGTCACTCAGCCACCTCCTGACATGGAACGAGCTGTGGTACCACCAGGTGGGTCAGGTGGATGGATGCTGGGAGCCCAGGAGGAGTGGCCGGGAGAGGGGCTGCTGCCCGGCCCAGCCTTTTCACACTGCTCTCAGGCCCACACGAAGGGTGGGAGACAGTTGCCCACTGCTTTTGTACTCATTTCCCAGGAGAGGAGAGGAAGCGGCGACACCTCCACCGAGAAGTCTGCCCCCATCTCCCCAGCCAGGCTTGGTCCCTCTTGTCCCCCAGTCCTGGGCAGCTGCTCTGCACCTCTGGAACGTGGATCCCAACCCACCTGGCGTGGGGTCTCTGTACTCCTCCCCTGCCTCCTGTCCCCCTCCCTTTGGCCACCCTCTGCACCACCCCAGGCTGGCCACCAAGTGAGTGGGACTCCACCTCTCTGAGCCTTATTCCTTCTCGAGGGCACTGGGGTCAGCAGTGGGCTCTGGAGTGTGATTCTGACTCCCCACTTACTCACTGTGGTCCCCTGAGAAAGTTACTCGGCTTCCCCAGCCTCGGTCTCCTTATCTGCAAAGTGGGGACGACAACAGCCCCTCAGAGACTTGAGAATTAACTGAGAAAAAACACACGAAGAGCCCAGAACCATGCTTGGGCCATAGCAAGTGTTTAACGTATGTTGGCCACGGTTACCGTGATCCTGGCCTTTTAGGGCTGTCGCAAAGTGCAGGGGGTCCTGTCCCAGAATGCCGGGTCTCTGGCCTCACATACAGCCAGGCGTGATGGTTCTTTGGGTTCTCACCTTGGCCTCTGCCCCTCGTCCATGAGGCCATCAGCTTGGGCGTCCTGCTTTGTACACCCCCTCCCCACCCGCTGACTCAGTGCATGCTGATGTCTGTCGAACAAGTTGCACAGAAGAGCAAATGTGTGAGAAGGCCACAAGGCTCCACCTTTTGCAGGAAAGCGCCAATTCACTCATTCATTCATTCATTCATTCAACTAATACCTGCTGAACACCTACTATTCTAGGCTCTGGGGATACAGCAGCCAACAAGACAGACGAAACTCCTGTCCTGGTAGAGCTGACGCCCTAGTGGGAGAGACAGACCCCAGAGAAAATGAACAGTGACATATGGAGAATGTCACTTGGTGATATAGACTCTGAGGAAGCTCACAAAACAGGTAGGGGGAGGGGGGTACGGGGGGTTGTCATGTGAGACAGCGCAACCAGGGAAGGCCCCACGGAGAAGGTGACATTTGAGCAAAGATTCAAAGGAGGTGACGTTATCGTTTGTTCATCCGTCCACTCATTCGTATTCATTCATTCGTTTGTTCGTTCATTCTTCCAGGCAGTCAGCCAGCATCAGCAAGCATTGCCTTGGCCCCGTTCGGTGGCCTTGACAGGGCGTGGGGACGTGGGCTCACCCCGAGCAGCTTACAGACGTTTTCTCCCAGCAGTGGGGTCCGACCTACCCTGTAAGAGCCATCGTGCTGTCAGGGACTAAGGGATCCTCAGGACACAGGACTTTCAGGGCTAAACCAGAAAGTCCTGGGCAAACCAGCACAAGCAATCACCCTCACAGAGGCTGCCCTCGTCCCAAGAGGCTGAGGAAAGGCCAGCAAAGGCTTCTGCTTCTCTGAAGATGTGGAAGGAGAGGCCATGTGTCCATGCCAGGTAAGCGAGGAGGGCAGAGGCTCCAAGTGCCAAATGCCACAGAGTGTGGGGTGCAGGCTGGTGTGGCGACAAGGCTGCCTCCCGGGCGTCAGTGATGATGAGGCCGGAAGGGACGGTGAGGCCTTGGGTGTCCGCGAAGGGGCTGCACTGACTGCGGGCAGCCGGCCTCCAAACAGGTGGGCAACTCGACTTCGGCCTTTTAGAAAGAGCAATGCTTTGCTGTGCAAGGTTCTGCGCTGGGGCAGAGGATAGAGAGGGGAGCAATGCTGTGTCCGCGTTCCTTCTTTCCTTCATTCCAGTGGCCACTGAGAAACTTCCCATCCCCAGCTGAGATGTCTGCACTGGATCCGCAAGACCAGGCAAGGGAGGGAAGAAGCAAATAGTGAAGAATCTAAGTGAAGGGCATATGGGTGTTTTTCTTATTGTTTCTTGTAGGTTTAGACACTTTCAAAATAAAGTGTTGGGGGGAATAAATACAAATAAATCTGGGCCCCAAATGAAGCATCTGTGGGGGTGGAGATAAAGCAGTCCTTACCTCCAGCAGCTCAGGGTCCACTGAGGGATCTGGGTGCGTAAACCCAGCCTTCAATGACGTGGGCACTCCGTGTGTGCCAGCTCCTCGGAGGAAGGAGCCTGGGAGGCAGGCTTGGGAGGCTGGGGATGTTTCACCAGAGGGAGAGGGAAAGGGAAGGCAGACAGAGGAACAGCAGAGGCAGAATCACGGAGGCTAATGTACAGGGATGTTGGGGAACAGTGGTCTGTGTGGCTCAGTGGAGGGTTCTTGGTGGGCCGGGAGGTACGGTTCAGAGGAGGCTGGAAAGGGAAGTCGTGGCCTCAGAGAGCTTGTCTCCTAGAATCAGTCTCCAAAAATAAAAGTGAGTCTGGCCCTCTGTTGCAAAATCAGAGAGCACAGGAAATTATTTTTGAAAAGGAAATACAACCCCTAGGTTAGCCCATCACCAGAGATAACCACTGTGAAGCATTCGATACGTTTCTTCCTAATATCTTCCCACATGTATGTGTGTGTGTATATATATATGTGTGTGTGTGTGTATATATATGTGTGTATATATATATATATACATCCTTAGAGTAATAAAATAGTTTGCAGCTTGCTTTTTTGTTGTTGTTCTGTTTTTTTATAAATTTATTTTATTTATTTCTTTTTGGCTGCATTGGGTCTTCGTTGTTGCGCGAGGGCTTTCTCTAGTTGCGGTGAGTGGGGGCTACTCTTTGTTGCAGTGAGCGAGCTTCTCACTGCGGTGACTTCTCCTGTTGCGGAGCATGGGCTCTAGGCGTGTGGGCTTCAGTCGTTGTGGCACGTGGGCTCGGTAGTTGTGGCTCGCAGGCTCTAGAGCGCAGGCTCAGTAGTTGTGGCACACAGGCTTATTTGCTCTGTGGCATGTGTGGGATCTTCCCGGACCAGGAATCGAACCTGTGTCCCCTGCATTGGCAGGCGGATTCTTAACCACTGAGCCACCAGGGAAGCCCCAGCTTGCTGTTTTTTGCTTTAAATTACATCAGACTCATTTTCCAGTGCCATTAAATAATCTCTGAAAACCTGACTTCTCAGCCCTTCGGAGGACTCCAGCCAGTGGTGGGCTCTGGCTAGGAGGCTATTTCTCAGGGCTGGGTACTGAGGCTGTTTCCACTTGTTAGCTGTAAGAAAGAACACCGTGATAAACAGCCTCCATACGTACATAATTCCGTGTCCACATCGCTGATTATTTTGTTTTTTCCTGATTAATTCTTAGACATGAGATTCTTGGAAGCCCCGCTGGGAGCAGAGCTGGCTGGGTAACCAGGAGAGGGGGTGGGTTTCCCAGAGCCACTTGTCCCCACCAGAGGACAGCCTGGGGCCCAGCTGGAAGGAACACCTTGCACTTTATGAATGCCTTATGCTCTCTCCTACCTCCCCGCCACTTTGTCCGAGCTGTTACAGCCCCCCAACCCCCAACTCTCTCTCCCCGCTTCCCTGTCTTGCTAACTCTTCATCTTTCCAGACGCCTGCATAACCTTCTCCAGGAAGCTCTTCCAGAGCCTGGGCGGGGTGCTCCCATGCCCACCCGCTCTGCAGCTGTGCCTGGGCTACCTCCATCAGAGCTGCTATCTCACTGGGTTACGAGTGCCGTTTCTTTGTCTGGTTTTCTTTGTCCCCTGAGGACAAGGCCCAGGCTGGTTTCATCTTTGAATTTCCAGCACCAGGGGTTGAGCTGGCTCATTTCAGTTTCACTAAATGTTTGTTGAGCAAAGGAATGAAGAGTCAGATACATGAATGAACAAATGAAACAAAGTCTGTAGGGGAAGGCTGAAGCTCACTGGGCTCTGGACGAGCATCCAGTCCAGGGGGACAGAGGGAGGTACAGAGCAGGGCCCCCGAGCCCAGAGTGGGGAGCTGGAGGCAAGACTCCTGCGAAAGGAGGCTGGGACCAGGGGACCGGGCAGTGCAGTGCAGGGAGGGAGGGAGGGGCTAGCTCGGGGGACCACCATTCTGAGTAGTCAGAAGCAGGGGGCACCAATGGGTCATGAGGGCAAGAATATTCCAGAAGAGGGCAAAGTTTCATGGGCTCTGGAGCCTACCTGGGTTCAAATCCTGACCCTTTTGCTTATGAGCTGTGTGACTTCAAGCCAGTGACTTAACTTCTCTGTGCCTCAGTTTTTCCGACTATAAAATGAGAATAATAAATGTTAGTACTTCATTCATTCATTGGCTTTTTTTTTTTTTTTCACTTAACAAACACTGTTGAGTGCCTGTTCTGGGCCCAGGACTGGAGGCTGAGAGGGAGCTGACCACTACGGTCACACATGCAGGAAGCCCTGCAGCTGGGATCAAACCCAGGTTTGTCGGCCACAGATTCTGTGCATGGTGCCCTGCAGTCTACCCCTCGGGGCTATTGTGAGGACCGGGTGAGGTGCTGGCGCGGAGAAGCACTTACTAAGCAGGCACTGCTCTCATGGTCTCCTACGGTGTCATCATTGCCAAGTGGACTCTAGTTGCAGTGTCAGGTGTACGCTGACCACCCACAAGGTCATGGGGAATGTCCCTACCCTTCCCAGCCTCACTTTCCCTTAGGGCAACCAACCACCCTGGTTGGGCTGGGAATGAGGGTTTTCCCGGGATGCGGGACTCTCATATCTAAAACTGGGACAGTCCCCAGGCAAGCAGGGATGGGTGGTCACCCTCGTTTCTTCATCTGTAGCAAAGGGAACTGTATGCCTCCCAGGGCTGTTGTGCAGAACAGAAGTAAGCACACGGGGAAGGCACGAAACCATGGGGCCAGAATTGTAGACTTGTTACATATAAAGAATTCTGTCTGCCATGGAAATCCAGGCATGAAGAAGCATGAGCCGGCTCGCAGGAACTGCCATGAAGAAGCTCTAAGATACATATTTTTGGTGAACAAGGCAAGGTACAAAATGCTTTGTGCGGTGTGCTTCTGTTAGTAGTTGGGGTGGGGGGCGGTCTGAATAGACGCATCTACTCCTGCATCCATGGATTCTCCCGGGAGGGAACCGGGGAGCTGGGAGAAAGGATAAGGGAAACACTTGCTTGTCACTATGTATCCTTTTGCATTGTTGGAATTATTTTAACTCTTTGTTTTCATTATCTGGCCAAAACAACTCCCCAGCTCTGTGTGTCAAAAACCAAAGAACAAAAACACGCACCCTGAACAAAAGTAAAAGGCCCAAGTTACAGAGAGTTAGGAAAAGCGCCTAGTTCAGGGCCCAGCACCAGAACTGCTCCAAGGATGGCCTTCTCCCCGCTCCCACCCATGACCTCATCAACCCGTGGGCTGGGTGTTCAGGGGGCACAGGTGGGCTGCTGCCTTCTCTAATGCAGTGTTCGTCAGGTTCAGGTGCAAGCACAGCCTGGGCAGACAGCTTCAGGCTCTGCACGGCACGCCGCCTGCAGGTCTGGGGGCTCCTGGGGTCCCTCACCCACTTCTCTGCCCTCAGGTCTGAGGTCGCCCTCTGCCGGGTTCTGGGGGCGGCCCAGCCTCGAGGGGCGGAGGTGGGCCCATCTCACAGAGCAAGTGGTTGCAGTTTCCTTTACCTCCAGACCAGGGGGCCCGCATGTGCCGCTGCCGCTGCCAAAGCCGTTTCTCTCTGCCTCTGGCCTCGGGGAGAAGGAGCCACAGCTGGTTTAGGAAGAGGCTCCAGGTGCAGCCTGAGACGACCCAGCAGGCCTGACCCCCACAGACCTGCCTCCCACGAGCCGCCGGCCCAGCCCTGCCTCGAGCTCCCAGCCACGTGGCCAGGCTCCTTCTGAATTTTTAGCATCACATACATATTTTAGGAAAATGTTCTCATTGTAATATCTCAAACATTAATAAAATGTAGCCAATAAAACCCAAGTAATTTCCCTGCACTTCCCAAGTCCCATTTTCCTGAAACATTACTGTCAATTGGTAGGCATACTTTCGAAAGTTTTACTGCCCTGTGTATATATCTATACCTCTAACTGGATCTATATCTTTTTTTTTTTGGCTGCGTTGGGTCTTTGTTGCTGTGCGCGGGCTTTTTCTGGTTATGGCGAGCGGGCGCTACTCTTCATTGTGGTACGCAGGCTTCTCATTGCAGTGGCTTCTCTTGTTGTGGAGCACGGGCTCTAGGTGCGCGGGCTTCAGTAGTTGTGGCACGCGGGCTCAGTAGTTGTGGCTCATGGGCTCTAGAGCGCAGGCTCATTAGTTGTGGGGCACCAGCTTAGTTACTCCGCGGCAAGTGGGATCTTCCCGGACCAGGGCTTGAACCCGTGTCCCCTGCGTTGAGGGGGACCCCTTTGGGAGTCCTTTTACCTGAGGCTTCCCACTACATGGGCAGCGTGGGGCAAAGAAGGGCGGGCACGGGAGGTGGAAAGCACAGGGGCACCAAAGAAACGGAACCCTCCTAAGGGCCTATTCCTCATAAAGTACCTCCTGCACACCTGGTGCCACCCCCAGCCTGAGGCACACACCCTGGGTGCTATCACTGTCCCCACCCTGCAAGTGACGAGGCGGAGGCCTGGAGGGTGGAGGAGCCAGGATTTGAACTCAGGCCTCTACAGCCTCAGAGCCCAGGCCCTGAACCCACAAGGAGCTAAAATGTGTGTAGGAGGTGGTGCTGACTCCCCAGAGAGTCTGAGATCAATGAAGGACGAAGGACAGAGAAGGTGTGTGTGTGTGTGTGTGTGTGTGTGTGCGTGCGTGCGTGTGTGTGTGTGTGTGTGTGAGGAGGGAGCATCTGGAGAGACGGGTGGGGTTGGGGAGGAAGGGAAGGGCCTTCCAGGTGGCTGGAAGGGCCTGAACGAAAGCCCCAGGTGGGAGTGAACCTGGCATTTTTGTTTGTTTGTTTGTTGTTTTTACTTTTCTACTTTGTAAAAGTTTTTAATTTTTATTTTGACCACACTATGAGGCTTGCGGGATCTTAGTTCCCCAACCAGGGATCGAATCCTGGCTCCCAGCAGTGAGAGCGCCGAGTCCTAACCCCTGGACCGCCAGGGAATTCCCAACCTGGCATGTTAATGATGGAAAAGCCTGGTCTGGGTCATGGTGCCACGTGCAGAGCTGGCAGCTATGGGAGACCAGGTCTGCCCTGTGGGCTGTGGATGGCAGGCCGGGGATTGGCTTGCAACTCATCACCACCCTCATTATCAACTGTAGCCAATGACATCTGCGTTACTAATACAGCTGCTGGCGCTGTGGCCTTCCAAACACGCGCGCATATTCTCCCAACAACTCCAGGAGATGGACACCATGATGTCTGTTTTACAGATTAGGAAACTGCCTAGCCTGGAAGCCCCATGAGGGTGGGGTAAGGGCTACTGACTCACCCCTGTAGGCCCGTACCCAGCACTGGGTCTGTGCTATAGGAAGAATGGATGGGAGGAAAGAAAGAAGGAAGGAAGTTGGATGGATGAATGGATGGATAATGGATAGATGGAGGGATGGACAATGGATGATGGATGGATGGATGGATGGATGGATGGATGGATGGATGGATGGATGGATATCTTTGAGCCTCCATTTCTTAGTCTCTAAAATGGAGATAATACTAGCGCGTCACTCACAGAGTCACGCTGAGGATGAAGTGAGAAAAGCCGGGCAGAGACCTGGTGCAGAGGGATAAGAACAATCAGAACAATCGTGGCGAGTGTGTCTTGCAGCCTCATCACGTGCCAGGCGCTCCTTCAAGGGCCTTGGCTTCATTTTCTCACACATGGCACCGGACATGCACCGTCACTGTCGCTTGCACTATTGAGATTCCTGCAGATGGCTGGGGCTGGCTGGGGCTTGCCCCTCCTCATTCTTCCTGATCCAAGTCGCTTTAACCCAGTGACCTGCGAGTCCCCAGGGCTGACATTAGCTGCAGGGCTGGCCCGGAACCCTCTCTCCTGAAGTTGCATCTGGAGTTCTTTCTCCCACATTCCAGGTGAAAACCCCACATGCTACGTGAACAGCTGGACCCAATAGGACTCTGGGGATAATGGGACTTACCCACCCACCCAGTCTGAGCTACTCCAAAATCTGGAAAACAGCAGGTTCTTTGGATCCGGGCCTGAGCCAGAGCCTCAGTTTCCCCATCTGTAAGATAGAAATGGTCACAGTCAGATTGGGTGATTCCTAAGGGCATTTCTGTTTGCCTTGGCCCCCCGGCCTTCTGGTTTCTAGTCTCAGAAAACACGCTGTTAGCGGGAGTGGAGCCTGGCCTGGCCTGGCCTCTGCTTCCTGCCAGCCTCTGTCTCAGGAGGCGGGCGAGGGGCCCCTGGACCAGGGGAGCAGCTGTGAGTTCAAGTCCTGCTCCTGGACACTTTCTAGCTGCAGCCCCGAGTGACGTGTGCAAGGTTCCCGCCACTTAGTGGGTACTTGACATCATGACCCCTCTCCCCCCGGTCCCTGCCGGGGCAGGTCAGTTCACTTCTCTGAGCCTCAGTCTCCTCACGTCTGCGATGCTGTTTCTCCCTGGAGCCAAGCACCAGGACTGTTTGAAGATAGTGTAAGATGCTGGATGGGAAAGAGCTTTGCAGTTGGAAAACCTTGGCCCGTTGGGAAGATTTATTGCTGTGACCGTAAGTGTGAGGTCCGAAGGCCATCAGGACCAGATGGTCCCTACCCAGAAGGCTATGCTGAAGCCCAGGCCACTCTCCCTCCATCACCGATGGAAGAGAAGACAGCCTTCTCCCCGACGCCCTGACGTCTGGGGGCATGCTGGGGCTGGGCTCTCTTTCAGCATTTTCCCTTTTATTTTTGCACGTTCGTCCCATGCAGGGCCCTGGTCAGCGCCTAGATGACTGAGGTCTGGGGAGGGGACACAGGTAGTGGGAGAGGCATGCCCTCCCTCCCTCTCAGCCCCACGTCCTGTCTGTTCTTCCCTTTCCCCTCTAACCGGCTGTCCCAGGAGGCCTTGCCTCACCCATGGCCCTTGCCCCTGCCAGCTTCCCCACCTCCCTCATGCCCCCTCCATTTCCACCTTGGCCCCCAGGGATCTTTAGAAATCAAGGATCCTAGCAGGTATCTCCTGCTGAGTGCCCTTCAGATGCCCTCCACCAAGACGCGGGCTGTGCAGAGCCCCAAGGGGCGGCAAGGGCCAGAGGAGAGAAAAGGGTGGCCCTGTGCCCTGCGGCCTGCTGACCCCTGGCCTGCAGGAGCGTCCTCCCACTGCTCCTGGCCCCACGTCCTGCCTGGGGTACACCCCACACTCCTACCCCCCAAGAGGCTGTCCCAGGCCCGGCCCGCCCGCTCCCTCTCCCCTCGGCTGGACCCACCCGTTCCCTCAGTCCTGCCATCTCCTCACTCACTCCAGTCCACGTGAGGGGCCCCTTTCTCATGTCCCCCCGCGGAGTGAGCTCCTAGTGTCACAGCTGTGCGTCTCTCTAAGGGGGTCATGAGCCCTGCAAGGCAGAGGCAGGCCTGCTTCGTGGCTGGGGCTCTGGGCCCCATATGGTGCCCGGCACGGACAAAGGCTCCTGAGATGCTTGTCAGACGCCCAGACAAATGGACGTCGCCCGCCGCCCCCCGCGTGGCCATCCCGGGGCAGTTGGGAGCGTGTGTGACCTCAAGCTCAGCCAGGCTGAGCTATATTTAGACACCAGGGCCAGGGCGAGCTTCTGGATCTGAGGAGGTGGTGGGGCCCCAGGGGGACCTCCTCATCCAGGGCGACAGTCCCTGTGTGACAGGCCCGAGCCCAGACCAGGCACTGTGGCCTCCCACTGCCCCAAAAATGCCGAGGAAAGACTCCGTTTGAACAAAAGAGCCTCTCTGGCGGGTTTTGTGTGCGGCGTGTACGTTGATATCTAGAAAAAATAAGTTCGGGGCTGGCTGGCCAGCTCCAGCACGGGGCTGGGGTGGGGGGCCGGGGCGGAAGCGGAGTTGGCCGGCGCCGCGGGAGCCCGACTGCCCACTGCCCGCGCTCCCTGCGTGGCTCTCCTCCGCTCCGCACCTCGGGCGGGCGCCGTGCCAGGCCTGGGTGCGGCCACCCGGCAGCCAGTGAGGAGGGGCTGCCCTGGCCCCGGCTGCTCGCTACCCTGCTCTCCGGGGCGGGCAGGAGGCAGGATGGATGTTCTGGATGTTCGCAATAATTACCCAGCTGCAGCTTCCCCAGAGCTGCCGCCATAGCAACGGTGCCGGGCGCCCCAGCCAAGCGGCCGAGTGGCAGGAGGGGGTGCTGGCGCTCTGGGCAGGTCGGGGAGGGGGTGGCACGAGCCCCGGGTGCAGCCCCACCGGCTCCCTTTGTCAGCTCCCTCGGCCACCCGCCCCCCTCCCCGGAGGCCAGGGGGAGGGGGCTTTGTCTGGGCACCGGGAGGCTGGCACGGCCCAGGGGAGGCTCCCCCAGACGCCCATTCTGCTGCCGGGGCCCTTGGGGTGAGGGGAGCAGGTCTCAGGAGGGCTGGGGGTGCTCGGGGTCCCCGTGGCTCAGGGCTCAACTCGGGACTGGTGCTGCCACCTGGGTGCCCACGGCACACCCCAGGACCCCTGGGTCTCACCACCCACAGTGGGATCCCTGGGCACTCTTAGGGAAGGGTGTTTATGACCCATTCACTTGCCCTGCTGGGGTCCTGGTGGAGCCAGGCCCCGAGCAGCCTTGGGCAAGACTGGCTTTGTGGGGAGTTTGCTGTGGGAAAGGCCTTGAACCTGGGGCCCTGTTTGGGGACTCCCAGAATCCTGCCCTCATGGCACCCATTCCCCTCCACTCTGTAGTAGAGGCTCTGTCGTTCTCCCTCCTGTGAACATTCAATCTGATGAAAGGGACTGTGTTTATTTCCATTCTATAGATGGGGAAACTGAGGCCAGAGAGGTTATGTGATCTGTCTAAGGTCACACAACTAAAAATGTGGAGCCTCAACCCACTTCAGTCTTGCAACTGCCCTGCCATTGCTGTGGTGTTCATTGTAGCTATTCTCTGTCTCCCTGTCACCTGGCAGTGTTGCCCAGAGGTTAGCTAAGAGTACAGGCTCTGTGGCCTGGGTTGAGATGTGAGTCCACCTCTCCTAGCCTCCGTTTTCTCCTCTGTAAAATGGGGGTATAATTGAACATCCCCTTATGGGGCTGTTGTTCAGATTAAAGAAAACAGTGAGTGGAAAGTGCACGGCCTGGCACGTGGGCAGCATTAGCTGTTGTTATAGTTGGAAATATGATTATTTTTATTATTGTCGTTACAACCTAAGGAGGCGGACCTAGATGCTCACCGAGGCCCCTGTTGGCTCCAGCCTCCCTGGGCTCTCCAGGCGGCTTTCTGAAGGCGTGGCCTCTCTGGAAGGCGCCAGTCGGGACAGCGAGCTGGGACATGGGGAGCTCACAGCCCGGCAAGGAGGTGGTGTTAATCGCCTAATCCCACAAGTGTGTCTGGGGTGTGGGTTGTGATGGTGAGGAAGGAGACAAACCCGGGCTGAGATGGAGCCGGTGCCGGGTGGGCTGAGACCCCAGTTACACAGAGTGATCAGGGAGGGCCTCTCCAGGGGGCCAGCCTGGGAAGGTCAGGAGAAGGACGTTCTAGAATGTGGCCTTGCTTGAGGAGCCAAAGGGAACCAGTTCCCTCTGGAGCACAGAGGGACAGGGAGACTGAGGTGGCCTGGGGTTGGATCTCAGGGCTTCGTGGGCCATGGAGGAGAGTTTCTGGATGTGATTCTAAAAGCTGTGGAAAGTTAGCAAGTGGATTTAGGTAGAAGAGGAGGTCAAAAGACATTTGTTGGATGAATGAGTGAATGAATGAATGGAAGTTTTATTCTGCAGTGCCCAGCCACAGAGCCCCTCTCCCCCGACCTTTCCCTCCTTCCTCTCTCTACCCCCTCCCCCATCACACCATCCCTCCCTGACTGGTTCATTTTAGTCATTTGTCAGCTGCTGCCCTGGGAGCCCACAGTCATATGGTGGAGGATCAACAAGTAAATAGAAAAATTCCAGATCAGCTGTTTGGCCAGTACAGAAGAGTGTTCTGAGGAAGGAGAGCTGACACAGGTCAGGGCACTGCCTGAGAGGGTCATTGAAGCATCAATAGGAGTTCACCAGGCTGTCAAGGCAGAGGACATAGCACTTGCACAGGCTCAGAGATAGGAAACAGTATAGTATGGTGGGGGATTGTTTTTTCATTGTTTCTTAGGGCCAGTGATAAATAAGCATAGCTAGCTTTATTGAGCACTGACTGTATGCCCAGCTCAGTGCTACAGGCAGGAGCTCATTGGAATCACACAATTTAAACCCTGCTCCCTTTGCAGCAAAGGCGTATTTCACTTTCATGAATGAGGGATTGAGATTCAGATAAGTTAAATCACTTGCCCAAGGTCACACAGCAACCACAGAGCCCGTGCTCTCAAACACCCAGGGGTGGAGTTGGATAGACAGTTCGAGTTGGGCCACTAAGGTCCTGAAGTCCAAGCTAAGGTGACAGGACCGACTCATGGGGCTTCTGGAGAGCCCTAGTAGGGTTTTGAGTGGGAGAGGGGGAGGGTCAGGGCTATGTTTGAGAGAGAAGATTCCGTGGCTTCTATGGAGTGTAAATGGAGTGGTCGTGACCAGTTGCAAGGATACTGCAACAGTCCACGTGAAGGATAAGGAGGGCTTGACTCCACGGCAGTGCCTGGGGAAGGAGAAGAAGAAATGCCTTTGAGGGGGACCGAAAGGCAGATGTGAGGCTGGGAGAGCAGAGAGACGCCACTGGCGTGGAAGCTTGGGTCACGACTTGAGTTCAAGTCTGATGACTCTAACAGGGCGCTAATGCTCTTTCCTCCCCCCACAGCAGTTATTTTTATTGATTTATTTATTACTTTAAACTTATTTTTTTCTTGGCTGCGCCACGCGGCTTATGGGATCTTAGTTCCCCGAACAGGGATCAAACCCTGGCCCTGGGCAGTGGAAGTTCAGAGTTCTAACCACTGGACCACCAGGGAATTCCCTATTTCACTGATATGTTAAAGACTTGTCATTTTCTCCCTCATGAGATTATAGGCATTTTTTTTTTATTATTTTTTTTTGCGGTATGCGGGCCTCTCACTGCTGTGGCCTCTCCCGTGGCGGAGCACAGGCTCTGGACGCGCAGGCTCAGCGGCCATGGCTCACGGGCCCAGCCGCTCCGCGGCATGTGGGATCTTCCCGGACCGGGGCACGAACCCGTGTCCCCTGCATCGGCAGGCGGACTCTCAACCACTGCGCCACCAGGGAAGCCCTATAGGCATATTTTTAAAAATGGTAGCTGACAAAATGGTGGATTTCAGGCATGGTGGCACCTCTGTGAGTTTTCCCCAGAATCTTCAAAGCCCCTGACAAGCCAAGGGCAGAAGGCATCACTCTTGCTTGCAGTGTGTGTGTGCATGTAGGAGGCGGCACTTGTGAGGACGTCTGGGCTGGGCTGGGGGGTCAGGCTGCCCTGGATCCATTCCAGAAGTTGCTGGGGCTGCAGAAATTGGAGAAGCTTCTGGAAGCCTGGCAGTGGTGTTCCTGACCTCCCTTCTTGGGCTTCCCAAGGCCGGGCCAGTGGACTGAGGCCCCCAGTCTGCCTACCCATTGCTCTGGGGATATTGTAGCTGGCAGGCCAGGCGGGCGGTGGCTCGAGCTGCAGGTGCTGTGTCACCTGAGCCCAGGTCATGGCTGCCCCAGGGGGAGGAGGGAGCTGTGTTCACACAGCTGGCTGGCCAGCTCACCTCCTCACCGCCACAGAGGAACCTGGGACGAACGTGTGGCTTTGTCAACCCCTGACCGCACTCCCGCCCCTCCCACCCCACCCCCACCCCCTTCCGCCAAGCCCCTTCCAGGCGTGAACTGCCGGCAGAGTTGGGGTCGGGTGGAAAGTGGCGGTTTGGAACCTGACATTCCCAGGTTTGATCCTGGCTTTGCTTCTTAACACAGCTGGCCACCATTTTCTCTGAGCCTCAGTTTACACACCTGCAAATTGCGGGGGAGGTTATAGGACAGAATGAGGTAATGGGTGTCGAGACCAGCCCGGCTCCTGCGCAGAGTAGACAGGCAGTGTGAGCTCCTGTCTCCCCTCCCTTTCCCTGTCAGTGCAACTGGGAGAGGAGATGGGCCAAAAAACCAAAATAAAATCGCTAGAAGCCTGATGAATCTGTGAATGATTGCTTGTAAGATGCTCTGCATGAGCCGGATGTGCCATCAGCTTGACGTCCAGATGGGCACCCCAGAGCCGGGCACGCCTGGCCAGACGTGGATCACAGATGGTGAAAGCACAGGAGGCCAAACCCAGGTCTCCAGAGCCAGAGCCCAGTCTGTGGTAGGACAGGCGATGGCGGCGGCAGGGGCTCCATCGGCCTCCAGACCCTCCGTTCCTCACGGTGGGCCTCAGCTGCCCGGGTCAGTCTCTACTGGTGGCGGGTGCACCGCTGATCTTGGTGTTAAGTGTTGCCAGCCTTTGGGAGCTCTTCTCCATCCGTGACCTTGTCCCTCTATGACAAAGCAGACAGCTGAGGCCTGGGAATGGACACCAGCTTCTGTCTACACGGCCAAGTCCTCTCCAACACACCCCAGGAGCCTCAAAAGATGGGACAGTCCCTTCTGGCCTCACCAGTCTGGGATTTCCCGCCTGGCCGACTCCCCCCCTTGAGTGCTCTGCTCCATCTTACACACTTACTGTTCTCTCTGCCAATTATGCTCTCCCCCAGATCCCCATGGGGCAAACTCCTGCACCTCCCTGAAGCCTCTGCTCTAATGCCCCCTTCCTCAGATGAGCCATTGCTGATCGTCTAAAGGCACCTCCCTTCTCACTTGTTACGCCCCAACTTTGCCTTAGTTTTCTTCCTGGCCCATATGTTATACATATTTCAGGTCGTGTCTAATCACCTACCTCCCCACGACCCCCCCCCCCCGCCTCGAGGACGTGAGCTCCACGAAGGAGGGGGCTTCGTCATGTTCCTGGCTGAATCCTGGGGCCGGGGACCTGGCCCGGAGAAGGCACCCGATACCATCGTTCAATGAATGAACGAGTGAACGAATTCATCATTCAGCAAACGTTTATGAGCACTTACTGTAGGCAAGATCTGCTGTTGGTACAAGGCCTGGGAACCAAACCCCTCACACCCAGGCCTTGAGGAGGACATCACCAGGCAGGTGATCCAAGGACACGTAGCGGAGAGTGGAAGGGAGACAGCAAGGAACCCAGCTGACCTCGATTCCCCCCTGAGCCCATCCTTCATTTCCTAGCTGTGTGGTTTGGGGCTCAGCACTAGCCCTCTCTGAGCCCCGCAGTCCTCATCTGTAAAGTGGTGCTAAATATACCGACCAAGGGGCCTCAGTATTCCCCGCCTCTCCCTCCGCACTGCCACCCTGGTGCGCTGTAATCCATTATCCACACGGTAGCCAGAGGGGCCTTTTTCTTTCTTTTTCTTTTGCTTCCAAAAATGTATTTACCTATTTTTTGAATAGGTAACAAATTTACACGACTCAAAATTCAAAAGGTGCGGGAGAAAATAAATAAAGAAAAAAGTATCCCTCCCACCCAGTCCCAGCCTGGCAGAACTCCTCCCCAGAGGCAAGCACTGTTTCCTCCTATTTTCATCTATCATGCCAGAGATAATTTTATGCATATACAAGCCAATGCATACCTTTATCTCCTTTTTTTAAAGCAGACAGTAGCATACCATGCACGTGGTTCTGCCCGTGCTTTTTTCACTTGACAGTCTAGTCTGAAGAATTTTCAGGGGGTCTTTTAAAAACATGCACTATAGCTGGTCCTTCCCTTGCAAACCAGCCCTCTGGTGGGTCCCCAGAATAAAACCCAAACTTCTACAGGGTCCTCCATGATCTGGCCCCTGCTGGCATCTCTGACCTCACCTCCCACCTCTCCACCCAGCTCCCTCCACTCCAGCTGCGATGGCCTCCTCCATGCTCCTCTAGCACAGCAGCAAAGCCCCCACCCCAGGGCCTTTGCACTTGCTGTTCCCTCTGCCTTGTTCTTCCAGAAATCCTCTCAGCTCCCTCTTTTCCAGGTCTCCACTCAACTATCACCTGCCCAGAGAGGATCTCCCTGATTCTCCTAACTCAAGTATCCACCCTCCCACCCAGCGTGTACGTTTATTCTCTTTTTTTTTTAAGATTTTTTTTTTTTAATGTGGACCATTTCTAAAGTCTTTATTGAATTTGTTACAATATTGCTTCTGGGTTTTTTCGTTTTAATGTTTTTTGGGGGGTTTGTTTTGGCCCCGAGGCATGTGGGATCTTAGCTCCCCGACCAGGGATCGAACCCACACCCCTTGCACTGGAAGGTGAAGTCTTAACCACTGGACCGCCAGGGAAGTCCCTTCTTTATTTTTCTTGATAGTATTGATTACCATCTGTGACTCTTCCACCAGACGGAGCTCCATGGAAGCGAGCACTGGGTCTGCCTTGGTCACACTCCATTCCAACACCCGGATTTTAACAAGTACTCCATAAATACTTGTTGTTGAAGCAAATAAACAGATCCCCAGTTTACAGATGAGAAAACTGAAGCACAGAGGAGGGGAATCCCTTGCCCAAAGTCAGGGTGGGGTCGTTGCAATTCAACCACTGCAACCTGGGTTCTCATCCGAACCCGGTCCTCCATTTCCTAGCTGTGTGGTCTGGGGCTGTGCTCTTGCCCTCTCTGAGCCCCAAGGTCCTCACCTCCCATCCTGGGGACTGTAAGGAGGATGGATGGGCGTCATGGTGCTTTCCTTGGGAACAGAGCTTCACTCACACACCACAGTGGGTCACTGTGTCACTGCCCTTTGCCTTCCACCAGAGGCCCCACCCGGCTGGCCCACTATGGCCATCTAATGCGATGAGAGGGTGTCCGCCATTAACAGTATTTTTAAACAACAGTCCCAAGGAAATACTTTTTAAATCCCACATGGTGCTGGGGAACAGCTCTGAATTATTAACTATCTGGCAGCCCTGCAATATTTCTTGACAGAGTTTATTGCGACACATACAATTTTCCTCCCGGTAATTTATGAAAAGCGTATTCTCTTCTTCAGGAAATCACACCCCTTTCTCCTGAGCACTGCCTCCCCCGACCCCAGATGGAATGTCTACTGGGTAAATTCACCAAACTTTTATCTTAAGGAGCGTCTGCTTGCTTGCCTGATATTGGAGGACATTTCCTGGGGAGACACTGCAACTGTGTTTTCCAAAATGCCCAGCCCAGGGCTTGTTAAGAATTCAGTAAAACACTGTCAATTAAGATGAATTAATCATTGGAAGATTTTTGCTCGCATCCCCCAGCAATGCCCCTCTCCCTCAGCCCCACACTGTGACACCTGGTGACATACCTGCTTCACATCCAGGTGGTCATGGATTTGAGCCCCACTGGAATCCTGTTTCCTGGGATCCAGCTACTCTGGTCTCCCTCTGCATTGCCCACCCTGTCCCAGGCCTTGGCTGTCGAGGGCACAGATGGAGTTAAATGAACTCAGATTTAGAGTCAGAGGCCCTAGTTCTAGTCTTGCTGGTGCCACAGACATAGCTGAGTGACCTTGGGTAAGTCACCAAACTTCTCTGATCCAGTTTTTTCCCTTCCTGATCCAGTTTTCTCATCCATAAAACAGGGAGTGATGATCCAAACTCAGGCATCCTCTCATCAAATGCATAGAGTGCCCTGTGCTGGGCACTGGGGATCCAAGCTGGTGCCCACCTTCATAGAATTCATTGCAAGTGGGGAGTCAGACCAGCTAAACACACAAAGGAACTAAAGAAATGTCAGATGTTGGTAAGATCTATGAGCAAGATTAAGCTGGGGCTGGGCTGGGAAATGGAGGTGGGCTATTTTCAGCAGAATGTCCAGGACAGAGGTGGGATGGGGGGACGGTACACATCTGGTAGGGCAGTGGTTTTTGTTCCCCTGCCCCTGCCAGGGAAGATTTTGCCCCCCGGAGACAGAGTCTGGAGAGTTTTGTTTGTCATAACTGGGGGTGGGGTGCTGCTGGCATCCATCGGGCAGGTCCCAGAGCTGCTGCTGCCGCCATCCTGCCACGCACGGGACAGCCCCGCAGCAGAGGATCACAGCCCTGAATGTCACTAGTGCGGCGGCGGGGAAGACCTGCTCTAGGGGCTGAGGGCTGTCACGAAGCCTCTGGCTTTTACTCCAAGTGATCCGGAAGCCACAGGAGGGTTGTAAGCAGAGGGAAGACAGTGGCCTGACTGGATGGAAAATGGGCCACTCCAGGAAGAGGGATGGCAGACGCCCCTCAGATGCCTGTGCAAGGACCACTCGGCCACCTCCCAAACCCCGTACTTACTACTGTGAGCCAACCGGGCAGAGCAGGGCTTGCCCTCACTGAGCGAATATTCCACTCCAGGGGGAGAAAGGGACGAAGCCACGCCTCTGCTCAGAGCCCTCGAAAGGCTCCTCCCACCTCCCTTGGGACAAGCTTCAGGGTTCACACGCCTGCTTCTCTGGCTCCACTCTCCCGTGTCCTTTGGACATGCGTGCTGGCCTCCCGTCTGGTCTTTGCAATGCTCTTTCCTCCGCCTGGATGCCCACAACCTGCCCCCTACCACCTTCATGATTCTTCCCAAATGTCACCTCCTAACTGAGGCTTTCGGCCCCCAACCACCCTGTCTAAACAGCCATCACCTCATCCTCTACCTTCTACTCAGCTACCATCTGTCTATCCATCACCTTCCCATTCATCCATCCTTCCATCTGTTCATTCACTCATTGAACAAACACTCAGTGAGCCCCAACCATGTGCCAGGCCCTGTCCTGGGTGCAGGTGAGCCAGCAGGTAATGAGACAGGTGGGGCTCTGGCCTGTACAGGTCCACGTCGCTGGGAGAACAGATGCTGTTAGTCAGACAAGCACGAGCTTGCGACGGCAAGAAGAACTATAAAATAGAGGTCTGGGAGTGCCTGGTACAGGCTGGGGATCAGGGCGGGCTTCCTTGAGGAGGCGGCCACTGAACTGAGATCTGAGGGAGAGCGGAAGTAAGTGGGTACAGGGGGGGTGCACTGGTTACAGGGGGTGGGGGGGGTGGAGGAAGAGTATCCCCAGCCTGTGAGATGGGCGGGAGAAGGGTGCACGTGAGGAGAGCAGTCTGTGGGAAGGAGCACGGAGAGATCAGGGTGGGGTGGGGCCGTCAGGGGCAGGAGGTGCGGCCCAGTGGTAACTGGGGGCGTGACTATGTGAGGCCTATGGAGGAGGGTAAGGAGGGCGGCAGCGGGGTGGGGGGAGATTTGAGGCAGGAGGCAGTGGGGGCTAATTTACATGCTCACTCCTTCTGCTCTTGGAGAATGATCTGAAGAGGGGTGGGGAGGCAGCGCGGAGCCCAGTGAGAAGAGTGCTATGGTGTCCAGGCTTAAGAGGGTTGTGGCCTCAGCCAGAAGGTAGCAGGGGGGATGGAGAGGAAGTCAGAGGTAGGATAGGTGGGCCTGAGGGTGGAGTGGATGTGAGGCTAAGAGCAGGGGAGGAGTCACGGACTCACTCCGTGCCCCCCAAGTCGTCCCTTACCCAAGCGGAGCCAGGCAGTGCCCTCACTGAGCACTAGGGGTCCACTGGCCCAGAGGTCCCCCTCTCAATCCACCCATCCATCCATAGATCCAGCTTCCCAACCAATCTCCCATCATCCAGCCATCCAGCCAGCCATCTTTCTATTCTGCCGTCCTCAGCACCTACCGTGTATCGGACTGAGTACTGAGACCCAGGGACTGCAAGACCCAGGATTCAGCCAGTGTCACTGGGTACCCAGAAGTCCGGTTTCAGTTTGAGGATCTTAGGAAGGCTGGAAGGGGCCAGAGAGGTCACAGAGGTCAGATGCTATTGTTCTAGGGACACTGAGGCCCAGAGAAGCTCAGGTCCCCATGCAAGTTTACATGGCCAGGAAGCAGGAAGGTCATGCTTGGTACCAGAGTCCCTCCCGCCCCTATGCCTCCTACTGCAGCCCTGTTTGCAGGTCTCCTGGAAGCCCTGCCTGGGACCTGTCAAGCCCCAAGGAGGCCCTGCAGCTGGGAGGGGAGCAGCCTTCTGCGGCCCACAGGCTCCTCCTTGCAGACCTGCTTGGCCCACCGCGCATCCACCTCCATGGCTGCAGGACGGGCCTGGCTGGGAAAATGCGTCTGGTGCTGCCCAGAGGGCCCCTGGGATGCTGATTCATAGCTCACAGGAGCTGCCTGTTAAATAAGAGCGTGGCTGTGGCCTGCGCCTGTCTCTTTAAGGCAGGCTTGGGCCTCCCTACCCAGCCAGCGTTCCCAGAGGAACAGGAACTGGGCAGGTCTGGTGCAGAACTAGTGACTCCAACCTGTTAAGGCAGCCTGGGGCGGGGCTGCAGGTTCCTGGGCAGGGCAGGGAGGAACCAGCACAGAGGGGCTCTCCCCTTTCCAGGACCACACCCCCAGGAAGGGAAGGAGCCTGGATCCCAGACCAGGCAGCCGGACTTAAAGCCTGGATCTGTGGCACCTGAGCCTGGGTCTGTGGAGGTCCTGAGGGAGGGTCACCAATCGTCCAGGTTGCCTGGGTCTGAGGAAGGCAAACCAGGACCAGTTGGTAGCTCTACTGTATATGCACTCCAAGATCAAAGCCATCCCCATCCTGACAGCTCCCTAGGGTGTGACGCTCCTGGGCCCCAGGGGCTGCCCTTCTTGAGACATAGCTGTGTCTCCTCGGGCAGGGCCCCTAATCTCCGTGAACTGCTGTAACCTGAGGGCAGGGCCACTGCCCTGCCCACCTCAGGCCAATGGGAGCGTCCAGATTGCCAGAGTGACTCTGAGCCTTCATTTGAATCAACCTCTGTGCACTGGGCTCAGATATCCTCAGGGACCTCTAGACAGGCCGACGTGGGGAAGGGGATCATTGTTTCACCCAGCCCAGGACCTGGCGCATTAAAGGTGCTCCACACGGGACTTTCCTGGTGGCGCAGTGGTTGAGGGTCTGCCTGCTGGTGCGGGGGACACGGGTTCCGGCCCTGGTCCGGGAGGATCCCATATGCCATGGAGCAACTAGGCCCGTGAGCCACAACTACTGAGCCCACATGCCACAACTGCTGAAGCCTGCGCGCCTGGAGCCTGTGCTCCGCAACAAGAGAAGCCACCGCAATGAGAAGCCCGCACACCGCAACAAAGAGTGGCCCCAGCTCACCGCAACTGGAGAGGGGCCACGAGCAGCAGTGGGAGCCCAACGCAGCCGAAAATAAATAAATAAGTAAATAATAAGTTAATTAAAAAAAAAAAAAAAGATGTGCTCCGCACTTGTTGAATGAATGAATGTAAGCGTGAATGAATGAGCAGAAAGTTAACCGTGTGTCTGTGCCTCCTGTGTGCACAGAGCTGGTGAAACAGAAGAAGTAAACTCATCTCTGACACCAAGGAGGTCATCCGCAGAGGGAAGGAAGACAGAAGAGGAGTCGGTGCCCAGAGTGGCCCCGTTCTGAGCTTTGGGTTTATACTACCTACCAGGGGAACTTGTGAAGATCTCTTTACTGCTCCATGACTCAATATTCCTCATCCAAAAACAGCATTAGAAACACCTTCTGCATAGGTTGTTAAAAGAAGTAAATGAGCTGATGCTCATACAGCTTGGTACCTGCACAACATCAGTTATTATTATTGCAATTGTTATGTGAGGGAAGCAGATGGGGGGAGAGGAGAGAAGTTGCCAGGAGAAGGGAGCAGTGGCATGGGGAGAGCCAGGAACCCGTAAGGTGGCCTTGGGGAAGGTGCCGGGCTCCATCTCCCGCCCACTTCCCGCTGTTGTAGAGGGAAATCTCAGGCCTCTGGGGTCTGCCAGTGGGTCTGCACAGAGCTTTCCAGAAGCTGAGAGGGGCGGTGGGGTGGGCAATGACCCTTCCTGGTGCAAGCCCGTCCGCCCTGCCCATAGCTTAGCGGGGCAGGGGTTGGATCCAAGGACAAATCGTGATTGGCCACAGCGCTGAGCCGCATCCAGCCCTTCCATGGGACCACACTTTGCAGGTTAGAATCCATATCCATGGCCGCTTGGGTGAGGTTCACGAGTGGCCTGGTGAGCCAGAGCGGGGCAACCTTTCCTGCCCCAGAGCCACCTCTGCCCCGCCCAGGCCCACGTAGAGCTTCTTGAGCTCTGCCGCCACGGGTAGATGAGGACACTGAGGCTCAGGGGGCCAGCGAGCCGCCTGCACTGCCCAGAGAGCGGGCAGAGCAGAGAGGCCGGGCCTGAGGCCACCAGTCTCCACCTGCCACCTCCTGGGCTCCATGGGACCCACGGAGACAGGGACAGCTGACAGGGCTTCTCCCCCGGGGGGAGGACACAGAGGCACTGGGACACCCTCAGAGCCTACCCCCTGTCCCAGCCAGCCCACTGCCCTCAGGCTCCAGTGCCCAAGGCCGCAGTGTCTGCCCTGCTCCAGGCTTCCCAGGAGCCCTGTGGCCAGGCCCATTCATTGTGCAAAGGTCAAGTTGGCTCTGGTTGACTCCCCTCCACCTGGCCCAGGACCTGAAGCCTGGGGACAAGGCCCACAGTGAACTGGCCAGGCAAAGGGCCTGCGGCCTCCACTGCACTGGGCGGGCAGGGGTCCTGAGCCACTTCTGGGCACCCGCTCACTTGCTCAGCAGCATTTGCCATAATTATCCAGCCATCCCCTTCAAGTGTACGGCAACCATAGCAACAGACAGATGTTCTGTCCCAGCCACGGTCCACAGCGAGCCAGGAGCCAAGCACAAAATTTAACCCCTTGCAGCTCAGGCAGGCAAGGGCAAGACTGGACTGGGGACCCAGAAGCCCCAGGCCAGGCACCCAACCTCTCTGGGCCTGGTCAGATGGGACTAGGTGACTCCTGAGGACACATTTACCTCTGACACTCACTCTCCCCTGTTTGCTCCCTTTCCTGCTTTCTACCCACTTCTTCCTTCTCCCCAGAACTAAAAGATACTAGCGAGGGGTAGAGGTCCTACCTGAAAGGCTGGAGTGGGACTGGCTGAGTCCTCAGTGCTAGTTATGACTAAGGCAGAAGAGTGCTGGACACAGAGTCAGGTGGGCTGAGTTGGGCCATTGCCTTGGGTCTGCTTCTGGTTTGCTGTGTGACCTTGGGCAAGTGACTCACCTTCTCTGAACCTCAATTGCTGCCTCTGTACAATGAGGGGGGTAGACTCTCATGCCCTCATTCCACAAATATTTATTGATCATCTAATGTGAACCAGGCCCTGGGGAAGGCCCTAAGGAGACTCCAGGGAACAAGATACATGGGAAGATCACATCCCAGTGTGGGGATGGGCACACTGACAATAAACAGCATATAGGATGACTGTCATTTTTGTTGTCATGAAAGACCTCAAAATGTTCTCTGATGGAGAGTAAGAGGTGGTGGGGCTGACCTGCTTTGGACAGGTGGTCAGGGAAGGCCTCTGAGGAGGGGACGTTGAGGCCTGAGGCTGAGCTGGAACCAGCCAGGCAGCACTGGGGGAGGAGAGTCCCCGGCAGAGAGACAGGCAAGGACAAAAGCGTGGCCCACCACAGCCTGGGAGCAGCAAGGAAGCCCAGTGGCCCATAGGGCATGAGCACAGGGGCCAGGAGAGGGAAGGAAGTTGGAGTCCCAGCTGCAGGCAGGCCACAGCGCATCGCGGGCCCACCTGCCCTAGGAAGGTTCGGGGCGGGGTGGGCAGGGGCCACCTGCCTGAGTTTCGCACAGTCTCCAAGCGCCTGGCTGTGATGTCTCCTGCCCCAGCCAGTCAGCTTCAACTCCAGCAAATTGAGCCTTCCCTGCGTGGCGATGGCTCGGCTGGGGGCGGGGGCAAGGGACAACGGCTGCTCCCCAGTGGCCCCCTTGCTCACTCACTCACTCGCTGGGCTTTGCCCCAGAGGCTGCTGGGCTGAGCCAATACCTGGAGGCTCCTGGGTTAGCTATTAATGAGCAGAGCGTAGGTGAGCCCCAGAGAGCCACAGGGAGGGGCCCCACCTGGTGAGGGGAGGCCCGGTCTCTGGCCTCACATCCCACCAGCAGGCCCACCTCTGCCCCTTCCTTGTTTTGTGACCTTGGACAAGTCGTTTAGCTTCCCTAAGCCTCATGGACCTTCCTGGAAAAGAGCTTAGGAAGAGTCTTCCCGCCCCCGACCCCAGCTCTCCTCTGGTTCACTCCAACTCCAGCCTCCCTTGCTGTTCTGTTACACCCTGCCTCAGGGCCTTGCAATTTACTGCTTCCTCAGGCACAGTCTTTACAGCCTCGAGTCTCTGCTCAATGCCACCTCCTTGGTGAGGCCTCTTAGACCACCCAGTCAGAAGAGAGCCACTCCACTCCTCTGTACCCGTCCTGTGCTTTACGTGTTCATGGTCCTTCTAGACTGCCTTCCTTTCTTCAGCACACACTTCCTCTCTGCCTGGCACTGTCCTAGGTGCTGCGGACGAGCAGAGGACAGAACAGACACCCCCCTGCCGGCTTTTCCACACGAGATACATACGCTAAGTCAAAGAAAGCAGGAGGGAGTGTGGGACTTGTGGGGGACTGTGGTGGTCGTGGGGGAGAGCTCACGACGAGTCGCATAGGAGCAGGGTCTCCGAAGAAGCAGAGGAAGAGTTCGGGGCTCTGTGGGGAAGGTGTCCAGGGCGGAGGTCCTGAGGAGGCATTTTTGCCTCCCTCTCTAGAATGTGCCTCCAGAGGGAGAGGACAAGGAGTGTCTTGGTTATTGCTCCATTCTGGGCAGCCAGCACATAGTAGGTGCTTAAGAAAAGCTGGCACTGCTGTCACAGTGGGTAGTGGGAGGATTATGTACCGCGTGGGGCCTCTTGTCCAGGGCTGCACACCGAGGCCTTCAGGATACCCGCCGTCCCGGGGTCCTGGGTGTGAGGGAGCTGGGGACCACTCCACAGGAGGAGCCTCCCAAGGCCAGCCTTCAGGGGACTCCAGCGCCAGGTAGGGAATCGGCATGTTATCCTGCGGGCCAAGGGCAGCCGTTGGAGGGCTTGGGCGCGTGGATGACACGATTTTCTCCAGGCTTTTAACAACTCTTCCGGCGTCCATTGTGGAGAACGGAGTGGATCTCAGCGGGGCCAGAGGATGGACGGGAGGCAGTGGGAAGACGGAAAGGGCCCTGGGAGAGCAGGATGCCTTGAGTAGCCCCGCACGGCGGGGGGCGGGAGGGGGCCTCGTTCATCCCAGGCTCAGTGAGCTCTCACCCAGCGTCCCTACAGCGCCGTCCCCACGAAGCCCCCCACTGCCGACCAGACCCTGCTCTAGGCGGGGAGGCGCAGGACAGAAATCCCTGCCCTCCTGGGAGAGACCAACAGTAAACATGATAAGCAAGTAAACTGTATGGTATGTGAGATCAGTGTAAGTGCGAAGGGGAAAGAAGGAAGTGGTAAGGGGACGAGGGGTGGCAGCAGCAGGTTGAACTCGAGGATAGGGCACCTGGGAAGGCCTCCGCAGGAGGAGCCTTCTGCACACGTGCTGCTGGGGGAACATTCCAGAAAGCCAGCTCCCTGAGGCAGGAGCTGGAGCGGGGTGAACCTGGGGGGGGGGAGGCAGGAGGGAGGGGGCCGTAGGTTGGGGAGCATGCAGGGTTTCGGAGGTCTTTATCAGGACTAGGGCTTCTCTGAGTGAGGGGCCACTGCAGGGTGGAGCACAGGGGGCTGCGTCCGACTCCGCCGGGAATAGGGTCCCTCCAGCTGCCGTGTGGAGAATAGACTACAGGGGCCTATAGTCCAGAGGGGCTGCAGCCAGGAGAGCAGGAGGCAGCTGTGGTGAAGATCCAGGAGAGAGATGATGGAGGCTGGTCCAGGGGAGGCTGACGAGTGCTGGAAGCTGAGATGGATTTAGAAGTTAGGGCAGCAGGACTTGGTGATGCATCTCATGTGGGATGTGAGAGAGAGTCAGAGAGAGGAAATGCAGGATGGCAGCCAGTGTTTTGGCCTGGGCCGTGGGAAGAATGGAGTTGCCCTTCATTGGGCTGAGGAAGGTTGAGGGTGGAACAGGTCGATGTGCAAGTGTCGGGAGATCAGATTGGAATAAGGTAAAGCGGGGAGGTGGGAGGCACTGAGGAGGAGGAAGGTGGATGCTGGGCTTGGAGCTCAGGGGAGAGTCCAGGTTGGCAACAGCAGTGCGGGGGACCCGCACTGCAGCCTTCTCTAAAGTCCGCCAAGGAGGAAGGTGGATGGAGAGAGACAGAGGACTGGGGACCGAGCCTGGGGCCCCTAACCTTGAGAGGTGAGGGCGAGATGGAGGAAGAAGCAGAAAAGGGGCTGAGAAGGGGCAGCCAGGAAGTCGGAGGAAACCAGAACATTCTGCCAGCCAGTAAAGAAGGCATTGAAGAGGCAGGGAGAGTTACTGCGTCAATGCTGCTGCTGTGGGACCAGAAAGACAAGGGCTAGAGATGGCTCTGGTTTAGCCCGTGGTGGTCCCTGGTGTCCTGGGAGGGGGTGTGAAAACCCGAGGGGAGCGGGTTCGAGGAAGGAGTGGGGACAGCGAGGATAGACACGCTTTCAGGGAACTCCGTGCAGGGCGGGAGAGAAGCCGGGCAGCAGGGGAGGGGATGTGGGCTCAGAGAAACAAATCAGCCGTTTGTACATTGTTCAGGTTGATCCGGTAGAGAGGGAAAGGCTGAGGAGTTCTAACAGGAGGGGACAGTGGCTGGAGCAATGTCTCAGGGAGGACGGAGGGAAGGGGCCACTGAATCATCCCCACGAGCCTAGGAGGTGAGCCACGTTAGCATTTCTACTCCATAGATGTGGAAACCGCAGCCCAGAGAGGTTGGTGCTCCGGCCCCAGGTCACACAGCTGGGCAGTGATGGCGAATCTCCACAGCTCTGCCATCCCCTTCACGGGCCTAGGCTGTTTTGCTAGTTGACAGATGAGGCCCAGAGAGGTTCAGTTCCTTGGCTCAGTTCCAGGGCCCAGGTTAGGAGTTTGACTTGATGGGATGCTGGGGGAGAGGTGGAGCTGGGGGTCAGGAATGACTCCTGTTCTCAGTGGTTCCCTGGGGGCCCCAGGAACCACTTCCGGGGCCGGGAACTAGGAGAGGAGCAGCTTTTCAGATGTTGAGCTCAGTCTGGGATGTGCGTGAGTCTTCCTCCGTGTAAAATGGGGCCAGTCATGGGGTTGACCTCACTGAGTTCTTCTGAGTCTCAAAAGAGTTGTAGTAAAGCCCTTAGAACAGGGCGCAGCCTCCGGGAGATGCCGTGTGGGTCTCGTTATTCTGAGTCTGCCTGGTCAGATGCACAGTGGGGCTTCCAAATGTGCAGCTGTAGCTGGCTCATGGGTGAGGCTGGCAGGAGGGCTGGGCTGACGGGAAACTTAAGACCACACAGACCCTTCAGAGTCCTTCCTGGAGAAGCCTCAGCTCCGAGTTTGGTCACTGTGTTTGAAGGCCCAGCCTTCAAGGGACCCCAAGAGCCCTTTAGAAGCTCCAAGAGTGGGGCCTCTGGGGGATGGTCCTGGGAAAGATCCTTCCCTTCTAGAAGCCTGAGGTCTTCATCTGTAGAATGGGTGTCCTGAGTCTCACTTTGTGGAGACATGGTGATTGTAAAGTGTGCTAAGTGAATCCCAGGACCGAGAGTTAGAGGAGGACTGGACACCGTACCTGCTCTGCCCTAATTTGCTGTGTCACCTTGAACAAGTAGCCTGACTTCTCTGGGCTTTATCTGTAAAACCTGGATGATGTGAGGGCCCCTGCGGACTGTTGACTCTATTGTTATTTAGAGATTCCCGATTTCAGTAGGTGGCAAGTCCTCAGCTATACCTGGGACGTTTTTCAGCTTCAAAGGCTTGCTTATCACTGGAGCAGGAAGGGGACAGGAGCAAGCAGAATGCAGGGCCACCTCTGTCTGAAGGGTCCCACCCTGGGGCAGCCCTGTCCCCAGGCACATTCTGAGGTGCCTGGGGTGGCATCTTGGGTGGCCTGTGTTTCTTTGATTTGGGACAAAGAAACCGTGGCTCCCGTTTTCCAATTGTCCCCATTTTACAAGATGAGCCAGTTGGCTCAGAGGAAACGTAGCTCACCTCTTGCTGCAACTCCTCTTGCTGCAACTCCAGGCCAGCCCTGAGGAGCTGGCTATCAGGATGCAGACATCAGACCCTCAAGGGCATACAGCAGCATTTGCCCTTCGCTCCCCCATTCAGCCCCACCATGTGGCATCTCCTGTGTGTCGGACCCTGTCCTGGGCACTAGAGACACTGAGAGGACGCAGATGAGGGCTCAGCCTCCTCTAGTGGAAAAGACACACGTGAAGAGAAACAAAGAGAAGTTAAGAGGGACTGGGACACCAGGGACGAGAGATGCATTCTGACCTAAGGTCCTGGGGAGGCTTCCTGGAGGAGGAGTCACCAGAGATGGATCTGGAACACCAGTACGGTAGTAACTGTTACCGTCTCTTGAGCAACAGCTTCAGGCTTCAGGGCGTGGCCTCATCACACCTTCCCAGTCCCCAGTGAGGCAGGTCCTTCCCTTAGTCCCATTTTACAGATGAGAACACTGAGGGTCAGAGAACTAGAATGACGCGTCCAGGGTCCCATGGCTTGTGAGAGGGGCCTGAGCCTATTTCCCAGACCCACTCTCCCCAGGCTGAGAAGGCAGGGGAAGACCCCCCCCAGCCTGACAGCCTCAGCCCAGGAGGCCCAGGTCTTCCTCTGGCCGAGTGTCCCCAGCACCCGGTTTCACTTCCCAAAACTCAGACCTATTTTGGATCCTGCTGACTTCCTTTCTCAGCCATGGCTGTTCAGGCTCTGAGGACTGGGCAACCGTAGAATGGACCTGGTGCCCCGGGCCTTTCCCAATGCCCCTCTTACACCACCGCCCTGGAGCCTTCTCCCTGCCCGGCTGCCGTGGCCCCTCGGGGAGGGCACTGACCGCAGGGGGCTGGCAGGAGCTGCGGCCCTGCAGCCTCCTCCCCAAGAGCTAGCTCAGCGGTCCTGTTCCCGGCCCATACTCAGCCTGAGCTGGTCAGGGTGGGAGGTTTGGGCAGGGTCCAAGTCCCAGCTCCACTGTGTCCTGGCCTTGTGACCCCCAGCAAACTGTTTCCCTCCCTGGACCTCGGTTTCCTTGTCTGTGACAGGACACTAAGGCAGCCTCCCACCCAGAGTTAGAACCACATGAGAGTGAATCAGGGTTAACAGCTCTGCACAGATGCCATTCTTGGCACTGGTGAGCCAGAGAGTCTTGCCCTCAGGAAGCTGAAATCCTACTGTGGGTGAGAGGGGTGCCAAGGGTAGCTGAGAAAAAGCAATGCAAATAGGGCAATTAAATAGTATATTAGAAAATGATGCAAACTGTGGAGAAAATGAAGCTGACAAACGACGTGTGTGTGTATGTGTGTGTGTGTGTGTGTGTGTGTGTGTGTGTGTGATGGGGGAAGGGCTTTGCCATTTTAAGTCGGGTGGTCACGGGAGGCCTCCTGGGAACGTGACATCTGATGACTTGAAGGAGGTGAGGCAGCCGGCCCTGCAGACATCTGGGAAGGGCACTGCAGGCAAAGGGCACAGCACGTGCAAATGCCTTGAGGTAAGAATACAAACGCGGCAAGGATGGAGTTGCTGCCACAGACACTGGGGGCGAGAGACTGGGGACAGAGGGCCAGACAGGGACAGGGAGGCCGGAGTTTGAGGGCCTCAAGGGCCAAGTTAGGACTTTACTCTGAGAGAGGTGGGGAGCCACAAGATGCTTTGGAGCAGCGGAGGGACGTGATCTGATTTGTGTTGGAGCTGCCTGATGGAAGGGACACCACGGGGCTGGGAGAGGCTGGCGCAACTATTCCCCGGGGGACCGGAGAGCAGCAGCACAGTGATGAGAAGTGGTCAGATTCCGGTTATATTTTGAAGGTGGAGCCACAGGGATTTGCTGACGGATCAGGTGTAGCGGGTGAGAGAAAGGAGGGGCAGAGATGATTCCAAGGTTTTTGGGAAGAATGGAGTTTGTGTTTACTGAGATGGGAAGACAGTGGAGGGGCAGATCTGGGGGTGGAAATCAGGAGCTCGGGCTTGGACGCGTGCTGCTAGGATGCCCTCAGCCCTCTGAGCGGTGAGGCTGAGTCGGCAGGCTGGCAAGCAGGTCTGGAGGGCAGGAGAGAGGAGCAGGCTGGGTTCAGTGTCAGCCCTGCTCCCAGGTCTCCTGTTCCCATCCTGCCCTCCTGCAGGCCAGTCAGTCCCTGGCCACCAGATGAGTCTCTAAAGCACCAAAGCCAGGAGGTGGACAGACTTTCCAGTTCAATGATTTCCCACTGCTCTGGCCTAGAGACCATACTCCTTGCCCGGCCTGGCCCCAGCCCACCTCTCCAGCCTCATCTCTCTTCAGCCTGCTGGCCTTAGTTCATACTTTGTGTCAACCTCAGGGCCTTTGTACTTGCTCTGCTAGCTTCTGGTCTGTTCCTTACCTGCCTGATGGCCCCGGATGTGGCTTATCCTTTTTCTGGGCCTCAGTTTCTCCATCTGTAAAAGGGGAAGCTTGAACTCCTTGAGCCCTAAAGACAGTCCTTACATTTTCACGTTTTGGGGGCCTTGGGAGCCATGGAGAAGCTGCCCTTCTTTGATCTGTTCATGCCTGGTGAGACCTTGGGAAGATGCTTCATGCTCCCTACCCCTTCAGACTTACCTGCCTTCCGGGGTCTGTCATGGGCACTGACTGCTGGAGGTGGGGAGACGTGGTCCCTGGGCTCACGTCCCTGGAGGAGAGTAAAGATTTGGACAGAAGTGTGTGGCTTAGGACACGTCGCTTCCCCTCTCTGAGCCTTGGTTTCCTCACCTGGAGAATGGGGCTCATGATTGTCGAGAGGTCTGGCCACAGTGGGTCGGGTGTCTGGCACTGCTCATCCAACAAGCACTCATAGCACCTGCCTGGGGCTGGGCTGGGTGCCCAATGGTGGGTATGAGAGACTTAGCCCTGCCCTCACAGAGCTTGCCCAGCAGGCACTTGGCAAATGCTGTGATTACCAAGCAGGGCCCACCGAGGATCCCACCCCAGGGGAGATGGGGGCTCTAGCTCCAGCTTCCGCCAGTCCCCAACTGCCCAGGTCTCCTCAACGTGCGAGGCCCGACCAGGACGTCCTCTAGGACTCCACTCCCTTGGCCAGCACATCTCTCTTCATCCTTTGACCCCTGGGTCCTTCATCCTTTGACCTCTGGACATGAGCCCCGCTTCTGCCGGTCACAAACTGTGGGACTTGGACAGGTGACTTGCCTGGGCCTTGGTTTTCACATCTATAAAATGGGATAATGACAGAGCCTGCTTCTTGGGGTGGTTCTGAGGATTCAGGGGGTTGTAAAGTACCGGAGGGCTCAAAAAAGGTCGCTATGATGATTGAAACCCTTCTGGTACATTTTATCTTGTGGACCTGGGGGCGAGAAGCAGGCTGATACCAGTCCCTTGGTACACAGAGAGAATGAATCACTTCCTCCTGATTCTGGCCAGGTCAGCTCTGCAGTTCACGTGTATTAGACGTTGTCCCAGACCACTTCCTGCTCTCAGTGCTTTGTTCTATTTATGTATTAACCCAGATTTCCTCCATTTTACACATGAGGAAACTGAGGCACAGAGAGGTAAAGTGACCCAAGCAAGGTCACTCACAGTTGGTGACCGACAGACCTGGCATTCAAACCCAGGCAGCCTGGTTCTATACAGACACCCAAACCCTCAGGGGGCTTTTTGCCAGCACTGTCCACTCCCAGAGGGTGCCGTGTGTTGTTATCAGTTATCTGAAGCCGCTTGGTCATCCCGGGGTCAAGCCCATGGATCTTCTTCCTCAGACCGGCAGGAGAAAGTTCTCTGAGTTCAAGAACCACAGATTCCCATCCCCACCTTGCTGCTGCCTGGCCAGGAAAACCTTGGGCAATTTCTTCCCCTTTCATGCCTCAGTTTCCACCTCTGTCAAAAAGGGACTAGAAAACCCTTCCAGCTTTGTTAATCCTGGGATCCTACCCCAACCCTGTCATGTATTAGCTAGGTGACCTCCCTCCAGCCAACTTGCCTTTGGGGCTGCTTTCGTCGTCTGGAAAATGGAGCTGATGCTTCATATCTGCCTTTCCCGAGGTCTCAGGTCAGCTGGGAGAGCCTCACAGGAAAGCCTGGGTGGGGATGTGAGGGGCTCCCAATATACCCCCAGCCCATCTTCTGTAGGTAGGGCCTGTCAGCAGCTTAGCTCCTGACCAAAAATAGGGAGGCCGTCCGTCCATTCATTCAATAGCTATGCATTGAGCATCTATTCTGTGCTGGGCACCCGGACATGGTGGGGACCGAGATCCAACCAGTCCCTGTCCTCATAGAATTCACAGTCTGGGGAAGGACAGATGTCACTAAAGAAACGACATAAATGTGAGATGCACAGGTGGTTAACTGTTACAAAGAAGGGGTGCAGGGGAGCCCCCCATGAGAGTGAATCGTGGAGGAGGATCTCAGGGAGGGAGGGGTTTTCAGGAAGTGATGATTGAGCTGAGAGCTGTAAAGATGAGTTGGAGTTAATTAAGGTGAATTTGTGGCAAGAGAGGAAGGGCTTGGGCGGAGGCACTCGGCTTGGGAGGTGTGAAACGTCCAGGGTCATATGGCTTGTGAGAGGGGCCTGAGGCCATTCCCAAGGCCCTGGCAAATTCAAGGAAGCATAGGAAGGTCAGTGTATCTGAAACCTCCTGTAATGGCTGGTGGAAGACAAGGGATCAGGGGTCAGACCTCACTGGGTCAGTCATGGGTTTCACAGTTTCAGGAGAGAAGTGGTCTTGGAAACCATCCAGACTCCTCCTGGTACTTTTTTTTTTTTGCGGTATGCAGGCCTCTCACTGTTTTGGCCTCTCCCGCTGCGGAGCACAGGCTCTGGACGCACAGGCTCAGCGGCCGTGGCTCACGGGCCCAGCCGCTCCGCGGCATGTGGGATCTTCCCGGACCGGGGCACGAACCCGTGTCCCCTGCATCAGCAGGTGGACTCTCAACCACTGCGCCACCAGGGAAGCCCCGGTACAGATGGGGAAATCGAGACTCATTTGGGTAAGGGACATGGCAAGGTAAAATCAATTTGGGGCAGACCCAGGGTTAGAATCCAGGCTTCTTGACATCTCCCCGGGGCTCTTTCTGCATCTGGAGAGCTGCCCAAGAGAAGTGAGAGAAAACCAAACATTAACTTAGCACCTACTATGTGACCCAGAGTTCTGTGCATGCGCACACATGCACACACACATCTCACCACTGGGTCCCTGGGCCTATTGCCAGGGTCATGGCCCTGGGAATTCCTTCCAAAAAAGAGAGGAAAAGGAACCTATGGAGGTCATTTGATCCAGCCCCACCAGGCACTGCCCTCAACGCATCATTCCACTGTCTAATTTGAAGACACGGAGGCATGGTGAATAGAAATTCTAATCCCCATTTTGTAGATGAGCAAACCAAGGGGAGGAGAAAATGAGACACTGACCTAAAGTCCCACAGTACATCAGCCAAAGGTGCCTTGGCTCCTAGTTTAGTGCACTTTCCAAGGTCATGCACAGCTCAAGTTTCAGCCATCTGGAAGGGAGGAAGTTCTTCCTGCTGTCTAACTGAAATCTCTCCTGCTTTACTATGTCAGTTTCCCCTTGTTTGGGTGGCTGAAGATGTGGAAAAGCACTGTGATCCTTCTCATGATCCTTGACTATCATCTCGGGAGGACTGAACTGGGGTAGGAGACTCAGGGACAGCCCCTGGCCACCATGAATCTGAATCCAGTGTGCAGGTTTGCTGGAGGAGGGTAAGTAGGCAGATCCGTATGCCATAGGGGCCTTTCCTCTAAGGGAAGTTTATGGGAAACCTCTGGAAAGAATTCCTGGGGAAGAAGTCCTTCTGGATCACCCCCAAGGACACACACTCTCCTTAGGATGCGGCTGCCCAGGGGCTGAGCTCATAGCCAGTGACCAGCAGAGCTCAAGGCCTCAGATCCACCCCTGTGGCCAGAGTCAGCCTTGCGTTTCCTCCATACACATGCCTGTTCGACTTGCTTGTCAGAAACCACTCAACAAAATCCAATTTATAGAGCCAGTATGAAATGGGGGAAAATTCCTCTAAACAAAAAATGCCTCTTTTCAAATCAGGAAGGAGGCAGGCCTGACAGCTGGGCATCCAGACGAGCAGGCCCCTGCTGAGACCCAGATTTGAACCTTGTGGAAGTAGGCCCAGGCCGGACCTAGCATTTAGTTGGCATCTTTCCCCAGAAAGACCCACATCCCCCCAAAGATGTCAGGGCTCAGTGTGCCCACTGAGAAAGCTGAGGCCTCTATAGAGATGCTGGTAGTGATTTGTTGAGGGCCTACTGTGTGCTGGGTGTTGTACTATGTGCTCGTACATGGACTTGAACCCTCACAGCAACATCATGAGGTAAGGTGCTTTCTCACCTTACAGGTGAGAAAATTGAAACTCAGAGAGGTTAAGACATTTGGCCAAGGCCACACAGCTGGCAAAAGGGGGTGCAAGGCTCAGAGCCCTTGCTCTTAACATTTTGCTACAGAGGTGACTTGTGCCTAGAAGGGGCCTGAGGTGTAGGGGGGAGAACACTGGGTGAGGCAGGGCAGGGGCCTGGACCCCAGGCCTGGTTCTGCTGTCAACTGCCTGAATGAATCCTTGTCCCTCTCTGGGCCTCAATTTCCCCACTCCTGAAATGGAGCAAGTTGGTGCACAGGTTCACAGTGCCCATTAGCAAATTAAAGGCACTGAGAAGTCCTGAAGTTAAAAAAAAAAAAAAATAGTGAGTGGTTGCCTTGAAGAGTTGACCAGCAAAAATGGTTACTTAATGGTTCACAAGGCCTCAAGGAGTATGACTTTGCTTCAGCCCCCTGTTAGTAAGTTAGTTAGTTGACAGCTATTAACGGGCCCTTTGGGAGCTAAGAAGTGAATAAGACATGTCCCTATCTTTGAGGAGCTCCTCATCTGGGGAGAAGGTAGCCAAATAGGTGATAATAAGCAAATTATGTGGTCATTGACCTGAACGAGACCAGCTGGGGAGCTTGAGGTGCCCAGGGTGGCAGGGAGAGACATCTCACCCTGCCTGGGGCATTCAAGGAAAATATGGCAGACAGGGTAACAGTCAAATGGGGTTTTGAAAGGTGAGTACGAGTTCGCCAGAAAGAATATTGAGGGTAGGGGGCTTAGGGAAGTCCCAGTGAGGGGAACAGCATATATAAATTATAGTCACATAAAGGGTGTGTTGTTCAGAGGAATGGAGAGCTCAGTGTGGCTGGCATAGAGAGGGATAGAGCAGAACAGGATGGTGAAAGGCCTTGAATGTTGAGTTGAGGACTTTGACTTTATTCTGGAGAATGACAGAGGTCATAATTAAGAGAAGAGACCCTTTTGGGTTGGGGTGGAGGGGAAGACATACAGACCAGGAGTCCAGTGAGGAGGTTGGTATAGCTGTCTGGGCCAGACCAGAGGAGGTCCAAACTGCATTGCACAGATGGTACATCTGACAAGGATCTTTGGGTTGCAAGAAATCCAGCACAAAGAGACCTAAGTGAAAATAAAAAGGGCCTCCAGGCACGACTGAATCAAGGGGCTCAAATAATGCCAGAAATCTGGCCACCATCACAGTGGTCAAGGGGACGGGATGTTTTTGATGGCCAGGGTTTAGGTCTGTCCTGCTCCAGCTACACGCTCTAAAGAAGGGGAAGGGGCAGCTTCTCAAAGGCATTTCAGATTACCAGGCGAAGAATGTCACTAGGCAGGTGAAAGCAACAGCTGACCACCGTGGATGGCGAGTGCTTGTGGCTTTTAGTGGAGGATGGGCCCTTGCCCAGCCCAGGCCTTTGAGGCTGAGGCATATAAGCAAGGCTTGGTGTGGTCAGGGCAGGCTTCGTGGAGGAAACAGGTCTAGGATTGAGGCCTGAGCAGTGGGTAGGATGCAGGAGTTGGGATCTGGGAGAACAGAGGTATGGAGGTGAGAGCAAGCAGGGAAGTGTTTCAGAGCCAGTGAGCATGCCAGGCCCAGAGGGCTGGTGGAGGGAGTGGAGGCAGGTGAGGCTGGAATTAGACGTTAGAGGCCCTTGAATGCCAGTTGTCCTCTGGCCTAACTGACCAGCCTCTTAGAATATAAAAGTCAGGGGGAAATGGTGGCTTCATCTTTCAGCAACAGCCCCCCGCCGCCCTCACCCCCCACACCCACTCCCCATGGCCCACCCAGGGAGGCCCAGAGCTGGCCAGGCATTCAAAGCCCCCACATGCTCACTGCCCCCTACTGGGCCCCTCTGCTCTCCCAGGTGGGCCTGCGCACCACACACACACAAAACCCACCAGTCCCTTTTCCACCTTCAAACCTTTTCTCTGGCTCTTTCCCTGTCCTAAAATATACCTCCCTTTGGTATTTCCACACATCCTCTGAAAGGCAGTTAAAGGCCTTGGTCTCCAGGAAGATTCAGTGGAATGGGTCTCTGCTCACTTTGACCTTGCAGTGCTCCTAATTTAGGGTATTTACATGCCCCTTAGGCCAGCCAGCCTGATGGGGGCAGGGTGGTGGTAACATATGCATGGGCTTTGGAGCCAGTCAGATCTGGGTTCAGCCTGCCACTCACTAGCCATGTGACTTTGAGCACATCATCTGATGTCTCGCTGGTGACGTTTTCTGACCTATAGAATATGAACAAAGCCTATTCATATGAGGCTTAAATGTGGTTATATGTACAAAGTTCCTGGCACACAGTAGGCCCGCATGCAGCTGTCACTATTTCTGTGGGTGTTCAAATGATGAATTATGTCTCTCTCCCCCTCTATCAGCTCTGTTCAGGCAAGGAGCTCACCTGTTTTTTTTCCTAGTCCCCCAGTGCCTGGCACATAGTAGGGGATTTGTAAGGGCTAACCTATCAGTTTTCCTGGGCTGTGCAGACCCACTCTCCCCACCCGCTCCTCCTGGGTGAGGCTGGGGGTAGGCCCCGGTGGCCCCACACCTGCTCCCTGAGGCTGACCCGGCAAGCTGCTAGGTGCCAGCATCCAGCATCAATAAATTACTGGCGAGTTCAGGTGACGGGACAGATCCAGTGTCAGCTGCCTCTGTGTCCTACAGGAAGGCTCAGGCCCTGGGTATCCCCCTCTGTGAGCCTCCCCAACTAAGGGCTCCATCAGAATAACAGAGTTGCCCACAGGGGACCTACTGTGTGCCAGGCCCCATCTGGGCATTTTGCACCATATTGATGTCCCACAATGATGCTGCAAAGTAGATATTAGCTCCATTTTACAGATGAGGAAACTGAGGCTCAATGAAGGGAAGTGACTTGCAGTAGACAAAATTAATAACAGAAAGAAAAACCTCTTTCCTTTTCAATTCAACATAAATCTTTGTGGATATCACTGCAAATTTTAGTTATAATGCATGTGCATGCAAACACACACACACACACACACACACACGGGTTTCTTCATTCACTCATTTATTCAACAAATATGTATTGAACACCTACTATGTGCCAGGCTGTTCTCAGTGTTGGAGATACTACAGTCAACAAGACAAAATCCCCACCTTTTTGACACATTGCAGTGCATGAGATGAACAGAAACAAATAAATACACATTATAACAGAAGGTGGTGCTGAGTCCATGAAGATGAATAAAGTAGGGCAGGGGATAGAGAGAGACACTGGGGATTATTTTTGAAAGGGTGGTCAAGGAGAGCTAGGCTGGGGCAGTGACATTTGAAGGAAACCCTTATCTCTTTATGCTTTAGTTTTTGGAAAGGGAGATGCTGGACTCAAGGGCTTCCTAAACTCTGCGGGAATGTGGGTCGATGTTTCCCACTCTGGTGTGTTTCCACGGCCAGGGCCACTGTAGGTGTGGAGACATTTTTCTCCTTCCCCTTGTCTTCGCCCTGAGTGCCTCCGTCCAGGGAACTCTAGGGCAGGGTTTCTCAGAAGGTGCACATTTGAGCCCCCTTCACGTGTTCTCATGGCAGCTTTTCGTCTTCTAATTCTCAACACATTTGTTATGATCTTTTCAAAGTCAGCTGGTCCCTGAGTGTCATGAGGGCTGGGGCCGGGTCCATCTTGTTTACGGCTGTGATCCCGACACCAGGCACAGCATCTGACACACAGAGGCTACTCAAACAACCGCCGGAATGAATGGCAGATGGACATGGTGATAACTGGAGCTAACATTTATTGAGCGCTTATTCTCACAACAGCACTGTGAGTTAGGTATAATTATTATCCCCATCTTATCGGTTTTGAAAACTGAGGCTTAGAGGAATCAAGGCACCCACGGCAGGCAACTGGATGGCAGAGCCTTCCAAGGAGGAGCACATAAATGCTCACAAACTGATTGATTGCAGGGGAGGTAGAGTAGTGTGGTGGGAAATGCTGTAGTTGTCAGTCTGAGGTGTGCATTTTGAGAACCAACACATTCATTCATTCCTTCATTCACTCATTTATTTAATAATTATTCAACCTCAGCCCGTGTGCTGGGCACTGGTGGGCATAGGTAAGCAGGCAATCACGATATTGTGTGGTCAAAGCCAGGATGGGGAAAGCCCAGGGGTCTGTGAGCAGCCATGGAAGCCCCTGAACCACACTGTGCGGGGTGGACCTGAAGCAGCAGGTCGCTGTGGCTGAGCAGACCATGGGGGGAGATGCTTGCGGTGCTTGCGGTGGGGGGCGGGGGGGCGGGGAATGGCTGCCTAGTCCTTGATGGAAGTGGCACAAGTGCCTGACAGTGGAAACCACCCTCCCCCCAGCTGCCCCAAGGCTCCGGGACCTCACTGCTTCTCCCAGCCTTTGGTGGACAAGCCTCCGTGGGGGCCTCAGTCACTCTGCCCCACCCCAGGCCTGGAACTCTGCCTCCCCCCAGGCTGGGTTGGGGCCACCTCACCTCCGAGTTGCAGGCATTCCCATTCATCTGGGCCCTGGGTCAGAGCTCAGTGATCTGGGCCAAACCAGGCAAAGGCCAGGTACCCCGCTCTGCTGGTAACCCTGAGCCTCTTCCCTTCTGTGGGACTCAGTTTACCCATCTGTAAAGGGCAGAGTTTAGACTGTATGATTTCTCCAGACCCTTTCTCACTTAAGCTCCTGTGACCCAGTACATTACTGTCAGTATTGGAAGTGGACATGAGCCCTGGTGGTCTGGACTCCTGTGGACATCTGGATTAAGGGTAAAAAAAAAATCCAGGGATCCAATAACCCACGATTAATGGAGCAGCCTACTATGTCCTTTTGGCAGCTGTCTGGAATGAGAAGACAGGAGGCGCAGTTTCCCCCTAGGACCATGATTGTCCTTCCACTGCCCTGCTCTTGCTGGGCATTGTGAGAAACTTACCTTCCACCGAGTGTGCTCTGGGGCAGGACCCTTGCTAAAGGATGCCATTGACACGAACAAGCCAGAGGTCCAGGGAACTGCTTCCGCAGAAGTGGAGATGGGTTGCAGTAGGCTATTCTCATCCTTGACTCAAGCCCCTCCACTCTTTTCCTAGCACCCCTTGGGGCAAGAGGCTGAGATGTGCCTGGTGTAGAGTGAGCTGACACATGGGAGGAGAAACCAAGGCCCCTGACCTCCAAGCCCCTAGATCACAGACCCCTGGGCCACTCTAGCTGCCCTCCAGTCCTCTCTACTCATCAATCTCCCCCCTGTTTAAAACTCACCAAAGGCCTCCCAGCACATCTAGACTGAAATCCAAGGTTTCTCCCATGGTCTCCTGCTCTCTAAGCCCTCCTCACTTACCTCACTCTAGCCACACTGGCCTCCTTCCAACTTCTGGAAAATACCATCTCTTTCCCACCTCAGGGCCTTTACACATGCTGTTCCCTCTGCCTGGAATGCTCTTCCCTCAGAACATAGCATGGCTGGCTCCTTGTCACTTACATCACTGCTCAAATCTATCTTCTCAGAGGAGACTTTCCTGATCCCCCTAAGAACAGCAGTCCGTCTTGTCCATTATTTGCTATCACAGTTCCCTATTTCCATCATGGCCCTTTCCCTAAGCTGTAATTATTGATAGTTGGTTTGTTCAATGGCCCTCTTCCCCACCCATCGCTAAGCTCTAAGAGGGCAAGGACCTTGGGGATCCCGTGGCTATATTTCAAGCACCTAGTGTATAACGGCTTCTCAAGAAGTGTTTGTTGATGGAATGAAACACAAAAAGTATTAACAAAGTTCATCTTCCTCCTTGAATATTTTGCAACTTCTATGGAGGTGAAAATGGCATTTATTGGGCACCTGTTAAATATGCCAGCCTCTCTCACATACATTATTCTGCTGAACCTTTACAGTCTGTCCATTATAACATATGATGAAGTTAGGGTTCAGTGACCTGCCAGAGGTCACCCAGCAAAGGGTGGGTTGATGGGTTCATTTAGTTGGGAAGCAGTCAACTGGGATTTCTCTGCATGAAGAATGCCATGGCAAATGGTAGCCAGGATTCAACCTCAAGTCTGTTTGACTCTATGCGAAGTCTACATTCTTTTTTTTAAACTTTTTATGTTCTATTGGAGTATAGCCGATTAACAGTGTTGTGGTAGCTTCAGGTGCACAGCACAGGGACTCAGCCATACATATACATGTATCCATTCTCCCGCAAACTCCCCTCCCATCCAGGCTGCCACATAACACTGAGCAGAGTTCCCTGTGCTATACAGTAGGTCCTTGTCGAAGCCGACATTCTTTTCATCGTACTACACCTTCTGTCACACTAGAACTCAGCTCAAGATTAACAACAGATTTTTAGGTTCTGGAAGGCAGGCAAAGACCCAGATTGCATGGAGAGGTGGTCTGGCTTAGTGGTTATTGGTGTGTCTTGGAACTGGACAGAGACCCGGGCTCAAACGGGGGGGCCCCACCACCTAGGCACCAGGGCACCCTTGCTGAAAGTAATCATTAGCATTGCTAGGCTAGAGCACCTTTGTTCTCAGGAAGAGAGTCAACTGTGGGGTTATGTGTCAAGGGCTGTATTGGAAAAGTCAGAGAGTGGGCTGCTAAATCATGCAGAAGCCCCTCCTCCCCCACCCCCAGGGGAGGGGCTGTATGGCCTTTGGGTAGCACCTTGCCCTCTCTGAGCCTCAGGGGTCATCTCTGAAAAATGGGCATGGCAGCATGGAACCAAATAGAGCTCTTAGGAAGATAAAGAGGAAAAATGAGTGTGGAGTTGTTGGTATATATAAAGTAACATAGAAATGTAAATTATCTAAAAATAAATCTATGTGAAATGCAGAGAGAGGTTGGGACTTGGAAGACCTCTGGCGTTCTTTTGGCAGTTATTGGCACCTACTGTGTGCCAGGTGCTGTGCTAGGGCCTGACATGAACCCTGAGCATCTGGAGCTCCCAGTCTACTGGGGGACGTGAGCCAGCCACATACAGAGTGGGTATCCCTCCCAACGGGATGTCAGGGGGAGTCTTCATGTGTGATGTGGTGGCAGGAGCCAGACCGACCTGGGCCAGAACCCTCCTCTCTTCCCTGCGTGACCTTGACCAGGTCAGGCCACCTCTCCAAGCCCCAGGCCTTCATCTGTAAAATGGGCCAGTCTCCTTTGCTGCTCAGAGTTGCCAGGACCTGGCACTCTGTAGGTACCAGGGTGGGGGACCTTGGGATGAGGGTAGCCAGTAGTTCCTGGGCAAAAAATGGTCCTGCACTGGGCAAAATCTGGGACTCAGGCGTGGGTGGTGACTTGCTTGCAGGAGTGGCCTGAGGACATTGAGGGTGGAAGAGAAGCAGCAAGAAGAGAAGCTCAGCAATTTCTCAAACCTGTTAAGCAAAGGAGGGCAGACATCCCGGAGAATTGGCCTGTGCCTTTATTTATGTTAGTAATCTCATTAAGGGGAAGGGGACTGGCTCTACCCAAGGTCAGTCCTGCCCGGGGGAGGAGGGGGATGGCATATCCACTTGAGTTTACTCAGCCAGTGATTCTAGGCCAAGGTGCACCCAGGAAGGCAGGGTGTCTCGGGATGAATTTGTGGGTGTGTTGAGCGTTGCTCCAAGCCTTGGTGGGGCTGGCCTGAGTGAGGCCACCGGTCAATGTTGACGACTTCTCCGGGGCCTGGCGCTGTCCCAGACCTGTGGCGTTAGCCGAACCAAGACCGGCCAAACTTCGGGGAATTCAGGTGAGGCGAGAGGGGAGGAAGTTTGGGGGCCTCCGAAGGGCGGCGGTTTGGGGTTCCCCAGGGGAACACTGCTCCTCTGGCGCCGGGCTCGCACCGGAGAGGTCAGGCCAGTCGCCGAGAGGAAGGGAAGGGGCCCTGCCCTGTACCACCAGCGCCAGGCTAAAATCGGGCGGGGCCGCCCGGGGAGGCCGGGACGCCTGCGGCCGGGCGGGGTCTGCACCCTACTCCCTGCGAGGCCGCCGGGTCCGGGCTGAGAGCGGCCTGCGAGGCTCGGGGCCAGGCCCGGCCAGAGGGAACTCGGTCCCTGGGCTGGGCACTGCGCGCCTGCGGCTCTTGCCCTACCGGCGGCTGCGGGCGCGGCGGCCCCCGCGCCCCCAGGGGCCGGGCCAGGGCGGGGGCTGGGCCCCGCGGGCGGGCGCGGGAAGGGGGGCGGCGGCGAAGGCTGCGACGCTCTAACAGGTGGGATCCCGCGGCGTGGTGGAGGCGGGCGCGGGAGGAGGAGGAGGAGGAGGAGGAAGAGCAGCGGCAGCGGGAGCCTGAGCAGGAGCAGGATGAGCCGCGCGAGCTGACAGCCGCCGCCGCCGCCGCCCGCGCCCAGGCTCGGTCTCGCTCTCCGCGCCCGGGGCCGCTCCCCGCCTCCCGCCTCCCCCGGCCGCCCGCGGGGCGGCCCGCCCCCTCTGCACCTCCGGGCCCGGAGCTGCCTCCATCGCTCCTGCATCCCGGCCGGGGGGGAGGAGGAGGCGGAGCAGGAGGCGAGCCGGAGCCGCCGCCGCCAACGCCGCCGCCGCCGCCGCCGCCCGAGCAGGACAGAGCGCGCCGCAGCCCCGCGCGTCCGGCCGCCGCCCGTGCCCATCAAGCAGCCGCGCCGGAGCTACACCGCGGGACAGCCCGGGCCGCGGCGCACCCCGGCTCGGCCCAGCCCAGCCCAGTCCCGGCACCGGGCGGCCCGGCGGCCGGCCCGCCCCCGAGGGCGCCGGGCGCGCCGGGAGGATGCCGAAACCGACGCTGCTGCTGCGCGGGGGCTGGGAGCGCGAGCGCAGCCCCGGGGACTCGGAGCTGGGCCGCCAGTTCCGGGACTGGTGCCTGCGCACCTACGGCGACTCGGCCAAAACCAAGACGGTGACACGCAGCAAATACCAGCGGATCGCCGAGGTCCTGCAGGGCGGCGGCGGGACCGGCGCGGGCAGCGGCCCGGCAGCCGGCGAGAAAGGCAAGTTCCAGTTCTGGGTGCGCTCCAAGGGCTTCCGCCTGGGCAGCGGCCGGGAACCCAAGATGGGCCAAGTGGTGTATGTGCCGGTCAAGACGGGCTCGGTGAGTGCGCGCGCGGCGGCCGCGGGCCGGTCCCACCGCGGGGCTCGGGGCGGGCGGGGGCGGGGTGGGGGTGTGGATGTGTGTCCGAACGTGTGTCCCTGAGGTTGTCCCTGGGTCTGGCCCTCCCGAGGCGCACGCGTCCCTGCTCACCCGCCAGCCCCAGCCAGCCCGGGCAGCGCTCCGGGTTCGGGGCGTCCCTGCCCCCCTCTGCGCTGCTGCCCGGGCCGTGCCGGGCGGGCTGTCCCGGGCTGCTCACCCCAGCATGTTCCGTTCTCCCGTCCCCTCCCCCCGCCAGCAGGCGGCTGCTCAGAAGCCCGAGCCTCCCCCCGCCCGCCCCGGGGCTGCCTGTCCCGGGCGCCTCGCGCTCCCGCCCCCGGGCCGGCTGGGCGGTGTGGTGTGTGTGTGTGTGTGTCTGTGTGTGTGTGTGTGTGCGTGCGTGTGTTTGTGTGTGTGGAGGGTGGTGCCGCGAGGGCGGGGGGGCAGGGGCAGCCACGGGACGGGGAGTCAGCTCGGCTTCCCAGCGCCAGGGGAGGGGGCCCGCCCGGGCACTGTCTACCCGACCCCACCCGGGGCTGGCCCGGGGAGGGGCAGCCCGAGCCGCAGCCTGGCGCAGGAGCAGCCTCCCGCGGGTGGGTGGGGCGCCCCCTCCGCCCCCCGGGCCCCTCGCTCCCCCCTCCCTGGGACGGGGGCGGCCTGACCTATCCATCCCCTCCCCTCCCCCGTCCCCGGGGCCGGCCCGGTCCGGGCGGGGTGGCGTGGGGGAGGGGACGGGGAACCGCAGCCGCCGACAGGGAGGAGGCGGGCGGCCGGGCGGGGGCGTCCCCTCCGGCCCGGGGCGCCCTGGAGAGGGCGTGCGGCGTGGGCCCCGCGGCTCCCCCGCCGGGACCTCATTGTTCTGCAGCGGGTGGGGGCTGGGGGGGCGGCTGCTCCCGGGGTGCTGCTGAGCTTTGAACTTTCCGTCGCGGAGACCCTCCATTAGTGCGTTCAGCCCCTGGCCCGGCCGGGCCAGGCCAGCCTTCCTCCCTGCCCCCCTCGCTCCCTCCCCGGCCTCGCCCGGCCCGAGCGAGCGAGCGGGGCCGCCCCGCGCCGGCCTCCCTCCCTCCCTCGCTCCCCCGCTCCCCGCTCCGTGCTCCTCCCCCGTCCGGCCCGCCCGCCCTGCGCTCAGCCCAGTCCCCGGCCGGAGCGGGCTCTTCACACACAATTGATTCGGTCGTTACGAAAAGTGCACTTGTCCCCTCCCCCTCCCCCTCCGGCAGCCGCCCGGGCCCGGCCCGCGGGGTGAGGGAGCCGAGAGGGAGGGAGGCGGGAGCCGGGGAGCGGATCCGGAGGCGCCTCCCCCCTCGCCCAGGGGACGGGGCTGCAGGCCGCGGGGAGTGGGGAGCCGTGAGCGCAGAGGGCGGGCGGCCCATCTGCGAGGAGCGCTGATAACCGCGCCGCTGCCGCTGCGGCCGCCAGCGGCCCATCTGCGCCGCTGCCGCCTCCGGCCGGACACAGAGCAGGGGGCCGGGCCGAGGGGCGCGCTGGGGCCGGATTCCCCGGGGGAAGGCTGGGGTAGTGTCCCACCCTGAGCGAGTCGGGGATCTTCCAGCCTAAATCAGTGCTCTCCGCCAAACGCGGAGAGTCTGGGTCATTGTCCCCCCTCCCCCGATCGAGTCAGGGACCCCCTCCCCGAGCCCAAATTGGTGCCCACTCTGCCACCCGGGGAGTAGGGGTCATTGCCTCTCCCCAGGTCAGCCCTCCCCACTCTGCCAGTTGCTAACCCCCCTCGGTTCTCCTCCATCTTGGGCTAGTGCCCCCAGCCTAAGTGTGGTTTTTCGAGGTCAGTGACCCACCAGATGGTTGGCTTGGTCCACACCCCCTACCCTGGGTCATTGCCCTCAGCCATCCAGGCTTCCCAGGTCAGTTAGTGAGCCTCACCCCCATCCCATCCTGGTTATCCCTCCCCAGGGAGCTGGGAGTCTTGGCCCAACCTCCTTCTTGCCTGAGGCAGGAGCCCCCACTCCACCCGCTCCTGGAGTTGGGAGGGCAGGTGACCCTCAGACAGGGCAGCTAGCTCACCAGTTCTCTGAGCTGGTCGACCTCTCCCCTAGGGAGTGGGCATCATGGGGCCGTCAGTCCCCCTACCCCCTTAGCCACAGAGCTGTCAAGGCGGAGCAAGTGAACATACACCCACCCAGGCCACATGCAGAAATTAGGTGCTAGGCCTGGGCCCCAGGTCCTGCCAGCCTTCGGGTCCTCCGTGAGGCCCACTCCAACCCGCTTTGCTTGGCAACAGGGGCCTTGAAAGACTCCACCCTAGCTCCCAGACCAATAATAAGCCCTCCCAAGGGACCACCTGCCTGGGAGGCAGAGAAAGGGAACCCAGGCCTCCCTGCCCAGGCTGCCAGGGGGACGACAAACACAACAGACGTGCCCTCCTGTGACAGCCCGCCCCTCAAGCTACCCACGCCCACCTGCCTGGCCTGCTGGTCCCCAGGGAGCCCGTTAGTTACCTGCACTCGCCCAGTCAACCGGAGCCAGCCGCAGGAGATGCCCTGAGTCCTGCCACCCCCAGCTCCAAGTACCTTCCTGGGGCTCAGTTATTATTTTTACATTTCCATTTTCCTTTTCACTGATCTAAGAGGGACAGATCCTGCTGGGAATTCTGGGGCAGCCATGGACTCTTCCCGGGAGGAGCTGAATGGGACCTTCTTTGAAAGGTGCAAAGGATATCCCCTACCTTCACTGGCTTTTACACACACACACAGAGTAAAGTTATCATTGCCTCTGGTGGCAGTTGGGAGATATCCTGTAGTTTTGTCCTGGGTGGGTTTTTGTGAAGGTCATTGGGCCACAAACCTTTGTCTGAGACATTTGTTTGGCATCCACAGGCCTTCTGGGGGCACTGGGGCATTGGAGTGGGTTGGACTCAGAGCCTGCTCCCTGGGCACCCAGCTGCTGGGGGTGGGGGTGGGCATAGCTCAGGATCTGATCAAGAAGCCCATGGAGGCTCCAAGGGAGGGCAGGCGGGGAGGCAGAGCAATTTCGGCCAAGAGGGGGTATGGGAGTTGTGTCATGCAGCCGCGGAACAAGGGCCCCCTGCGCCCCTGCGTCAGCTCAGGTCCCCAGGGTGGCCATGGTATGTCATCTCCCTTCCATGTTGCTCTCTGGCTGCCCCCTGCGTGGGCCCCCTTTCCTCTTCCCACAGCCATATGTGGTGCTGCGGTTGGGGCCCTTCCGAGTCCCGGCCGTGGAGGGTCGATGATCTGACACCACTTGTCCCGTCCCATCTGGCCCTGAGCTTTTCTGGGTGTGTGTGACAAAGGCTTAATCTGTCCGGACGGGCCCAGGGCGGAGAGGAGGGCGCGGGGAATTACACTCTGCGGGGCCTCCTGCAGCTGGGGCCCGCTTGGGGGGCGGGGCGCGGCGGGGCGGGGGTCGAGCAGAAGCCAGGGCATGGTGGTGGTGGGGGGAGGCAAGTTGGTCTTCGGTTTGCAGGTTGTCACAGGAAATAGATGTGGAGGCGGAGGGCTGAGGGGAGGAGGGCGGAGTCCACCGGGCAGCACGGGGCGCTCCTGGGGACAAGATCTTTCTGTGACAAGAGCCAGCCGGGCCTCCTGACTGGGCAAAGCCTGGTTAGGATTTATTATTTCTTGCGTTTGGCCTGTTCCGGCCTCTTTGGCTGCCAAGCCCGGGGGCGGGGGGCGGGTGGGAAGCAAACCCTTTGCCAATGAGACCCTCCGATTCCATTCCAGCCTCAGCCCAAAAGTGAACCAACCCCTTTCCTTTTCCTCTGGTCTCTCTGAATGAGGCTGTCCCGGCGCCTGCAAGGGCCACAGGTTATGTCTGGGGAGGGGCCCCGGGCCATCTGTCAACTCCCAGGACCGGAGAGCCCTCAGGCTCCTTGGAGATAGATGTTCTCAGCCCAGCTCTACCATCTTCCGGATGGGAAAACTGAGGCCCTGAGAGGGGAAGTTTCTATTGGTGGGGAGCTGGGCCTGGGACGCAGACCTCTGCGCTCCACTGAGGCTTCTCCGTGGGCCCATCACATGCCAGGAATCCCCCCATTAGAGCCCCGTCCCCCGAGGGGGAAACGCCAGATTGCCAAACTCCACTCTCAGCACTGGGCTTTTGCGAGCCAGACCCCAGGTGTTCCGCTGGCCAAATTGACTAATGGTGGTCTTTTCCCAGTTTGCAGACAATGTTCATTTAGTGGAGAGCATTTTCACAGTCTTCAGCCTTTCTCCCCAGAGCTTTTGTGTAAACCTTTGGCACCTGCGGCCGCTGGTCTGGGCAGGAAATGGCCTCTGACTTAGCACAACGTAATATATGCTGTGACCTTCGGTTGAATACCTCAGTATTTCCTACTTTTCTCTAAATTGTCACCATAGTGACCCCTTCTGAGTCACCTACCGTGTGCCTGTCCCTGTGCATCAGGTTCTCACAGCGGCCCAGAGGTCCCTGCCATCCTTCAGATGAGTAAACTGAGGCTTAGGGAGGTTTAGAGCTTCCCTGAGTCCTCACAGGGCACGCTGAGCTTGCGTGCCGTCTGTACACCCCTCTTTTCTGACCCTCTCTGGTTGTCTCACAGCCTCATCTGGTTCACAGGGCTGTTCGTGACAAGCTTTCAGCCCATCACACCCTAACCTGAATTAGTGGAGAAGGATCCTCTGGTCAAGATGTCTGTAACCACAGGCTGCTGCTTAAGGCAGGATTGGCTCAGTGTATGGTGTCTGGGACTTGCCTGGGGTGCGCAAGGATGGGTATGGGGTGAGGAGAAGGGAGGAGGCCTCTGTTGTCCTGGGTCCTGGGGGCTTTCAGGGAGAAGGTTGGCAATGACACGGGCCCTGTTTGGATTTCTCATGAATGGCAGAAGTGGGCTATTTTGTTAATTAAGCCTCAGTGATTTGGGTGAATGTGGTCTTGGGGTCTCTGTGGGGGCGGGGCCGCAGTTTGGAGCCTGAGTGATTGCTGGTGGATCAGGCTCTGCCTTCCCGGGGCGTCTCCTCCGGATCCTGGGTCACTTTCTGCTGGTGGTGGGGGCAGCATGCCCCGCTCGTCCTTGGGCGAGGCCTGGCGTGAACATTCTCTCCTTCACTACAGGCTGCCTTCCCATCCCTGAGCGTCTGGGAGTCAGGAGGTCCAATTGGGACCCTAAAAACCCTGCTGGGAGGATGGGAGGTGGGTGGCCTGTGGCTGGGGCTGCCCAGGGACAAAGGTCAAGGGTCCACCCCAGCCTCAGGCAAACCTGGGCTTCTCCAAGCCAGCTCTTAACTTAGAGGTTGTGGGACTGATTGAGTACCATGCACATGCTCGTGCATTCCTGGGCTACAGCATGTGTGCGCACGTGGGTGTGCATGCGGGAGTGTGGCTGTGCCTGTCCATGTGCAGGCCGGGGACGCTTGTGGGCCCGGGGCAGTGTGTGTGTGTGTGTGTGTGTGTGTGTGTGTGTGTGTACAGGTGGAGGGGGACTGCATGCTTGTCATTGTGTGTGATTGTGAGCGGCTGTGTTGGCAGATGTGCAAGCACCTGGGGTGTGGGCATTGGCAGACCACGAGTGTGCGTGTGCATGCCACATGTTCAGGATCCTATTGAAAAGCATCCTGTCCTTTGGCAGTGAGGAGCTGACGGGGTGTCCTTCATCACAACCAAGTCAGCCGGAGCTGCTGGCCTGGCCCCTGGCTGCTCCTGGGGTCTCGGCAGCTGCTGAAGTACAGTGTGAGGGAGGGAGTGGACACAAGAGGTTGTGCCATGTCCCTGTCCCCATGATAGTGGCCGAAGCACCTCCTTGTTTCCAGCAGCCATCCTCCTCCTTCCCCGCCACCCCGCCACTCTCTGCCCAACAAGGGCAGCAGGTAAAACTTGTGACCTTTGCCATGGTGGCACTTACCGAGCCCAAAGCTAAGCTCCATGGGGGGCAGGGTGGGAGAGAGGCTTCTGAACTTGAAGTGAGGGGGCCAGGACCGATCCTAACACACCCGCTTTCTTGCCACGTGACCTCGGGCAAATAGCTTGCTTGACCTCTCCAAGTCTCAGTTTACTCATCTGGAAAATGGGCTCCAAAGCCCCACTTCCAAGAGGCTTGGCAAACTGGAAAAGGTTCTGTTGTCATTTCAGGAGGTCACTCTGCCAATCTCTGTCAAAGCCAGGCCTGGGCCCTAGGCCCCAAAACAGAAGAAGGAGCCAGAGGCAGCTGGGAGAGGGCCCAGCAAGGCGGGTGGCTTGTTAGAGCAAGGACTTCTGAGTCCACTTCCCGCCCCTGGCCCACCCTGACGTAGAGGAGAGGTGAAGGGCTTGGGGTGTCAAGCCACAGGCTCCTGGGTACAAATCCCAGCTCTGCTCTTCAGCTCTGCTCTTGCACCTGTTTGGCCTTAGGGTTATCAGCTCCATTTTACAGATGAGAAAACTGCCTTCCTCCTAAGACTGGTATAAAGATGAATGCATTAATGCATATAGAGCCTTAAGAAGGTAGCACGTCTTACAAAATGTTAGTTGCTGTGTGATCTCACTGAGCCTCAGTTTCCTCATCTGGATTATGGGGATGGAAATGAAATGTCATGGATATTAAGTGGGATAATGGAAATAAAGCCCCCAGCCAAATCCCTGGCATGTAGTTGGTGGGAAGCAACTATTGGTTCCCTAGAGATTGTGTCTGGGTTGTTCCTGTGTCTCCAGTGCCACTGGGGGCCTGGTTAATGTTGTACTGAATTACACAGAACACTAGCGGAGTCTTGGTGAGGGCCATAGGTGTGGCATGGGCCCCCAGGACTGGGAACTTGAAGGCTCAGGGTCCCTCTCTGCCCCGGCTGGCTCCTGCCCTGCTCTGAGCCTCAGTTTCCCTAGTCATTGCACAGTGAAGCCTCCTGTGGCCCCTCCCGCCTTTGAATCTCTTCCTGGTGCTGGGGTTGCCCAATCCCAGAGCTCAAGGAGGGGTGCTGGAGAGGTGAGAGTGGGGGCTTTACCCAGGCCTGGAGGCACTCGCCAGGTGGAAAGGTAGAAGGGTGAGCTGCCCAGAGGCTTCTCACCACCCGACGGCCCCCACACACCCCCGCCCCAGTCCCTGGCCGGGAGCCTGAGCTCCGGGCTCTGGGCTCTTGCAGGGAACACAGTGAGGCTGGTGTAGTGACTGCCCCCCTGGGGCAGGGGTCTGAGCATATCTCATGTTCTCAAGCCCCTGCCATGTGCCAGACACTCTATTTCATTTAATCTCCCCTGGATTCTGTGAGGTAGATGAGAACTTGGCATCAGAGAGGCCAGGGAACCTCCCCAAGCACCACAGTGAGCAAGTGGCAGGGCCTGGGTTCCGTGGCTCTTTGACCCTCTGAGACCCGGGGCACAGAGGTAGGGGCCCACAGGTGCCGTGGCTCTCCCCACCTCCCCACCCCAGGCTCACGGTGGCCCCTCACCTGAGGACACCCTACAAAAGCTTCCCAGAGCTCGAGGTAGCCCTCTTACCTGTCCGGACCCAGCCTGGTGGGAGACAGATGCCACCCCTCCCCGTCGCCCACACCTTCACCCTCTCACCTCAACTGCAGCTGCGGGCCCAGCCTGCCCTGGGCAGGCTGCAGGGGGCGGGGAGAGCAGTTGTCCTCTCCCCACAAGGTCAACAACTCCGGCAGCATCCAGCCCTCCCGGCCACCCTGGTACTGCAGGTTCCTCAGCCTCAGATGGAGGGACTAAGGCCAAACGCGAAGGAGGGAGCTCCAGGTCCCACAGAGCACCAGGGCTGAGGGTGAGCCCATCTGGTTCCAAAGCTGGGGGTCATTCATTCATTCATTCATTCGCTTACTCGCTCACTCATTTGCTCCTTTCACCACCCTCCGCATCACAGTGGCTCCAACCTTCTCTGGCTCAGGCCACACCTGGGCATCATTTTGGACTCTTTTCTCTTACCACCCCTCCCTCCCCATCCAACCATTTGCAAATTCTGTTGGTTCTACCTTCAAAATACAACTCAAATTTTACCTTCTCACCACCTCCACTGCCTCCAGCCTCGTCCAAGCCTGGAGATGCGTCAGCGTCCCCACTGGGATCCCTGTGTCCACGCTGCCCCCCTGTAATCCCCTGTGGCTCACACAACCAGCAAATCAGCAAAAGCAAAAAGCAAATCAGATTCTCTCCCTCCCCTGCCCAGAACCCTCTGAGATTCTCATCTCACTCAAAGCAAGAGCCAGAGTCTTTCCTGAAACCTACAGGCCCTGCATGATCTGGCCCAGCTGCCTGCTGCCCTCACCACCCTCCACCCTCCCCTTGTTCATTCAGTGTCAGCCACACTGGCCTCCTTGCTATTCTAAAAACTACCAAACACGATCCTGCCCCAGGGCCCTTGCACTGACTGTTTCCCCAGCCTGGAACAGTCTTCCCCCCAGATCTCTACATGGCTGCTCCCCTCCTCTTTCAGATCTTTGCTCAAGTGTCACCTCCTCAGAGAAGCCCTCCCTGATCACCCAGCCAGGACCACCTTAGGTTCCTTGGACCCTCTCTCTTTCTACTTAATTTTCTCTATAGCCCTTACCACCCTCTGACATTGTGTATGTATTTTACTAGTTTATATATTTAGTATCTTTCTCCCCACAAGGCTGTGATCTCTGTCAGGGTAGACCAGCCTGCTTGGTTCACTGCTGTATCCCCAGGACCCAGAACAGCCCCTGCTCCTAAGGGACTCCCCACTGTGGGGGCAGCAAATGCCTTAGAGCAGGAGTCTGAGAGTCGCCCTTGCCTTCTGCACTCAGAGGGCCTCAGGAGCCCCAAGGCCCAGACCCATCCTCCTGCCTGAGGGCGTCCAAGGAGTCCTCAGGGAGGCGACATTTGAGCTGGACCTTGAGGGCCAAAACAAATTGTTCGGCAAGAACAGAACATGGGGAAAGCTCACTCCAGGGGGTGGGAATGTGAGCAAGGGCTAGGGGTGGGACAGGTTTTGGGGGGTCAGTGCAGGATGTGTATGAGGGTGACCGGGGCCACCTTCCTGGAGAAGCGGGTTCTACAGAGCATTTCAGATGCGGTGGTGGGTGGGTGAATGGTCAGATCAGCTTGAGGACCACTTGGGGATCCTGAGGGGGATGAGCTGGTGAAATCACTTGGGGCCAAATGGAAGAGAAGGATCTGGAAAGCCACTCAGAGGAGCTGGTGCGTCAGAATCAAGGAGAGCTGGGAGTTCGCAGGAGGGTTTTTAAGTAGAGGGGAGAGAAGGTTAGATTCATGTTTTAGAAGGAGTCTCGGAATGCTAGATGTGGCAAGAGGGAGATGTGTTACAGAGAAGGAAAAACAGGAGGCTGGGAAATAGGTGCGGAGAGAGAAGGCCGGCCTGGGGCGAAGAGGAGGGGCTGGTTCCTTGGTAGGACAAGAGGTTGAGTGTCCGGGGCTGGATGACATGGGGAGGGGAGAGGGGGGCAAGGGAAGCTTGATGGTTGATAGCACAGTTGACCCAGTATTCTTGGGTGGAAAGAGAGGTGTTTAGGAAACGAGGAAGGCAGGCAGACACACACATCTGGGGTGATGGCCCAGGGGCAGGGTCCAGTGGGCGGAACCCAAGAGCTGTCCCCAAGGCTGGTAGCATGTGGCAGTGAGAGGCCATGGAGGAGACCTGGTGACTCAGTTCTCAGTGGGGCCAGCTCGGGAGTCATCACGTTCACGGGGCCCCCTTCCCAGCTTGGAACCCTCCCCGCCCCGGCTGGGACCCGATGCAGCCTCCTGGGAGGCCTGTGCTTGGTGGATGACTCATCGTTTTCTCGGCATCCCCAGGCTGAGGAAATGTTCAAGGAGACATGGGGCCCTTCCTTTGGCAGGCCAGGCCCTGACTGGATGCTGGCGGGTCGAGAAAAACACACTCGGCCTCGGGCCTTGTCTGAGAGCATCCTGAGTGCGAGTCTCCAAGAGCCCCTGACTTCCACAATCGCACGCATCCTCAACTGCCCTGGGAGGCCGTCCTGACCCCATTCTACAGGTCAGTGAACCAAGGCACAGCCTCTGCTGGGCACCCGGCTAAGTCATCACTTGGTACTTCAGTTTCTTCATCTGAAAAATGGGTCTGATGATTGGCCCTCCCCTATAGGGTTGTTGGGAAAAACTGAAGGAGGGAATCACGTGATGCTCAAGTAGTGGGGTTGTCATTTTCATGAGGATGGGGAGAGGGGTCCGCCCAGGCTACAGGAGCTCTCTACTGGGTAGAGCAGCCATAGGGAAGGCCAGAGGGTAACATAGCCAAAAACAGACCTGCGTTTGGATCCCAGCTCTGCTACAAGCTCCTGGTTCTGGACAAATGGCTTGCCTGCTCCGATCCCCCGACCGCTTGTGTATAAGCGGGTGATGACCCACACCCTGGGAGGCAGTTGGGAAGATGACATAACACCAAGCCTGACAAACAGGCCACCAAGTAGGGGCTGTGGCTCCATCTCAGGGTCCCTCAGAGGATTCTCCCCACCCCAGTGTGAAGATCCCCAAACCAGACAGCTGTTAACCTCCCAAGGGTGCTTCAAGCCCAGACCAAGAGGGAGAGGGGAGGGGAGGCAGCTCAGAGAGTTCAGGCTAGGAAACTCCCTGGGGGATGGGGTCTCTCTGGGAGATCTGGGGGCTGGGACAGGAGCAGAGCGAGGGGCAAAGGATTTTGTGTTGGATGTAAGGCCCCTATAGGTCCGCAGAAGAGTACAGAGTGTGGAGGTAGGGCCTGGGTCCAGGCTCTGCCATTTCCTGCTGTGCAGCCTTGGGCAGGTCACTTCCCCTCTCTGAGCCTCAGTTTCCTCATCAGTAAAATGGGGTGATAATAGCTGTGGCTTCACTTATATCCTCCTTCTATACTGTGTTCTACAGTATGTATATACACTATACTGTATACTATATTTTATAATCTAGAAGCACCTGTACAGGGCGTGGCCATAATAAAGCCCTCAATAAAAGGGACCTATAATTAGGATTATGACTGTGAGCCAATCAGTAACCCGCGAATCTGTGACAAGGCCATTCAAGCCGTGCTGCTGAGTTGGACTTTGGAGTTCAGACTGGCCCCAGGTTTGCACTGAGCCGTGACTCACTAGCTGGATGACCTTGAAACAAGTTGCTCTCTGAACCTCAGTTTCCTCCTCTGTAAAATTGGCTCAGTAGTATTCCCCATCTCACAGGGTTGCTGTGGGCAAGTGAAGAGAGACTCCATGTCAAGTTCTCAGCACAGGAAGCGGGAGCTTTTCTGTACTTGCCCCTGTGACGTGGCCAGTGGCAATTAGAGCTAGGGATTGGGGTCTGGGGCAGGGCCAGTGGATGCTGGAGCAGAGAGGTACAGAAGAGGGAGAGGACAGAGGCAGAAAGGAATGTGCAGGGAACCGGAGGGGAGGACTTCTAGGAGGAGGGCTGATCAGCTGGGTCTGCCCCGAGGATTAACAACCCCCCCCGCCCCCAGATCTGGATGAGAGAAGGCTTTGATGGAAGCCAGAGGGCAGAGGGAAGGTGCCGAGCCAAAGCAGGTGGGAAGGAGAGACCAGAAGTCTTGCCGGTCCAGTCAGCAGTTGGCTGTCAGGGAATGAGGGCGAGAGGGGCGTGGGCTTCCCCGAGTCTAGGCTGCCTATTATGGGACTAAGAGTGGGTGTGCTCCCCAGGGTAGGGAACCCTGGGTTCAAATCCTGTCTTACCAACCAGCTGTGCAACTTGGATGCATCTCAACCTCTCTGAGCCTCCATTTCCACATCTGTAAAATGGGGATAGTGGTATCAACTACCTTTTAGGGTTGTCGTGGTGATCATTTGAGATACATTCTCAGTCAGTGCCTGCTGCTGAGCAGAAACAATGACAGTCATGACACAGCTAGTATTTGTTGAGTGCTTGCGAAATGCCAGGCGCTCTGCTAAACACATGCACATGCCTCCATGTGCTTGTCCAAACATGGCTACCATTATGATCCTCATCTTTTTTTTTTAAATTAATTAATTAATTTTTTTTTTGGCTGGGTTGGCTCTGTGGGTTGCTGTGCACGGGCTTTCTCTAGTTACGGCGAGAGGGGGGCTACTCTTTGTTGTGGTGCGCGGGCTTCTTACTGAGGTGGCTTCTCTTATTGCGGAGCACGGTCTCTAGGCGCACGGGCTTCAGTAGTTGTGGCTTGCGGGCTCTAGAGCGCAGACTCAGTAGTTGTGGTGCACGGGCTTAGTTGCTCCGCGGCATGTGGGATCTTCCCGGACCAGGAATCGAGCCCCTGTCCCCTGCATTGGCAGGTGGATTCTTTTTTTTTTATATATATAAATTTATTTTATTTTTATTTATTTATTATTTTGGGCTGTGTTGGGTCTTCGTTGCTGTGCGTGGGCTTTCTCTAGTTGCGGCGAGCCGGGGCTACTCTTCATTGTGGTGCGCGGGCTTCTCATTGCGGTGGCTTCTCTTGTTGCGCAGCATGGGCTCTAGAGCGTGCGGGCATCAGTAGATGTGGCGCATGAGCTCAGTAGTTGTGGCTCCTGGGCTCTAGACGCAGGCTCGGTAGTTGTGGTGCACGGACTTAGTTGCTCCGTGGCATGTGGGATCTTCCTGGATCGAGTCCCGAACCCGCATCCCCTGCATTGGCAGGCGAATTCTTAACCACTGCGCCACCAGGGAAGTCCCATGATCCTCATCTTGCTGATGAGGATGTTAAGGCTCAGAGAGGTTAAGTAACATGCCTGAGGCCACACAGCTGGCAAGAGGCAGAGCAGGGACTTGAGCCCATGCGGTGGAGAAGTGTTGTGTCCTTTACTCCCTAAATCACCCATCCTCTTTGACAGTAAGATGAGGATCATGAGGTCCCCTGCGATATTACACGGGCTTGGACAGTGGCTCTTCCCAGGATGGGGAGGCAGGCGTGAGTCTGTCTGGCAGAGTGTGCCGACTCTGGAACACGTTGCTTAGGTGCAAATGGGATCTACTGGTAGAGTTGACCCTCGGGGGTCACCGGGGGATTCTGTGGTTCGGGGAGGGCCAGGTTGCGGCATGGAACCCCACGGCCGGCCGGCCAGCCAGCGCGCTGCACCCAGCTCAGGCCGGGGAGCTTTGTGCCCACCAGCACGACACAAGGCGTGGCTCAACGGCCAGGTCACAGGCAGCTGCCTGCAGCCCCGAGAAGGTATGGGTGGCCAGTGCCTGGCCTGGGCGGCACCCACGGAGGCTGGGGAGGAACTCGGGAGGGCTCTTACGAGGAGGTAAGCCATGAAACAGCAGAGGAGGGGATAGGGCCTCCCAGGATGGGGAAGGAGCACAAGAGAAGTTTGTTTTTAAGGTAATACACACACCTGACTTAACGCAACAGCCACCAAACAGCAGCCTCCAAATAGCGAGAAGTGCCCAGCCCACCCCTCCACCTAGTTCCCCTGCCCAGAGGGGTCCAGTCCGTTATGTGTCTTCCCTGATACACTTGGCTCTGGAGCTGGCCTATCTGGATTTGAATCCTGAACCCGCCATATACTCGTTGTGTGACTTGGGCAAGTTACTCCACCTCTCTGTGCCTCAGTTTCTACATGTAAAAAGTGGAGGTAATAGGTAATAGGAACTGCTTCTCTGGACTGTTGTGAGGATCAGGGCTCCTAAAGCCTAGCAGAGGGCAGGGCCCATGCCTGAGTGCTCCGGGAGCACGGGCTGTCTCTGCTGCTGTTGCTGTTACTGTTACCGCTGTGATCACTGTTGTGCAAGTGTAGTTATGTACACTGGGTGTGCAGTTTAAATGCCCAGCTCCCCTGGCAGGTCCTGAAGGTCAGTTTTCATCACTTCTGCCCATTTAAGAAGAGGCAGAGGTGAGAGGTCAGCCCAGATGTCATCCCAATGGTCCCACATATTGAGACAGGTCTCTGATGTGGAGGGACTTTATGTCATCGGCTGGACCCCCCGAACTAGCCACCGACCCATGCAGGGCTTGTGGTTCGGGGACTCCATCTCCTGCCCCTGTGCTGGGGACATGAGGTGGCGGCGGGGACAGGAAGGATGAAGGGGCTGTGGAGAAAGCCCTGGGCCAGGCTCCAGAAGATGGGGATTCTGCCACTTCTCACCCCTAAGGTTCTTGAAAAAGTTCCCAGCTCCAAGCCTTGGTTTCCTTATCAGGAAGGTGGTACCAGGCTGTGGTGAGGAGCCAGGGCAATGCCTCAGATGTGATGGACCATTGGGCTGTTGATAAGAACCCCACCTTCAGGTTTCTGCCTGCAGGGGATTAACAAGTGAGTTGATGGTGTCATTGATAAGATCCAAATTTGGGAGGTATTAAAGTTCTGCTTAGTAGCTGAGTGACCTTGGGGAAGTTAATTAACTCTCTGGGCCTCAGTTTCCTCCTCTGTAAAATGGGCATAGCAATAGAACCTGCTCTGTGGGGTTGTTGGTAAGAAACGGAGGCAGGGGTCTGGCTCACAGTAAGACTCTGTGACTGGCAGAGCCTTGCAGTTATTTTAAGGAACTCAGACAAAGTTGAGAAACCACCAGCAAACAATACAGGGCTGCAGGCAATCCATTCATTCACCTATTCATTCAGCAAACTTTGATTGGCGCCTGCTGCGTACCAGGTCCTGTTCATTCATTCCACAGAGATTTACTGAGCACCTACCATGTGTCAGGAGTGGTGAATAGGACAGATTTGATCTCTGCCCTCCCAGAGCTGGGAGTTCCAGGTACCTCCACTAGCTGGTGGTCAGGGAGCACCTAGGGCCTGACGTGCTCCAGCTGGTTGGCTCAGGCAGCTGGGCCCCTGTCCCCATTGTGGTGGACTTGCTGAGCTCAAGGGGGCCACTTCTGCCTGGTGTCCCCAAGCTAGCTCTGCTGCCCCCACGTCTGGCTCCTCTGACTCCCCCTTTCCCAGAGAAGTAGAACTCCGGGGGGGTGGGGGAGTGTGCAGGGCCTTTTTCATCAGCCCCTCCCACCCCAGTTCTTGTCACCCCCTCCCCAGCAACAACACTCATTGTCCTTCCTATTTTCTCCTCTTTACACAGCGGCGAAAGCGCAGTATTAAAAATGTAAACCTGACCATATTCCTTCTCTGCTCAAACCCTTCTGTGGGTCCCAATCACTGTCTGAGCAAAAGCCACCAAGACCCACAAGCCCCAGCTCTGCCCCTCTCCACCTTCTGGGCTTCTGCTCACTGCTCTTTGGCCACACTAGCCTCCAGGCTGTCCCCCAGCCCTCACTGGGCCCTGCTGACCTGTCACCTCCTCAGTGAGGCCCTCCCTGACTGCTTTTCCAAAACGCCCTTTATTCCCCATCACTCTCAAGCCCCTTGCTCCAACTATGAAGTGCTTATCAGTAACTGACTAATGCTGTATTTTGTGTGTTCCTCTGGGCTCCATGAGGACAGGGGTATGTGCTCTTTTGCTCCCTGCTGCATTCCCTGGTGCATTCATTCACCAATTTACCGAGCACACTTTGATTGGCACCTGCTGTGTACCAGGTCCTGTTCATTCATTCCACAAAGATTTACTGAGCACCCACTATGTACCGGGAGTGGCGAATAGGACAGACTTGATCTCTGCAGGTCCCAGGGACCCCCTGCTAACACCTGGTACATGGTATACACTCAGAAAATATTTGTTAAATGAATGCCTCTAACCTATTCATTCTTCTCTTTGTGCCTCAGTTTCCTCCTCTGCAAAATGGAGGACCAGGTCTGTTATGGGGCCTACATGAGGGCTGGCTTGCTGGCCAGGATCCCATCAAGGGCTGTCTGACCCACCCAACAAGCAGGCTTCTCCAGTCCAAGGGCTGAGAGAGCCAGAGGAAGGCTGGCCGGGTCAGCAGGTGGTCAGGGAAGGCTCCAAGCCCCACGTGGAGGTGTCTGGACTTGTCCTGGCCATGCTGGGAAGCCTAGGTGGGGCAGGGACACAGCTGTGGGAAGAGGGGAAGAGAAGCTGGTCTGAAGGGAGGTCTGGGGCTGAGGAGATGTGGCTGGGTGGTCCCTTAATGGGGCCCCAGAATGCCAGCTCTCAGGCGGTGGGAGTGACTGAGTACTACAGAGCAGGGGAACACGGGGAGGGAGGCTTTTAGGGAACCGAGTCTGGTCCAGTGTGAGCAGAGACTGGAGTCTGAGGCCCAGGGAAGCTCTGGGTTCTAGGGCACCACAGCCCAAGTGGGAGCAGAAGCTCCAGAACTGAGGTGGAGGGGCTGCTGGGGGCTGGACGAATGGATCCAACAGGCTCCTCCTTGTATTAGCTGCTTTGTTCTCCGTAAACGCCTCTTCATCATTCATTTATCCATTCGCTCATTTACTCATTGACAACTCGGAGAGAACCTCCTGGGGTGCAGTGGTGAGCCTCACAGATGTGGCTCTTGCCCTGGCAGAGCTCAGGATGCATTGTGGGAGACAGATGCTACAGGACCTGGTGATAGCAGTGGTGGTTGTGATGATGACGATGACGGTGATGGTGGTGGTGATGGTGATGGTGGTGACGATGCTGGTGACGATGCTGGTGGTGATAACGGTGACAGTGATGGTGAGGTTGGTGGTGTGTCAGCTACCATTTATTGAGTGCTCACTGGATGCTGGGCTGCTCTAAATGCTTCCTGTGTGTTTGCGCTCTGGGATCCTGCAACCACCCCGTGAGACACTGAGATCTTACTCAACTTGCCTGAGCCCCCCTGTGAACCAAGGGCGGCACCGGATGTGAACCCAGGCAGGCAGGCTGACCAGCAGCTGCTCCTAGCCATGGCCACCTGCCGCTTCCAGCACTGTGATCACTGTCAGGTCCCTTTCTTGCCTCCTGAGCCCAGCACCTAGCACGGGGCCCAGTGCTGGGGAGAGTGCATGAGTCGGACTTGCCTGAACAAGGTTGGAGGTCAGGCTTTGTCCCAGCAAGCTTGGGCAAATGATGCCCTGGCTCCTTTGCCCTCAGCATGTCATTTGTGAAAGGGAAGAACCCAGGGAGGCCGCCAGAAGGTCAAGGAACCCCGACCCTCACTGGAGCAGTTGAGGGGGAGACTCCCTCTCTCCAGCAGGAGACCCCATTCCCTAATCAGGAGGCGAGAGAGAGAGACTCAGTTTGGAGTCTGCCTTCAGCTGTGGGATGGGGAGGGGCACGCGGGGAGGCAGGGGCCCCTGGATGGATGAACACTCTGTACACACACACCCACTTGTTGCTTCCCCTATGCAGGCCCCAGGGGAGGGGCTGTTCTTCTCCCACCCACTGCTGACTCCCCTGCCTCTGGGACCCAGGCTCCTACACCCCCAGTTCTAGCAAACCCAAGTAGTCCCATGAACGTGAAGAGAGGGGTCAGAAGGTGGGTGCTGGGAGCAGAAGGCCCGGACACAGATGCCGCATCTGCGCTCCCTGTGTAGCCTAGGGCCCACCACTGTCCCTCTCTGGGCCTCAGTTTTATCCATTTGTTCAAATATATACAGAGCAGGTGCTCTGTGCCAGGCACTGTGCCAGGCTCTGGAGACACAAATGAAAAACTGCCCTCGGAGAGCTGACATTCTAGTGGAGACTGACACTACGTAATAAACAAGGAAAGCTCCCAGCTTGTCACATGCTGGCAGATGCGTTGGAGAAAAATCAGGCAGAGTGGGGCGAATCGGAGGTGCTGGAGTGGGAAATAATGGAATTTTAATCAGAGAGGGCCTCGCTGGGAAGGTGACATTTTGAGCAAAGCCCTGAAGGAGGTGCAGGAGCAAGTTAGGCAGGTATCTGATGGAAAAGGATTCCAGGTGGAGGGAACAGTAAGTGCAAAGGCCCTGAGGCAGGAGTATGTCTGGAGGACTTGAGGAAGAGTGAGGAGGCCAGTGTCCACAGCTGCCCACACCCCCTGTATTTGGGAATCAAAAGACCACATTTTACCTCTCAGGACGTTAGGCCCCAGAACACAATTATTTCTGAACCCCCACAGCCCATCCTGGGGAGCGCTGGTGATGCCAGCCTCCTGGATGGGGCTGGGGCAGGGACCTTGCTGCCTGTTTCTTCAACCCAAAGGGTGAATTTTAAGGCCTGTGAGGGCTTAGAAAAGAGAACACTATGCTCCTCGTCGCTCCACATGACTGACAATCAGACGGCCCTGGGTTGAAATCCTGGGTCCGCTGCTTTGCGGCTGTGTGACCTTAGGCAAATCCTTCTCTGCGCCTCAGTGTCTTCATCTGTAGAATGAGGCTACAGTGTCTGTCAGGGTTGATGGGATGGGACTTTCAGGAAACACACCTGGAAGCACGTGTATAAGTGCCCAGCCTTGGGCCTTCCTGGAGGAGGTGCTCTGTATACATTTAAAGCCAGAACCTAACATTTATATGACTTCAAACTGTTTTCACAGCTGTTGGGAATTTGTAGTATTACTTTAGTCTTCTAAGAGCTCCATGAGGAAAAGGGGGCAGGAAATAATAGCCCCGACTTAGAGTGGGGTAGACTGAAGCCTGAAGAGGGTGACTTGCCCAAGGTCACAGTGAGGCAGGGCTGATGGAGGGCTAAGACATGGGTCTCCTGGCTCAGGGAAGCCTGGGAGCCAAGGGAGTAGAGATTGTGCAGAGCCCGCCCACCCCACCCCCCCACGAGCGTGTGTGTGTGTGTGTGCGCACGCGCACACACACACATCACCCGCACCAAGCAACAATAGCGACTTTCAGATTTGTGGTCCCCGAGCAGGTTTTGTAAGGCATGGCTTGGTGGGTCGGGAGGTCTGTTGTAAGGATGTTGAAAGGCCCAGAGCATGGGGAAGCTCAGGCCACAGGCGGTGCGGAGTCGGGCAGGTCCTTGAGAAGAGGAAGAGGTCTGGGCTCATGTGATTGTCCACTCGGCCTGTCTGTCCATCCGGTGTCTGGCCTTCCTGGGCAGGGCCGGCTGGGTCTCCAGGTTGAGCAGCCTGGCCCCCAGTGCTTTGTTGTCCAGATGCTCGACCTGATCAGCTTCTGAGCCTCAGGACGGCCTGGGGAGGGAGGAACGGGGTGGGGGGGGGTGCATTACGAATGAGGAAGCCAAGCTTCAGGGTGGGGTGTGCCCAGCTGGTGGGGGGAGCCAGGGTTTGGGCCCAGGTGTGCCTGACCCAGCCCCAGTGCTGGCGATTCCGGGTCATAGCTCAGGCAGGGACTGGCAGGCAGGCTTTGTGCAGGAGGACCCCTTCCTCCCTTGGCCCACCTTCTTGGCCACGATCTGGCCTCCTAACCCTTGATGGAGGGCCCTGCAGACCGGTCGTTCTCTGCTCTTTAGTCGCTGCAGCCTCAACCTTCATCTCGTGGGGCTCGAGGCTGCGGGTTCTAGCCCACCCTGCGTCAGCTCACTGTGGGGACTGGGCTCACCATCTCACCCTTTGCAGGGGACGTCAGAGAGCCCATCCTTATTTAGTGCCTTTAAGGCCCCAGACAGCTTTTGCCCAGTGCCCACACAGCTCAGGGGTTCCTAGGCCCATTTTTATTTATTTATTTATTTATTTTTTGTTTATTTATTTTTGGCTGCCTTGGGTCTTCATTGCTGTGCGTGGGCTTTCTCTAGTTGCAGGGAGCGGGGGCTACTCTTGCGGTGCGTGGGCTTCTCACGGCAGTGGCTTCTCTTGTTGTGGAGCACGGGCTCTAGGCACGCAGGCTCAGTAGTTGTGGCACAGGGGCTCAGTGGTTGTGGCTCGTGGGCTCTAGAGCTCAGGCTCAGTAGCTGTGGCGCACGGGCTTAGTTGCTCCGCGGCATGTGGGATCTTCCCGGTCCAGGGCTTGAACCCGTGTCCCTTGTATTGGCAGGCAGATTCTTAACCACTGCACCACCAGGGAAGCCCCTTAGGCCCATTTTCTAGATGAAGAAACTGAGGCACAAAGAGGAAAGGTTATGTCCTAAAACACACAGGCCATGAGAGCAGAGCTGGGACTCCAAAGCCCATGCTTTTTCTATACTGTAGCCTCCTGCTCTCTCTTTCTTCAGTGGCAAAATGGGAGACTGGAACTGGACGACCTCAATTTAGAGCAGGGTGGAGACAGCACAGACTCTAGTGTGAGACAGGCTGAATGTGAATCCTGGTCCCTTCACTTCTTAGCGGGGTGACCTTGGATAGTCACTTCCTCTCCCCAGGCCTCAGTTTTCTCACCTGTAAATGGGGCTGGGAGCAGTATCACCCCTCGAGCTGCTGTGAGGTCCGGGGAGCAGCCGTGCCGATTGCCCAGAGAGTGAGGGACGCGCACAGGGGTGGCAGGTTTTGAAATTGCTGAGCTTCCTGTCCACCCCTCCCTGCAGTGCTTGAAAGGATGGCTGGGGCCATGTTAATGCTCACTTTTGCTCTTCCTGGGGGGTGGCCGGGTGACCCAGACTGGATGGGAACTCTGTGTGGATGTGTCCTGCTGACAGCAGACATCCAGGGAGCCTGCTGTGGGGGTGGCGAGTGGCGGGTGGTCCTGGGACACGGATGTGAGGCCAGCTTAGGCTGCGCCGGGCAGCCAACGGTGCCTTTGTGCCCTTTGTCGCCTCTCGTGCAGATGACGAGTACCTTTCCTGCTCCTGCAAGCTCGGCCTTTCCTGGGAGAATTGCTCCAAAGCAGCCACAGAGCAAGCAGAAGCCGCCTAGCTAATTAGCAGGTGGCCGCCGGGGACAGGCTCAGGACCTGGTGGCTGGAATTGGGGCTACAGCTGCCTGAGGCTAGCGTCAGCTCGGCTGGGAGGCCAGGCAGTGTCCTGGGCTCCGGGACATCATGGCGTTTAGATCATGGGGTGCGGATCCTGGCTCTGTGGCTTCTTGGCTGCGTGACCTGCGTAAGGCGCTTTGCCTGTCTGGGTGGTAGTTTCCTCATCTTGAACTTTAGATTGTGTGAGTTCGGGGCCCGGAACCTCAGTGTAGTCAGCGAGTCATGTTACTACTGCCGCTGCCTTGGGCCTGTGCTGGCCCAGGTGGCGAATACAAGGAGTGCAAGCCCAGCCGTAACCCTTGGGGACAATGTAGTGCCACCTCAGTGTCACAGGCAGCTGGAGAAGCCCAGCTAGGCCTTAGGCCTTTAGCGAGAGAGGAGCTTAATCTCTCAGAGCCTGAGCCTCTTTTTGTTCCCTTAAGCGATGGAATAATTGAGATACTGTGTGGTCATGTGCCTAGAACAGGGCCTAACAAAGGTGGAGCTCCGTCCCCTGCTTCCTCCTCCCTCCCCTCCCCTTTCTCCCCCTCCCCCCCATCTCTCCCTCCCCCCCACCCCTTCCCTTTCTCCCTCCCCCATCTCTCCCTCCCTCCCCAGGCCTCAGGAACACACAGGAGGGGGGCAGCTGCAACTCCTGCTGGAAAATTGGGTTGAAGGTCTGCCTGTCTTGGGGTGGTCAGGAAAAGGCCACAGAGCAGGGAGGGTCTGAATGGGACTCAGCGGGCCAGGGGGCTGCAGAGTGGCCTGGGGACAGTGTGGTGGGGGTTCTGTGTGAGCAGAGGAGTGGAACGCAAATGGATAGACAGTCTGCTCTGGGGCCATGAGGCTGTAAGGCTGGTGGCCCAGGACATAGGCTGCAGCTGGGCACTGTGGCAGGTTGAGGCGAGGCGGAGATTCGGGAGATAGATAGGGTCTGACTGTGTGGCCTTGGGTGCCAGGCCAGGTGCATTCTCCCCTCGGGGCCCAGATTCCACAGAGGAGATCTTCCGGGCCTATGGGACAGAGGGGTGTTGGTGAACACAGCATTGGAGCACAGGAGAAGGGGTCCCTGGCTTGGCCTGGGGAGCGCTGGGCTGGGAAGCCTTTCTGGAAGAGCGTACCTTAGGGGCCAAGACTTAGCAAAGAGCCGAGTGGAGGGTGGGCATCCCAGGCAGAGGAGACAGCCTTGCAGAGGCACGAAGCACACTTCAAAGCTAGGGTGAGTAGGGCCACATCACAGAGATCTCAGATGCCCGGCAAACGAGCCTGGGTTTTATCCAGGCACTGGGGAGACAAGGAAGGTTTGAGGGAGGCAGCCTTGAGATCTGATTTTCAAAGTCAAAGTGCAGCCCCATTAGTCAGGGAGGTTTAGATAGTGGTTGTTCAAACTGGAAACCTGACAGGGGTGGAAGTCAGCCTGGCCTCTTACCTTCCGGGGTGTCCGACCTGGGCAAACCCCATCCCTTCGGGAGCCTCAGCTTCTGCGTGTGTCCGAGGGGTCTGTAGACCTCCTGCCTCGCTGAGCGCTGGGGATGAGCGTGAAATCGTCCTTATGATACACCTGGGGCCGGGCACCCTGAGGCATCTCAGCAAAAAGTTCCCTGTGATCTTTCATGGAGCACTCGCTATGTGCTAGGTATTCTATAGAGGTTATATATCATTGCATTCTCACAACTGCCCTTTTAGGCAGCCCCTCCCCATTCATCGAGGAGGAAACTGAGGCACAGAGAAGAGAAATGATTTGCCCAACGGGCAGAGCTGGAATTGAGCCCAGGCTGGTCTGGCCCCAGAGTCCTTGCTCTTAGCGACTCCACACCCCTGTCCCCTGGGGGGCCCTGGCTAGGGCATGGCCTAGTCCCCAGCCGGTTCCCCCAGCGCCCGGTTAGTCCCCCGTCAGGGCCCACCGGCACGAGAGCCAGTCAGTGCCTGCTGCGCGCGGGCGCCACACCTGTCCCCCTGCCCTGGGCCCCGCAGAGGCCCGGCCCTGCCTGGATCTCTTCGGGCACCACCCTCAGCTCGAGAAGCTGATGCTTCCAGTATCGCACCATTTAGAAGAAGGACTGAGAATCATTTTTTTGTCAGAGAAGCTGGGAGAAATAAAGCCAGTGAGAGAAGCATCCCGGCATCAGGATTTTTCCATGCCTTGGCTGGGCCGCCCACAGAGCTCGGTCTCCCCCGCCACAGGCTCTCCTGTCTCTCCTGCATCTGCCTCCCTCTCCCCAACCTGGGGCCCTGGCCCCCGCCCCCCTCCGTGGGTCCCCCATGATGGGGGCTGCTGGTGGCATTGGCCGCAGCTTCTCACCTGCGTGCCGGGTCTGGCTCCAGCGAGAAAGGAGGAGGAAAGAAAGGTCCTTGAGATGGTGACAAAGGTCTGAGTGTGGGCCGCCAGAGCAGCCTGTTTCCAGGCAACTGCTCTACCCCGGGCTCCCCGCGGTGGCAGGCACATCCGTCATGCCGCTGCTCGGCTCAGCGAGGGAGCTTGGGCGGCCCCAGCAGTCCGGGCACGCAGCCCACGGCCCCCAAGCTCCAGCCCTGCTGGGGACATGAGGCCCCTCTGGCAGGGGCTGCAGGAGAAAGTACAGCGTTGTCATGGCTACTGCTGGCCAAGCACCTACTGGGTGCCCAGCCGTAGGCCTGGTGCACACAGGGCAGAGCTCCCACTCGTTAGTCTGTCCGTCCCGCCGTCCATCCATCCATCCCTCTATCCATCCATTCGGGAGAGAGGGGTGGCGTATTGTGTGGGCTCCGGACGGCTGGGTTGAAGCCCTGCTTTGCTGTTTGATCTTGGTCACGTTACTCTGCTTCGCCAGGCCTCAGTTTTTTCGTCTGTGAAATGGTCACAATAATAGTTCTTACTTTGTAGTGAGGATTAAATGACTTAATACAGACAATGCCCTATAGGCACAGTGCCTGGCACGTGTTAAATGCTCAATAAAGACGACTTGTGTCCACTTTTATTATTCATTCATTATTTGTAAAGAGACAATCAGGGCAGTGGGAAGCATGTGGGCTTTTGCAGTCAGATAGATCTGGGTAGGGTTTGTTTGCCGCACTTCCAACTGTACGACCTTAGACAAGTCATTTTGCCTCTCAGAACCTCAGTTGCCTCTTGGCTAAATTGGGGAGATAATTAATAGCTATCTCCATACCTGTTCTCTTCCGGGCAGGTTCGAAGCCCTATCTCTTATTGGGAGGATCAGTGATGTGTGTGCCCAGGGCCCCACCCTGACAGCACTCAGTACCGAGAGTGGTCATTATTCAACAGACCTGGATTGGCGCCTGCTGGGTGCCTGCGTGGGGGCAGGGAGAGGTGCCAGACCTGCCAGGCTGTACCCTCACCAGCCCCCCAACCCACCTGATTTCTGGGCTGCTCGGCCCTGCAGGACTGCCGTGCTTCCCGCCCGTCATTCTGATTGCTCCAGCTTCTGCCCTTGGGGCTCCTCACCCTTCCTTCCACCTCCTTTTTGAAAACAACCTCTGCGAGTGCCCCCAGCCTGGGCCCTGGAGGGAGAGCCGGAGAAGAAGGGGGAGGAGGCAGCAGCAGCCCAAGTGCCAGGGCATCGGGCACGCTGCCGGCCTTTGTCTGGGCTGCCCGGCGGCCGAGGCTCAGTCCCCCGGGGCAGGCCACGTTGCCCGCCGGCTGGCGGTTCAGGGAAGGCTGTGTGGGCGGTGGGCCTGGGCAGGCCTGGGCTGGCAGTGGCCCCCTGGGACAGCCTGGCCCACTCAGGCGGGAGGGAGCCCCAAGCCTGGGAGGAGAGTGGGATCAGGCTGGTGCTCCCCGTGGCAGCTAGCTTGGGGGTGACTTTGTCCTTCTGGGGCCCACTACAGAAAGGTCTCCGCACCTCCTATGTGCCAGGAGCAGTGGTGGTAGCAGCTGGGCCCTCAGAACAAGGCCACACAGTCCAGTGCTGGATCCCGACAGCCTGAGTTCAAATCCCTGTTCTGCTATCGGACAGCCGGCTGGCCCCGGCAAATCCCCACACCTTTCTAGGCCTCCAAGGTAAACATGACAGTAGTCCTACCTCAAGTTCTTAGAGCGGTCGAAAAAAGCACCCAGCAAGTGTTACTGCACCGTTGTTGACTACGCTCTTGAGAGGAAGGGCTGAACATTTGCTGAACTCCTACTGTGTGTTAGATCCACTGGAGAGATGATCCATTTCAAGAACCATTTACTGAGTACCTACTCTATGCCAGTATCTGGGCTGGGCATTGGGGATACACAGATGAAAGACCTGGGAGAAGGGGTGTTGGGGAGAGAAGGATAAGGAAGGAAGGGGAAGTGATGTGTGAGGTCTTACCGCGAGCCAGGCTCTTTGCTGAGTGCCGGGAATCCAGAAAGGAGCAGAGTGGCCCCTGCCCTCGTGGCAGAGGAGGGCATGGAAGTCTGGAAACCGATGATTATGACCTGGGATCAGTGCTGTGATGCGGGATGCCCTGGGGGCTGCCAACCCAGCCTTGGGAGTCCAGGAAGGCTTCCTGGAGGAGGTGACCCAGGACCTTGGCCTTGTGGTCCACCTTATCAAGTCCCCTCTGTAACAGCCCTGTCATGTTGTGGTCTGGGCTCAGTTTAAACATGTCCAGGGACAGGGGACTCACTACCTAAGGAGGAATATACTTTTTCCATTTGCAATCAGCTGACCTTCCCTTGGACCCATTCACAGCTCTCCCGCCACTCCCCCTCTGGTCTAGGCTGCAGCGGCTTCTGCGTCAGTCTCCTGCTCCCCCTCTCGCCCCTCCGGTCCATTCTCCACCCAGCAGCCAGAACAGTCTTCTGAAACATAAATCAGACAACATCACTCCTAGCCTAAAACCCTTCAGTGGCTCCCCAGGGGCTCTTAGGACAAAGACCAGACTCCATACCTCAGCCTGGAAGGCCCAGGCGGGCCAGCACAGCTGACCTTCCAGCCTCCCCAGGCTGCGGACAGGGCCACGTCCAGGCCAGATCCTCCACCTGCCCACGCAGCCTCTTGAGGGTGCACGGGTGAAGTTAATGCAGACGGAGCCCCCCGATTGTGGCTGTCAGGTGCAGGCCAGTGGGGTGGTGACGTGCCTAGCCTGGCAGTGCCGTCTCAGCACACAGTCCCTTTCCAGCATCGTGCCTCGGTTTCCCCATCAGCAAAACAAGGGGACTGCCCGGGTGGTGCCCTGGAGAGTCTCATTCAAAGCGCTGGGCCACTGGGGCTCTCATGAGCTCATCCCCCACCCCTCACCCCATGGCTCCCATGATGGACTATTTCCTGCCCTCCCCGGATCTGATCCAAAGAAGAGACTAGCAAATCGGGGTTAGGTTAGGACATGGATTTCAATAGCTCACTTGATCCCGAGGAGACACTGAGGCCCATAAGGTAAAAGGATTCTTACTCAGCTCACCCTGTAGTAACCAAGCCGCTCTGGCCAGTGTCAGTTATCTGCAGTCATGGCAGAAGGGTCAGGCTAACTCGGGAAGCCGGGGTGTTTTTTTGTTTTGTTTATTATTTATTTTTGGCTGCGTTGAATCTTCGTTGCTGCGTGCGGGCTTTCTCTAGTTGCGGCGAGCGGGGGCTACTCTTCGTTGCGGTGCGTGGGCTTCTCATTGCAGTGGCTTCTCTTTGTTGTGGAGCACGGGCTCTGGGTGCGTGGGCTTCATTAGTTGTGGCACGTGGGTTCAGTAGTTGTGGCTCGCGGGCTCTAGAGCGCAGGCTCAGTAGTTGTGGCTCACGGGCCTAGTTACTCTGCAGCATGTGGGATCTTACCGGACCAGGGCTCGAACCCGTGTCCCCTGCAATGGCAGGCAGATTCTTAACCACTGCACCACCAGGGAAGTCCCAAGCCAGGGGTTTTAATCCTTCCACCCAGAATCCTAGTTTCTGTTACTATTGTTAATTTTAATTTTGCTTAAATACACAATGCATTCACATGATTCGAAATTTGAAAGTTTAAAAAGAGATGGTAAAACTCCTCCATTCTCTGCCCCAGCTGCTCCGTCCCACTCTGAGACGGCATCGCTGCAAACAGCTTCTTGTCTGTCCTTCCAGGGGTATTTGATGTGCATGAAGGCAAGTGCTAGTGTACAGAACCTGCTTTTAGAACTAGAAAGAACTGGTCAGCGTCAGAGTTTGCCCCCGTCCGCCTTAAGGGATTGCCAGAGGTCGCAGAGCTTGGTGGGGGTAGAGTACCCGCCGGCCTCCCCCTGCCCAAGCACTGGGCATGCCCACATGGGGAGATTCGGGAAGCTGGCTGGGTTGTTCCTGACTCCCCTGCAGAGAGGATCCTGCCTTCAGAGTGTGTCTCTGTACAAGTAGTAGCGACCGAGGAGATGTTAAGAACATTCTAACTAACTACCCTGAGCTCCTTCGGGCACCATCCGCAACGCAAATGGTGGGGAGAGGCAGTGCCGGGACTCAGCAGACAGGACCCCAGCACAAGCATAGCAGCGAGGGGCCCCTTCATGGGGACGGGATGGGAGGGTGGACCCCGCTTTATGGAATGGGCTTAGCAGGTAGACCTGCTCTATGTAGTGGACAGGCTCTTTGTTGATGGTTTCACCCCCTTAACATAGTTAAGGAATCGAACGTTAACCTTAACATTGTTTCGTTGAACCCCTGTCCCCACCACGTGAACTCCATTAACCCCATGTTACAATTGAGGAAACATCCCAGAGAGATGGAGTCCCTTGTCTGAGGTCACGTGGTGATTTGACTTGAGCTCAGGTCTGATTCCTAAGATTCCCCACCCCCCCTGCAGCAGGAGCTCTATCAGCATCACGTAACCCAGCTCCGGCAGCCCACGTGGAAGGTCAGGGTGGCTGAGCTCCGGGACTTCCAGCTCTGGCTCCACTGTTTCCCAGCTGTGTGACCTTGGGCAGGTCACGTCCTCTTTGAGCCCCAGGACCTCTGCTGCACCTGAGGTCAGAGAAGTAGGGCAGCTTCCCCGGGGCTGATGACATTTATGTGGGGAGATGCCATAGCTGATGCCCCAAGGGATGGACTGAGCCCAGAGCTGAGGTTCACAGATGCACCAGCCTCTGCTTGGCTGTGTGACTTTGGGCCACTCTCTTTCCCTTTCTGAGCCTCCACTTCATGTCTCTAGGCTCCCCAGGGTGAGCTCTTTGGGAGGGAAGCTTTTGGATGTAGCCCCAGGGAGACGGCAGGATTTGGGCAGGGCTGGAACTGGAGAGCAGGAAGAACAGGGTTCAGGCAGGCGTGGGCACAGGTAGCCAAGGGCGAGGTACCTTTTCCTTTGTTGCCTCCAGGAATGAATTTTACATTTTTTAGCAAGGATTGGATTTAAAGTTGCTGGGCAAACCTGAGCCTGACAGACCTGAAGCCCCCCACCCCGAAAAGAAATATTTGCTTCAGAAAAGGAATGAAGTTTAAGAGTTCCAGAAGCCTTCCATTGGCTGTTTTGTGGTCAGGGACAGAGGCACGAGGGGAGACAAGGCCGTGGAGATTTGCTTGTCCTTTACTCCTTCTTGGCTTCGTGCAGTGCTCGTTTATGGAGCACCTACTATGTGCGGGCACTGTGCTAGGCCCTGGCAGAGACCATGGCAGTCCCCATCTGTGCCCTCATGACGCTCACCGTCTGCTGGGGGCGATAGCTCTTAACCAGACAGTCACACAAATAAACAGAGTATCACCGTCGTGAGAGGTGCCGTGAAGGAATGGGGCTCACGAGGTCCTGACCTGGGCATGGGGCTCAGGGAGGGTTCTCTGAGGCAGTCTGTTCACTTGCTGGGGCTGCCAAAGCGAAGTACCACAGAATGGGGGTCTTAAACAGCAGAAATTAATTTTCTCACAATTCTGGAGGCTACAAGCCCGAGATCAAGGTGTCAGCAGCGTTGGTTTCTTGAGGCCTCTTCCTTGGCTCACAGAGGGCCGTCTTCTCCCTGGGTCTTCACACAGTCTCTCCTCTGTGTGTCTCTGTGTCCTAATTTCCTCTTCTTATAAGGACACCGGTCATGTTGGATTAGGGCCCACCCTAATAACCTCATTTAACTTAATTACTTCTTTTAAGACCCTATCTCCAAATACAGTCACATTCTGAGGTATAGGAGTTAAGACCTCAACATAGGAATCTGCAGTGGGAAGGAGTTGCGGGGGACACAGTTCAGCCCGTAACAGGCAGTAATACTTGAGCTGAGACTTGAAGGTCGAGTAGAAGTTAGCTTAGTAATAGGGAAGAAAGGGTGTTTCAGGCAGAGGGTACAGCATGGGCAAAGGCCAGGTGACAAATGTGGTTCTGAGAGCAGCCAGCGTCGCTAGAGGGCAGGAAGGGTGTGGAGAGAAGTTCAAGATGAGGCCCGAAGAGGTCAGACCCCAGTGTGTCTGCTTCATCACCCTGTAACTGCATCCTTTTCCAATCATTGGTTTTTCCTCATCAGGGAAACAGGAATAACCAAACCAGCCTGTTGGGCTGGGAGCCTGGAATGAGGTCACACAGGCCTAAAATGCCTTGGCCAGTGCCACCTCCTCGTAGGTGCTCAAGAAGAGTTGTCCCTTTTCTCTTCCTTTCCTAGACCACCCTTTGTCTCCCCTAGCCCCTCTCCTTGTCCCCTAACCTGATTTGTATGACCCGGCTTGAGATCTTGAGCCACAGGGCCAAGAACCCTTGGCAAACAATATCGTGACTTGGAGAGGCCCTTTGGGCCTCCTGGGAGCCAAGGAGAAAAGGACAATTTCCTGGGGAGTTACTGGGAGAGCATCCCTGTCTTCTGAGCTCTACAGGACCAGACGTGGATTCTCAGTAAAATGTCTGAGTCTCCTGTGATGTTTGGAAAGAAAACCTCCACCTTCCCCCAATACAACATTGCCTTTCATTGCAAAATAAATGGATCTGCAGTGACAGGGGCCTCCTTCTCTTGGGGGATGTTCACCGGTCTCTGCCCGTGAGCTGCGGCTTTTCATTGGCTATGTAGCCTGTGGCAAATGCCTTCACCTTTGAGCCTCAGTTTGCACACGTGTGCTTTCATGCAACACATTTTTAAAATTTAAATAAATGGTTTATTTTAGAACAATTTTAGATTTACAGAAAAGTGGCAAATATAGTCCAGAGAGTTCCCATTTACCCCTCACCCAGTTTCCCCTATTGCTAACATTTGACACTATTATGGTATGTTTGTTACAACTAAGGAACCGACATGGGTACATCACTATTAACTAAGCTCACGCTTTTTTTTTTTTTTCAGATTTCACTAGTTTTTCCCTAACTTTCGTTTCCTCTTTCAGGATCCCAATCAAGAGACCACGTTACATTTAGTCCTCATATCTCCCTGTGCTCCTCTGGTCTGTGACAGTTTCTTAGGACCCAGTTTGTTTTTTTTTTTTTGCGGTACGCGGCACTCTCACCGTTGTGGCCTCTCCCGTTGTGGAGCACAGGCTCCGGACGCGCAGGCTCAGCGGCCATGGCTCACGGGCCCAGCCGCTCCGCGGCATGTGGGATCTTCCCGGACCGGGGCACGAACCCGTGTCCCCTGCATCGGCAGGCGGACTCTCAACCACTGCGCCACCAGGGAAGCCCCCAGTTTTATTTCAACAGATATTTTTGAGCTCCTACAATGTGCATGGTTCTAGGTGCTGGGGAAAGAAACAGAAGCCTACCTTTCATGGAGCCAAATTTGGGGGTGGAGGGACAGATCACAGGCAAGTAAATGTAAATATTAAATATGTCAGTCCTATACAGAAAAATAAAGCAGGGAAGGAAGATAGGGAGGTCTGGGAAGGCCTCTTTATGAGGAAACATTGGAGCAGAGAACTGTCCAGAGGTGAGGGAGCCTTCAGGTGGATATCTGGTGGGAAAGTATTCTAGGTAGAGAGCAGAGCAAGTGCAAAGGCCCTGAGGAAGGAAGTGCCTGGTAAGTCTGAGGAACCGTGAGGAGGCCAGTGGGCTGGAGCCCAGGCTGTGGGGGCGAGTGGTGGGAGCCAAGGGCAGATCCGTGTGGAGTACAGACTGGAGAGGGTGGAAGCTGGGAGAAGGCCGGTGCCTTGATCCAGGTCAGCCAGGTGGAAGAGGATGATGGCCTGAGCCAGAAGGGTGCCTGCAGAGGGTGAGAAATGGACAAATTCTATGCTTTTTTTTGAAGGAAGACCCACAGGATTTGCTGTTGGAAACAGGGCTTGTGCTGAAACCCTCTGACAGGGCTTGCGTGAGAAATAAAAAAGACGATGGATGTTAGCAAGGCTTGGAAAACTGTAAAGTTGGGTTTCTCTCGCCACCTCCTGTGTTTCAGAGCTGCCTCGCCCAACCCACCCTCTGGCTGAGGGCCAGTTATAAACCACTGGTTTGGTTTTTTTTAAGTATAACATTTTGAAATGGTAATAAAATCTCATTATTAAAAAAAAAAATTCATCAGGTACCAGTGTACAGTGAAAAAACAATTCTCCCTCCTAGCCACCCGGTTCCCCTCCCCAGGGGCAGCCACTATTATTTCTCTGGTTTCCTTCCAGAGATGTTTTATACATATGTATAAGCACATATGCACATGTATTTCTGGGGTTTGTTTCTATTTTTACACAAAATATGTTGTACGCTGTTCTGTAGGTTGCTTTTTGTTCTTATAATAGCTTTATTGAGATATACTTCACATACCATACAATTCACCCATTTAAAATACAACTCAGTGGTTTTTGGGTATATTCAGAATTGTGCAAGCGTCACCACCATCAATTTTAGAACATTTTCATCACCCCCAAAAGAAACCCCACACGCAAGAGCAGTCACTCCCCACTCCCCTAGACCTCCTTCCCCAGCCCTAGGAAACTACTTCTTTCACTGTAGATTTGCCTTCTCTGGACATTTCCTATAAATGGAATCATACGATATGTGCCTGACTTTTGTGCCTGACTTCTTTCACTTAGTGTAATTTTTTTCAAGGTTTGTCCATGCTGTAGCATGTACTTCTTTCCTTTTTATTACTGAATAGTATTCCATTGTATGGATATACCACATTTTATTTATCTGTTCAACAGTTGATGGACATTTGGGTTGTTTCCAGATTTTAGCTATTATGAATAATGCTGCTATGAACAGTCACGTGCAAGTTTCTGTGTGGACATACGTTTTCAGTTCTCTTCTACCTAGGAATGGAATTGCTGGATCATAGGGTAATTCTGTGTTTAACTTTTGAGAAACTGCCAGACTGTTTTCCAAAATCATTGCACCATTTTACAATCCTACAGGCAGTGTAGGAGGCTTCCAATTTTCCCACATCCTCATCAACACTTATTATTATCTGTCGTTTTGATTCGAGTCATCCCAGTGGGTGTGAAATAGTATCTGATTGTGGGTTGTTTTTCTTTTCTTTTTTTTTTTTCTTTTTTTTTGGCTGCGTCAGGTCTTAGTTGCAGCACGTGGGATCTTTCATTGTGGCGCACAGGCTCTTTGTTGCGGCACACGGGCTTCTTTGTAGTTGTGGCCTGCGGGCTTTCCCTCTCTAGTTGTGGTGCATGGGTTCCAGAGCACGTGGGCTCTGTAGTTCGTGGCACGCAGGCTCTCTAGTTGAGGCACGCAAGCTCAGTAGTTGTGGCGCTCAGGCTTAGTTGCTCCGTGGCATGTGGGATCTTCCCGGACCAGGGATGGAACCTGCCTCCCCTGCATTGGAAGGTAGATTCTTTACCACTGCACCACCAGGGGAGTCCCCTGATTGTGGTGTTGATTTGCATTTCCCTGATGGCTAATAATATTTAGCATCTTTTCATGTGCTTATTGGCTGCTTGTATAGCTTCTTTGGAGAAATGTCTATTCAGATTCTTCGACTGATTTTTAATTGCATTATTTGTTTTATTATTGAGTTATGAGTTCTTTCTATATTCTAGATACAAGTCCCTTATCAGATATATGATTTGCAAATATTTACTTCCAGGCTGTGGGTTGTCTTTTCACTTTCTTGATGGTGTCCACTAAAGGACAAAAGTTCTTAATTTTGATGAGGTCCAGCTTGTCTAATTTTTTTTTTGCTTGTGTTATAGTGTCGTCTTCATTGCCTAATCCAAGGTCACAAAGATTTATCCTTATGCTTTCTTCTCAGAGTTTTATAGTTTTAGCTCTTACATTCTTCAGGTTGTTTTCCCATGAAACAGTAGATCTACGTGCTGTCAGTGCATAAGTATGTCAGAACGTAAAGAACTTTCTCATTCTTTTTTATAGCTGCGTAGTATCCGATTTTATGGATGTACCACAATTTATTTACCTAGCCCTCTGTCGATGGACATTTAAGTTGTTTCCAGCATTATGTTCTCACAACAAGACCTCAGTGAACCTCCTTGAACGCAGATGGCCATTTCAGACACATGTGAGTTTTTACCAAGGAGTAGAATTGCTGGGTCCACAGGCATGTGCTTTTGGTCCTTGGTGGATGCTGCCGGATTGCCTTCTGCTCCTGGCAGCAACGTCTAGAATGTGTACTGTTAGTTAATCATCATCATTACCGTGTGTTGAACGCTCACTACACACTGGCACTGTGTATACCCTCACAATGACCCTGAAGGTCAGGATTAAAATCCCCACTCTACAGTGATCTAAGGTCACATGGTCTGTCTGGCTTCTGACCCTGACTCACTTTCTACCACCCTATCCAGCTCCTGTGCCTTCACAGTGCCTCAAACGCCTTCCAACATAACCGCCAGAGGAACACAAGTTCAGCATGTGGCGCCTGGGAATCTGTTTCTAAGCCCACGTTTACTCATGCAGAAGGTGAACACAGTTCAGTCACTAGGGAGTCTTGAGTGAGCACCTGCTGTATGCCTGGCACTGTCCTAGGAGCCAGGGGCGCCAAGATGGGTGCGAAGTAGCCTCTGCCCTCAGGCTGCATCCCTCCTGGTAAGGCAGCTAAGACTCAAAGACAGACTTCGGGAAATGTGGTCTGACTCAGGGCTTGGCGATCTAGCTTTGGGTCAGGCCAGTGTTGGTTCAGTCTTGACTCCATCCCACGGTACTTTGGGCAACTTACTTCTCCTCTCAGTGCCTCGATTTTCTCATCTGTAAAGTGGCGTTGTTAATAGTACGTACTGGCATATGGAGACGCGTTAACTATGTTATCCTTGCTGGCAAAATGCTTTAGGAAATCGAAGATAAGAAATATGGCTGGGGGGTCAGGGAAGTCTTCGAAGGGAGGAAGGAGCGAGAAGGACATTTGAATGAAACTTGGAGGAACGATGGCCCAGGAGCCAGGGGGTGGCATTCTACATAGAGGGGACAGGGTGTGTCCAGGCACAGAGGCAGGACAGCCCCAGGCTGATGGGGAAGAGAAGCAGCCAGCATGGCTGGAGTATCACATTTGCGCTGGGGCTGGCCTATGGAAGGAGAAGATGCAGCTGGAGCTCCTTCCAGGGGCCTTGAGTCCAGGTGTGGGTATTTGGGTCTTATTTGACTGGTATTAAATGGGAGCCATGGAAGGACTGTCGAGTTGGCAGCCCTGCTCAGCATATCCCCATCTATAAAGTTGTGGGCTGCCTCCTTGGGGCAGGCTTCCCCAGACCTCATTTCTTCTTGAAGGGTAGCCTGGAACAGTGTTTAAGAATGAGAGTTCTAGGTAATTCCCTGGTGGTCCAGGGGTTAGAACTCCGTGCTTTCACTGCCAAGGAAGGGCGCAGGTTCAATCCCTGGTTGGGGAACTAAGATCCTGCAAGCTACTCGCAGTGCGGCCAAAAAAAAAAAAAAAAAAAAGAATGAGAGTTCTAGGTCCAGGCTGCCTGGAATGGTCTCTGGCTCAGCCACTTATGCACTGTGTGACTTTGGTCATGTCACTTAACCTCTCTGGGCCTCAGTTTCCTCAATCATAAAAGGGAGTTGTTCCTACTTCTTGGGATTATATAGTGAAGCATAAATGAGTTAATATGTGCCTGGCACACAGCAGGCGCTCCGTACATGTTAGTTGTTGTACAGAAGGAAGGCAGTGGCATTAGGTGACTCTACCTATTTCTCAGATGGGAAAATCAAGGCCCTCTGAAATTGAGTGAATGCCCAGGGTGCCTTCGGAGGGCCAGGACGGTTCATTCATTCCTTTATTCATTCAACAAATGTTTCCTGAGCACCTACTCGGTGCTAGGCCCCAGCAGGTATTGGGGACTGGTCAGTGGTTAGCAAGACGTCCTCCACTGCAGGGGGCTCCTAACCCACCCCAGGGTGTTGAAAGTCAAGACTGTCATTGTCTCAGACACTCACACTCTATTCCTTTGTCCCACCTGTGTCCTGCCCAGGCCAGAAAGGAATTAGGAGTTCAACATGAAATGTCCTGTGAACCAGGCTCTTCCCGGCTCCAGAATCTGGACAAAAGGATAACGGGAGTCAAAATGACCTGCTGTATCCCACCCTTCCTACAGATGAAGAGACTGAGACCCAGTGGGGAGGGCCCCAGGGCTCTCCAGTGCCAGCACATGCTTCTCCCTGAAGCCCCACAGGTCCCGGGACAGGAAGTCAGGAGCAGGGAAAGTGGTGGAATGCAGTTGCATTCTGGTTAAAGTTTAAGGTGGAGCCAACAGGATTTGCTGTTGGGTGAGATGGGCGTGGGGGGATGTGAGAGAAAGAGGGAGGAATCAAGGATGACTCCTGGGTATTTGACCTGAGTAAGTGGAGATGGAGAAGGCTTCTGGTGGAGGAGATTTGGTGGCGATGGCCGGGCATTGGAGGCGGTGGCGGTGGTCCAAATGCTTGAATGAATGAATGGATGCATGAATAGATAGGTGCCTTTCCCTGGCCTTCTACAGGGGCCCTAGACACGCACTTGCTTTCAGACATGTCCAATCGGCCGAATGGATGCAGAGCAGAGGCCCAGGCTGGAGGTGTAAACCTGGGAGCCGCTAGGTGGATGAGGTTCAAGGACTGGGTCCTGGAGCTGTCAACATCAGGAGGTTCTGTACAAAGTTCGGGTTTTCTTTTTCCACGAAATTTCCCAACTTTTAAGTATTAGCAATAAATTCAAAATTGTAATAAACCTCTGACCCCCAAATACAGGTTAGGACCTCTGGTGTACAGGTCTGAAGTCAGACTGCCTGGGTCTGAGCCTGGATCTCAGTTCCTAGCTGTGTCTCCTTAGATGAGTGACTCAGCCTCTCGGAGCCTTGGTTTCCTCATCTGCAGAATGGGAATGATAATAAAGGGGAACAGCCCTGGGGTCGGATCCCAACTCTGCGTTGACAACTCTGTGACCCAGGACTAGATTTTAGACCTTGCTGAAGAGGAAGTTTGTTGCTCTTGGAGTTGAGGGATGGCTAGGATGCCTGTAGAGGCCTCTGAGCCCTCAGCAAGCCCTCTCCCTCCCTGCCTCCTTCCCTCCAGCCTCGCCCACCCACCACCTCCCACCCTTCCACCCTGCGGCAGAATGATCTTTCCAAAGCACAGATCGCAGCATGGTCTTTCTCTGCCTGGAGAAGAACCCATATTGGCTCCCCTGCTGCCCTCAGGAAAAAGCCCCAGAGCCTTAGCCTTGCAAGCGGAGGTGGGAGGCGGCCCTCACCTCTCTTCTCTCATCTCCTTTCACCAACCCTGCTTATGTGCCAGCTGCACCCAGCCCCTCACCATGCTCTGCTCTGCTTGCCCATCATCCAGCCAACAGTTACCGAGCGCCTGCTATTTTGTGGATCCAACCACTTCCCTCCCTCCAGTGACTCGCCCGCTTCTCCAAGGTCTCCCTCTTACCCCTTCCTCTCTGCAGTCCATTTTCCACAAGCAGCTGGAGGGATCCTTTAAAAATGTAATGTGGATGGTGTTACCCGCCTGCTTAAAATCCCTCTGTGGCCGCCTACTTCACTATGAGTAAACCCACAGCCCCTGTCCAGTCCCTCCAGCCATGTTTTGCAGTTTCCCCACCGTCCACTCACCAAAGCCTAAGACGCCAGCCGCCTTCCCACCTGCGGGCCTTTGCACAGGCTCTTTCCCTTCCTACGTGCTCTCAGCATCTCTCCTTCAGGAGGGTCTCCCTGACCGCCTGCCTTTATCTTCCCGCCTCAGCCACTCCCACAGGTACGAAACACGTGCTCAGGAGACAGGGCTGCAGGGTCTGCCTGTGACTCTGTAGCCACGGTGCCTGGCACTGGGATCCGTCCTATGTTGGCAAAACCCTGCCACTCATCCTTCAAGGCCCAGCCCAAATGTCACCTCCTCTGTGAAGCCTTCCTTCCTTAGCACAGCCTGCAGCCCCACCCTGTTCCCGAGGCCCCTCCAGATCATTCCCTCCCAGTGCAGCCCCTGCCAGCAGAGACAGCTCTGTCCTGGCTTCCTGTGAGCTTTCTCTCCTTCCCTTTCTGTCTCCCACACCCAACAGTATAATTATCACGGAATGGGAAGCTCCTCAAGGCCAAAAAGCATCACTGCAAGTGAGAGCTAACGTTCACTGAGCCAAGCACTTCCTGCATCCTCTCCCCACCACCCTGTGGGGTTGGCTCTTCTAAAAGCCCCACCTTAAAGAGAAGCCGGTGGAGGTTTAAAGAGGTTAAGTCACAAGCTCGCAGTCACCCCCTGGCAAGTCTGACACCAGAGCTGGAGTTTTAACGAACAAGGCGGTAACTTACCGACAGCCCCTTCCGCCCGCCAGGCACTGTGCTGAGCCCTCGACAGGTGTTTCGTCCTCACAGGGACTTTGCAACTGTATTTTATGGCTGGCGGAACGGAGGCACAGAGAGGTTAAGTAACTTGCCAAAGCCCAGGAAACTAGTAAGGAGTGCGGTAGCATTTGAACCCGTGCCATCTGGCTCTGGGTCGTGCTCTCCATCCAGCCTCATGTTGTGCTAGCTAGCCACTGTTCCCTCCTGCCTCTGACCTGCCCGGGAGGGTTCTCTGGCCCTCGGCACCCCCAGCACCTGGAATAGCAGCCAGCCCACGGGCGGCACTAGTCAGTGGTTGTGTGATGAGTGTGGAGCAGGGAAGCCGGTGGACATGCGACCCCGCCCCGGCCGTCCCGGAGCCTTTATGTCTGGAATAGCCCCTCTCCCGGGCTCCGTGCCCCCCACTACCCGGTTGTCCAGACAGCCCCAGGGAAGGACCAGATCCATAAACATGAGGCTCCACTTGGGCCCAGGAGGGGCTCTGGGCACTGTACAAGTCCTCAATATTATTGCTTTATTGTCATTTAAATGGAGCCTGCCTCAAACAGGCCACCCAGTTCTAGCCACCAGCACTGGACAAAACCCCCATTGAAAAGCCAATTACAATCACTCCATCTAAATTGTCATGGATTTGTATAGAAAATTACATCTCCATTTAGTCCTGAAGCGACATCCTGGGCCCGGACAGAGGGGAGGCTGGCCCATTTACCCCGCCAGCTCAGTGCGGGTGCCGCAGGCAGAGAGAAAGCCCAGGCTGCTGGGTCTTGGCCGGCCTGGGAAACAAAGGCCAGTTTGTGGGGGCCTGGAGAGAAGCTGGGCCTCTCAGGGCGGCTCAGATTCCAGGCCTGGGCCGATGGACCCTGCACCGCCAGCTGGTCTTCCCTGCTGGCGGCTGTGGCCAGACGAGCTCCTGACAGCAGGCTTCAGGCGGCCCGTCAGCCCCGCCACCATCCGAAGCGGCTGGAGCCTGGCTCCTGTCCACGCTGCCAGGAAGTGAAGGAGGTTTGGCCCAGAGAGCACTGGACTGGGATCCCGAAATCTTGGTTTCATTCATTCATTCATTGACACGCTACGAAGTGCTGGTTGTGTGAGAAGCAGGGTAGCACAGGACCGAGCTCCAGCTTCAGGTGTCCTGGCGTGGCTCCAGACTCCGTCCTCAGTAGCTGTGAGGGGCAGGCCACTTCGTTTATTCATTTAGTTCTGAAGTTGTTGAGCACCTACTAGGTGCCAGAGGATGGACAAAATGGTTCTGACTCTTGGCCCTTCAAGGCCAGTGGAGGGTCCAGGTGCTCCACAGGTGATGAGTGTTCTGAGGGAAGTGAACAGGGGCTGCCTGGGCTTTGGGGAGGAGCTGGGGAAGTAGGCAGGTCAGAAGGAGCCGGTCACACCAAGAGCAAGTGGCAAGGCCATTCCAGGCACAGGCAGCCGTGGCTGTGTGGCGAGGCGGGTAGTGAGGCAGGCCGGGGCAGCAGAGTGATGCGGCAGCAGAGGAGGTCATGGGGGCACCCTGAGGGCCTGTGGGCCTCTTCCCTGAGCTTCAGTTTCCTCATCTGTGGAAATGGGAATGAGGACCTGAGCCGTGGGGGGCTTGGGCCAGGACTTAGGGCCATAAGGTATGTAAGATCTCAGCGGAGCTGGGCACGGGAAGCTCCTGCTTAACTAAGATAGCCTAACTTAGACGGTGCTGTCTACGGGCCAGATGGGGACCAGGGCCTTGCATGAATTAGCTCATTAATCCTCCCAACAGACCTATGGGGCAGGGCTGTTCTCCCCATTTCACAGGTAAGGAAACTGAGGGAACAGCACAGGTCAGCTACTTATGTGTTACTATTCCAATAGCTTTTACTCTGGGTTAGCCCAGGGCTTGGCACAGAGCAGGCCCTCAGAGAGTGTTTGTTGAATTAGTGAATACATCTGGAAGGGGGACGCTGGGCAAGTGTGGGGAGCTCCGTGTGCATGTGTGTGAGTGACTGAGACTGGGTGTACTGTCTCCGTGTGCGGTTGTCTATGACTCTGAGTGTGTGCGACTGCTGTCTGACAGGGTCACACACTTGTCTCCCAGAGTCTTCACCCAAACGCCCGGTGGCTGTGAGGACTGTCAGGCCGGCTGTGTGTGTGGCTGTGTGAGACTGTGTATGGCTGCCTACACGCGTCTGTCTGGGCCCAGAGGGCCACCTGGCACCCTTCCTGGGCTGGCTGGCAGGCCCGGAGGCTGTGGCGGGGCAGGACAGGCAGGTTCAGAGGTGAGGAGGGCAGAGTCCCCATCCTCCCCCCCACCGCCCGCCGGCCTCACCAGGCAGACCTGCAGATGGAAAAAATGTTCACACCCGGGGCAGGCGGGTGGCCGCCCCAGCGGGACTGCTCTGTGCGCAGAAAACAAGTTCTTCTGGTATCAGCTCGAGTTTGGCAGGAAGTGGCTTTTGGGTGGCAGGAAGTTGGATTCAGCTCATATCAGCCCTGGCCGAGGGGCAGGAGAGCAGTTATCTGGGGTTAAACAGAGTTACCGAGAAGTGGGGCCCCAACACCCCATACCTGATAGAGCTGGGGGCACAGCCCACGCCTCCTGGTCATTTGGGATGTAAATGGGCCTTATGCAGTGCTGCCGCCCATCAAGTTCCTCCTGGGCCCTAGACCCCAGACGGAGCTCGCCATCCACCTCCCATTACCCCCATGCAGCAGATGTGCAGACTGAGACCGGGAGAGGCAGTGGCTTCCCTGAGGTCGCCGAGACAAGTGGAGAGAACGGGAGGGGAGAGACTGTAAGGAATCTACAAGACAAGAGAGAAACCAAGACAGCAAAGAGGAGAGGGGAGGTGGGACCGGGACGGAGAAGGTAGTTGAATGAACGTAGAGAGCAGTGAGATCACGCTGGTGAGAAGACTTCTGGAGCGTCCAGGCCCTCATGTGGACGTCACAGCTGAGCTTGAGATCCTGAACCCATTTCCCAGAGGAGGGCGTGAGACCCACAGAGCCTCACTGGCTAAGCCGGACCTGGAATCCAGGTCTCGTTCCAAAGCCCATGTTCTTTTGGGCCATGCCCCTGTGCCCACCTTCTAGGGCAGGGAAGTCCTAAAAGGGATGCCAATTACATGAGCTGTTTGCTTGGGTACGCTGTTGATGAATTCACCGAGTTGGCCAGTAGAGACCCAAGGTTCAAACCTAGACAGGGTGGCTACAAACTCATGTGCTTAACCATGTAACAGGGTGTGCCAAGCACTGTGCCAGAGCAGGCAGAGAAAGCCATGGCCCTGCTCTCAGGCTGGGACCCAGAGCATCCAGCCACTGATCTAAAGCCCTGAAGCTCCACCCAGCAAGAAACGGAGTTTCCCAGCTCCCAGCCCTGGACACCCTGTACCCACCCTCAGCCCCCACTGGAGCCCTGGGGAGTGGGCCACTGGTCCTTCTGTTCTCATCCCAAAAGCAGCACCCAAGCTGTTCCCTTGCTGAGATGCTGATTTGAAGCTTGGTTTGCATGTCGTTTGCACATTACTCAGTTCACGTCAGAAGGTACGAACATCTCCCTTTCCCGGAGAGGGCTGCTGGGCCCCCCTGCCCTCCTCCAGACAGCAAAAATGCCAGCCGGCTAGACAGGGAGCTGCGCCCTGGCCTCTGACAGCACCCGCCTGCTGCCACCTCCCCCATTCCCTCCTGGAGCCAAATTTAGGCAGCTCTGCTACTGAGAGATGCGGAGAGCGGAGGCAGGAAATGGTGAGGTTGGAGACAGCCCGGCCTTGGCCCAGGCAGGGTGGGGCAACCCCAGGGGTGCCCCGTCCCTAAAGCCCTTGGCCCAATGCCCCCCCCCACTCCTCCTCCCACAGGAATGTGGGCCTGGTTGGGGAACGCTGGGTTCTCAGCTGCAGCCCGGGGTGCTGGCTCCCCTGGCCATGAGGGAGGAGGGAGAGATGGAGGGAGGGAGGAGGTCATGGCCGGGGCAGTGGGGAAGGGATCAGATAGCCTCCTCCTGCCCCAGACACCCGCCGCCACTGGGGACAGGAGCCCGCTCTGCTTCTCAGCACTTCCTGCCCCTCCTTGGCGTGCCCCCCCAGACCTGACTGTGGGGTGGGGGGGCAGGAGCCATAGCTGGGCCTGCGGGGACTGAACTCCTCGCAAAAGGCTCCACGAGGCCATCTCCTCCTTGGGCTAGCCTTTCACCTTGGTGGTCTTGGTTCCCCTACCTGGGAAATGGGGAGGCTGGCCTACAATGATTTCTGAGTGGCTACCCTCACTGAGAGCCAGGGTTTCTGGGAGGTCTGGCAGAAATTAGGACGTGGCAGCGGCTTTAGGCCTAGGAACTTCTATTTCTCAGGTATGGCTAAGAGAGGCAGCTCCTTACTGATGCTGGGACAGGATGTGGGTGGGCTGAAGGGTGAAAGGAGAGGGCCTGGGCTGGATTACAGACACCAGGAACCTGGGGGTGGAGTTAATAGTGCCCGTAGCTGACAGCATGGATCCTGGGGTCTGAGTGCCTGGGTTTGAATCCAGCTCTTCCACTCTGTTCTCGATGCCTGTGGACAAGTCACTTCCATTTTCTGTGCCTCAGTTTCCTCATCTATAAGATGGGGGTAATAATCCTCCCAGGGCTGCTGGGAAAGTGAAATGAGGCAGTGAATGCTTGGCACACATTAAGTGCACCACGATGCCAGCCACCAGCGTGATTGTTTTGTCTCCCTGGGCGGTTGGGAGGCCCCTGGAGCTATAACGGATGTGGACGCGATGGGGAGGCGCTGCAGCTTGGTGGTTAAATGGGCATCGGGATGGGAGTTCAAGTCTGCGTGACCCTGGGCAAATGGCCACACCCCGCTGCGCCCTGGGCGGGGAACAGCAGAGGCGCCTACCGCAGAGGGTCTGTGAGGATTACACAGATCAGGCTTGGCACGGCGCCTGGCACATAGCGGGCGCTCCCTGAAGGAGAGCTGGGCAGATCGAATGGTACCGCCCCGCACAAAGGACAGGTGGGCAGCGTCCCAGGAGGGCGGGGAGCGGAGCAGGTGCGCGGAGAGTGGGGAGGCGGGGTCGAAAAAGGGGGAACGCAGGGGCCGGCGGGCGGGCGCGCGCGCGCAGCAGGTGCGTGTCGAGTGGGCGGGGCCCCGCGCGGGCGGGGTCTCCAGGTGAGCGGGAGCGCGCCTCGAGGCCGGAGACTGGGGGAGGCGCGCCGCCCCGGCCCACCCGCCGGAAAGCGTCCCTGTGTCTTTAACGCCCTCCTCCCCGCGTTCCTCCCGCCCCCCCCCGCCCCCTTTGTGCGCCCCCCCAGCCGGGCTGCAGCCGCGGAGCCGTCCCCCCTGCACTGACAGCTGGTATCTAATTACTGTGTGAGAATGGAAAGTCAGGCTGTCCCAGCTCCGGGGAGAGGGGATTAACGTCTCCTGCAGAATACACTTCCTCTGGTGGGTTGCCATGGTTACTCTCATTACCTGCCTGCCCGCGAGGAGCCCGCGCGAGCCGCTCCAGCAGGCCCTCCGAACCCGGGCCTGGAGCGCGCGCTCCTCCCGGCCCCTCCTCGCCGAGGCGCACGCGCGTGCGCCGTGGGGGGAGCGCGAGCAGCCTCACCCCCGTCCCCCCGCTCCCCGCCGGAGCAGCTGTCAGTGGCGCGCGCGGCTCGGCCAGTCCCAGCGCGCGCTGTCAACAGTCATTAGCGCGGGCCTTTCCCCTCCCCCTCCAGCCCCTCCTCCTCCCCCCAAGTCTGGGGTGGGGCCCGCACCTGGGGCCCCGCTCGTTAGCGCGCCCCGGCCGCCCGCCGCGGCCCCGAAGGGACCCGCCCGCTGGGTCTGCTTGGCTCAGGGCCGCCCCCTTCCGCCTCACCCCCACCTCAGCGACCCCACTCCCTTGCCCTTGGCCGCGGCGCTCGAGGGAGGCGGGTGCCCAGAATCCTGGAGCGCGCCCCTCCATAGTAGCGGTGACCGCGGTTATTTATGGATATCTCGCCCAGGGTGGGGGCTATTTGTGCATCCTTTGGGTCCCCACGACCTTCCTGTGAGGTGGCGAAAGGCACTGCGCGTATCGTGTCATCTCTGCACAGGAGGAAACTGAGGCCCAGGGTCAGGGCTCATTGTCCTCAGGCCTGTGACTTAACCTTAGAGCACCTGCGCCCTCCTGGCACGCCCAGGCCAGAATTCCTATCCCCCAGGCCCTACCCTGTCCTGCTTGAGAGTGCCTTAGCTACTCCCTCCCTCCATCCCTTAAACCGGGGTCATTGCGCCAAGAGGGGGACACGTTGGCCCACTACACCCCTTTCTCTTCCCACTCCTTCCCCGTTCACCGTTTCCAGACATCCCACAGTTAACAAAACCAAAAAGAAAGAAAAAGGAGAAAGAAAAACATTCAGAGCTGCTTGAAGGGTGGCATCCCCCAAAGGTAGTGCTCTTGTTTGGGGGCTGATCCCCAGCACCTTGCCCTGTGGCCCCGGCGTGTGCATTTCGGTCCCCGGCGTGATTTGAAAGAAGATGGAGGTTCAGCGAAGCAGAAAGGAAGCCTTGGAATATATGAGGCCTGTTCCAGATGGCAGGTGCGATGCGGTGGCGGCTCTGCACTAACAGTTGGAGATTGTGCACAGGGGTGGAGAAGAGGCAACATTAGGTCCTCCACGCCTTGTTTTTGTATTTATTTATTTATGCGGGGGGAGGTCTCATCCCTCCGCCCCATCCAGGCCTACAGAGCTCAGTGCAACCATGGGTCCGAAAATTCTGCTGTGAATCTTTATCTTGGAGTTCTCTGCTTTTGGTTTTGGTTTCCAGTCTGCAGTAAGTAGTGTTCAAAATGGAGAGAAATTCAAATACTGTCCTTGTCCCATTAAAGTAACGGCCCCTCTCAGTCATCTGAGTGCCCTTTGCAAACTGTGACCGGCTTCTCTTGGAGATTCTGAGGAAAGAATTTCTGGATATTTGGGTGACGGTCTTCATTCTGGTTTTCTGTTCTTTTCGTTCTCTCCATTTAGTTTCTTTTTAAATTTCATCTCCACCATTTTCCTTTCCCTCTGAGGACCCTTTGCAGGAAGCTGACTTCTCCCCTTGGGTCTTCTTTCAGCCCTACCAGTAGTTGGAATGAGACTTAGTGGGAACCCCCCAAAAACTGCTATCCCCATTTCCAAAACCTTGGTCCTGCCTGAATTGATTAAAGTGTGGTTTGGGGCACGGGAGGAATGGCCACAGTTCCAGAAGTTGGGAAGAACACGCAGCTAATAGCGTTTGCAGTAGCTTTTGCCTGTAATCTGGCTGGCCCTGATGGGATGGGGCAGCATCTTCACACTTGTCTGTGCAATCAACCTCCTGAAGTCCTGGGCTCCCAAACAAGTGGTAGCCAAAGGTGTGTTTCCCCAGGGGTGGGTTCTGCTCACTGACTTTCTCCTCTGACAGCAATCTCGTTGATTTTTTTTTGAAATAAATTTATTTATTTTTGGCTGCATTGGGTCTTTGTTGCCATGCGTGGGCTTTCTCCAGTTGCGGCGAGCGGGGGCTACTCTTCGTTGCGGTGCGTGTGCTTCTCATTGCGGTGGCCTCTCCCGTTGAGGAGCACAGGCTCCAGGCGCACGGGCTTCAGTAGTTGCAGCACGTGGGCTCACTAGTTGTGGCACACGGGCTCCGTAGTTGTGGCTCTCGGGCTCCAGAGCGCAGGCTCAGTAGTTGTGGCACATGGGCTTTGCTGCTCCGAGGCATGTGGGATCCTCCCAGACCAGGGCTCAAACTCGTGTCTCCGGCATTGGCAGGCGGATTCTTAACCACTGTGCCACCAGGGAAGCTCGTTGATTTTTACTCTTTGTCTAGAGCTGCACCAAAAGGGCTCATCCTAAGGACTGTTTGCATGGTTTCTTCCTCTACCTTAGGAACCCAGTTGAGAAATGTCCCCACTGTTTAGCCTCATTCTCTTAATCATGGACACTTCGTTGCTGGAAGGCATATGCCACTGCTATAGTGACGGTGGTGCACTAAACGGCACCCCGGTGGCCTGAAACGGTGAGCCCACTTTGATAAGTGTATAACTTATTACCAGCAAGTGACTCTGAAGTTCCAGTGGAGATGACAGAACTGCAATCCATTAGCAATTGGACCTCACCTGCCATCAAGGGCAGGAGTCCGTTTAATTGGCTTAGTGGGAAGACAGGCAAGACTGAGTCAGATTCAGGAGCTCACCTGAGAGATGACTCCCAACAACAGCCCGCGAGGCCACCCAGGCAGGGGCCTGGGAAGATATGCTCATCTCTCTCCTAGGTTTGCAGCCCTGGGCACAGCAGTCCCCTTTGTGCCGAGCATTCAGATCATTTGAGGAAACTGAGGAAGCCAGGAAAAGACCCGTCAAGGGATGACCTGCTTAAGTATTAATTAATTTTGCCAGGGAGGACTTAAAAATCAGATGTCAGGATGCTGGGCACTCCCGCTCTTTCTATCCATTAGCCACATTAAGTCTCTGGGTAGGTGTTTTGAATTCATACTAATGTTGTCCAATGAGATTCTTTTCTTCCCACCATTAGGAAAATAGGCCTTCACTGGAGAAGAAAATAGTAATATATTAGGCCTGGCAGCACGGAACATGTTTATTCTTTTTTTAAAAAAATATTCATTTGGCTGTGCCACCTGCGGGATCTTCATTGTGGCATGCGGAATTTTTAGTTGCGGCATGCGGGATCTAGTTCCCTGACCAGGGATCGAACTCGGGCCCCCTGCACTGGAAACGTGGAGTCTTAACCACTGGACCACCAGGGAAGTCCCAGAACATGTTTATATTCATTATCCAATGCCAGTTTCCTTACTAGTTACCTCCCTGTCTCAATCACAGAGACATTCTAACCAGCAGTTCCCCAAATCTGTCATGCATTAGAATCATCTGGGGGGGTCTATTAAAATCCTCAGAGTGTCAGATTTGGTAGGTCTGAGGTGGAACCTGAGAACTGCATTTCTAACAAGTTCACAGGTGATGCCTAGGGACCACACTTTGCGAACCATTGTTATAAATATTCTGAAATACCAGCCTTGCTTAAGTAGACATTTGGTGGTTTCCTCAATGACTTGCAACCTGGTCTTTAGTTTGGAACCCAGATGGGCTGGTTTTAAGGAAGATGGTAATAACCAAGAAAGTTTGTAGCTCCATGAATTTTTTTTTTTTTTGGCCGTGTTGGGTCTGTTGCTGCGCGCTGACTTTCTTTAGTCGTGGCGAGCAGGGGCTACTCTTCGTTGCGGTGTGCGGACTTCTCATTGCTGTGGCTTCTCTTGTCGCGGAGCACGGGCTGTAGGCAAGCGGGCTCTGGAGCGCAGGCTCAGTAGTTGCGGTGCACGGGCTTAGTTGCTCCGCGGCACGTGGGATCTTCCCAGACCAGGGCTCGAACCTGTATCCCCTGCATTGACAGGCAGATTCTTAACCTCTGCGCCACCAGGGAAGTCCCGCTCCATGAATTTTTAACAACTATTGCCATGTCTGGTTTTGTTGGCCCAAGTCTGGCTGGCTGTTTTGGAGTTAGCTGTTTCAAAAGGATGTAGTAAGTTACCATGACAATATTCTTCCCCACACAGGAAGGCCCCAGAGGTCGGTCCTGCACAACTGACCACGTGTTTTTTTTTTTGGCGATTCGCAGGCCTCTCACTGTTGTGGCCTCTCCCGTTGCGGAGCACAGGCTCCGGATGCACAGGCTTAGTGACCATGGCTCACGGGCCCAGCCGCTCCGTGGCATGTGGGATCTTCCCGGACCGGGGCACGAACCCGTGTCCCCTGCATCGGCAGGCGGACTCTCAACCACTGCGCCACCAGGGAAGCCCTGACCATGTGTTTTTCATGGCTTTTCCCATGCGGTGCTGCTGGGTTCCATTCCATCACTCCTGGTTGGCGTTCCCAGGAAGTGGGGAATAGCCAAGAGGCTCCAGCCCCACTCTTTATCCAGCCTGTAAATGAAGTGAGCTTCCTTTGTCAACCCAGGGCCCAGCTTGCTTAGGGCTGTGGATCAGACTAAGCTAACTTGGGTACAAAGCAGAGGTGGTTGGCAGAGGCATCCCAAGGCTGTGCGGAAGGTGCTGTCCACTCCCTAATTAGCAGCTCAAGCGTTGTAGTACTGTGTCTGGATTCTCGGCTAGGAAAGGCATGCCTTTCCTGCAGCATTTAGCATGAAAGTTATTACCTCTGTGGATGCAGGGCATGGCAGAGCTGTCTGTGGCACGTGACTGCCGTGCGATCCCTTTGTTCTCTTCCCAGGGTTCTCCTTGAAGGCCACACAGATATCCTGGTGTTCCACCCTCAGGGTGTAGTACACATGGTGTCCAGGTGGCCACAGCTCACCAGAGGACAGTTCAAGGTGTGGCTCTGCAGACCTTGTGTGGTTTGAATTGTGGTTGCTACGGGCCGTCTCCTTTCCCGTGTACATCTCTGCAGTTGAGATAGACCGATTACAGGACCCAGGTTTGAACAGCACAGGAGAGGACAATCCATTTTTTGTTTGTTTGTTTTTGCGGTACGCGGGCCTCTCACTTCTGTGGCCTCTCCCGCTGCGGAGCACAGGCTCCGGACGCGCAGGCTCAGCGGCCATGGCTCACGGGCCCAGCCGCTCCGCGGCATGTGGGGTCTTCCCGGACCGGGGCACGAACCCGTGTCCCCTGCATCGGCAGGCGGACTCTCAACCACTGCCCCACCAGGGAAGCCCCGACAATCCATTTTTAAAGAGGGAGCATCCCTGAATAGTTTCTCTGGGTTAATTTTATGGTCAACGTTGGGCCAGGCACAAAGCTGTTGGTTACCCGTGCCTGCCTGTGAATGGAGGTGGGAGGCTGGGACCGAGGCAGGTCAGGCACTGGGCAGTGTGTTCTGCTGTTTAATCTGAGTTCGTTAGTTATACCTTGACTTTAGGGAAGCTTATTCCAAGTATTTGTGACAGCCTTATTAGCATGTTACTTTGCATAAGATTCTGCATGCCTTCTGATGGTGGTTATTACCTCGGGGGACCCCTTCTGTAACCTGAATGGATCTATGTGGCAGATGCCTGACTTACGTTCTTACCTGAGCCTTGGAACATCCAACTAGGACTTTTTAGGTTCATTTTACAGGTGAGAGGAAACTGAGTTTTTTTTTTTGTTTGGTTGCATTGGGTTTTCGTTGCTGTGCACGGGCTTTCTCTAGTTGCAGTGAGCGGGGGCTACTCTTAGTTGCGGCACGCGGGCTTCTCACTGCGGTGGCTTCTCTCGTTGCGGAGCACGGGCTCTAGGCGTGCAGCCTTCAGTAGTTGTGGCTCGCAGGCTCTAGAGTGCTCAGTAGTTGTGGTGCACGGGCTTAGTTGCTCCGTGGCATGTGGGATCTTCCCGGACCAGGGCTCGAACCCATGTCCCCTGCATTGGCAGGTGGATTCTTAACCACTGCGCCACCAGGGAAGCCCAGGAAACTGAGTTTTAAGACGTGAAGAAGTGACCTGTCCAAGGTCACCAAGCTGGTTAGGGGGCACTTTCCATCTCACCTATCTAAAATATTATCTTTCATCAGATTGTCTTTTTCCTCTCTTCCTTCTCATCAAATTTTATCAACTTTTTCCAGAAGTATCTGTGTTCTGGCCTGAAACAATTTTATGAGCAGAGAGGTCTTTTCACTTGTAAGCAGCGAAACCCATCATTATGCCTCTGGGACTCAGATTATTGAAATCTGGAACTACCCACCCCATTATACTTTTAAAAAATATACCTTTTAAAATTAAGTTTAACAGACACACAGAAAAGTACACAAATTGTAAGTGTTCAGATCAATGGCTTTTTATAAACTGAACCCACCCCCGCTCAAGAAATAGAAACCCAGTTGTATTTTCATTCTTAAGTTTCTTTTGTTTGTTGTCGTCAATGTGAACCTCTGGTTAGAAGTGTATTGTAACTGACCTGTCATGATATTTGTCCCATGCATCTCTGTCACGGCAGTGTTTGAAGATCTCCAGAATGCTGGTGGTTACAGGTCAGCTAATGAATTAGTCATTGATGAGCCCAGGACTTCAGAGGGGGACTGCCGATACCCTCAAGACAGAGATAACAGTCACTTCTGAGAGGGTTTAAGAATAGCAGTCATGGAATTTTACAGCTCATCTCATAAGCGAAGCTCAGGGAGGTTGAAGAGTTTGCCTACAGTCTCACAGCAAGCAGTCAGGACCAGCAAGCTGTTCTTCCTACACAGGCGCGCGAACACACACACACACACACACACACACACACACACACACACACACACAGGTACCTGCTAAGAAGTCCCCATTGCAGTGGATGCAGGGCCAGTGAGGTCACCACCCAGGGTCATCACTCATGGACGCTGCCCACTAGCCCTAGGGTTTGGTCCCTACGTCCCAGATGCCCTTCCTTTCCACCTGCTCTCAAGTGGGCCACTGGCAAAGAGATAGCCCTGCTATCCTATCATGGCACGTTGAGAAAATTGCTGGATAAAAGCAAACCCTGCCTGTGCCCAGAATGTATTGTGAGTGAGTGTCCCATTCAGCGTGCCCTCGATTCTCCCTGGACGACAAAGACCAAAGTCCTGAGCCAGCTCTGACCCTTACCAGCCACCATCCCACAGGCAGGTCCTGACCCTAACGGTCTCCCAGGCTTGTCGCGATGTTCAGCCCCGTCCTGGCTGGGGGAAGCTTGGCAATTGGCAAAGCACTTCTTAATGACAATATTTATCCAGCAGTTTCTGTGGCCAGGCTTGGTGCTAAGTGCTGCGCACACATTTCATTTACTCCTCTCTGCAGCTTATGGGAAAGGTGCTTCCGTTATGCCCAGCCTCTAGGTAAAGGACCTGAGGCTCAGAAAAGCAAAATACCTGCTCAGGGTCACACAGCCACGTAATTGATGGGGCCCCATTGAAACTGGAGAAGTGTGTGTCTAAACTACCCTGCCTGGCTGCCGCTTACAACCACCCAGTCATTCCGCAGCTGTTTATTGAGCCTACTGTGTGCCAGGCATTGTGCTCTGTGCTGGGGAGACAGCTGTGAGCCCCCAGAAGAACACTCCCTTTTGCCCTCCAAAGAGCCAACATTCTTGAGTGGAATCCTTTGGGGAAGAATTCTATTGGAGATTTGTGTTTTGAGCTCTTTTAGAGAAGAGCCTGCCTCCTTTTTCCCAAATCCCCCCTCCCAAACACTGCTTGCTCTTCCTCTTTGAAACCCCCAGAGCCCTCCAGGTCTCCACTTAGGGAGATGATGGCTGAAAGCCCAGTGTCCCTGAGATCCTGGCACACCTTTTTGGGGCCAGCTGACAGCACTCGTGCCAGCCCAATAAGAGGCTCGGGGGATCCACGGCCACCCCACTCATGTGGCCCTGCCACCTCCACGTGGCCTTGTGTCTGTCATTCTCTACATCTCCACACACAAAGAGCCCGGGTGCCGTTGCTGGCGCTCAGCTGCTGGAGTGGGGAGGTGGGCAGCGGTGAAAAGCTTTTCTGAAAGGCCAGGGCGAGGCAGGAGTCACCCAGGTGATCCGAGCCGTTTCCCTGGGACCCTAGCCCAGGACCACAGCGAAAGGTTACTGCTAATTGGGGAGCTCTTGATGGAGCCGCATCTATTTAGCACCGCCCCCCTCCCCAGAGACTTCCAGGATGGTCTTGGCACAGTGTGTGATTCGAAAGCTCCCTTCTGAGTCTGGCACAATCTGTCTGAAATTGTGAACATGGTGGCTCTTGGTTTTTTAATTTGTTGTTTTTCTCTGCCCATTGTTTCTGGCAGATTTAGTAGCAGCAGCCACCCTTGACTCTGGAAGCCCCCTCCCTGCGGCCCTCTCAGCAGGCTCCTCTCCCCCAGCCCCCCAAACCTACCATCGGAGGCCTTACGGGGTCAGCGAGCAGCGGTGTCCCTGCCCCTGACCCACTGCCCAGCCACAGGGCCCAGCTCTCACCCTGCCATCGTCCCTGACACTAACACAGCTTGTCCACCCTGTCGCAGGGGGCAGATGGCCTGTCGGAGCCGGAGGGCATCTCTCTGAAGCGGGTCGCTGTGGTGGAAGATTTCTTTGACATCATCTACTCGATGCATGTGGAGAGCTCAGCGGAGCCAGGCAAAGCCCCCAAGCACGCTGGGCAGAAGAAAACCTACCGAGCGGTGAGATTTCTGTCTCTTTGCCTCTGCTGGCAGCCCCAGGCCTTGGCAGGAGGCCATGGGATCCGCACATGTTGGGCAGGGGGTGGGGCAGGGAGCTGAGGCGTGATGAAACAGCCTTTGGGGACCCAGGGGGGCACAGGGCAAGGGCATGGCAGCCAGAGATGGCTCATGGGGCGAGGGGGCGGGCTCTGTGGTCTGAGCACAAAGGAGAAGCAGGTTGAAGGGAGTGAGAGGGAGGGAAGGAGAGGGATGAGGGAAGGAGGAAAGCCCTCCTCTTCCTGGTTTCTGCTTCACTCCATCCCCCCAGCCCCGGCCTGGGGCCGCAGTTGGGGGTGGGGTGGCTAGATAATCAGCAGAGCAAACGCTTCCATGGCATTTACTGTGTGCCAGGCCTGTCCTGAATACTCCCTATGTGTGAGCTCCTTCAGCCCCCTACGACCCTGTGAAGTCAGTGCTGGTAGTTCCCCAGGGGAAGTCTGAGGACCTGGGCCCCACCCTCTAGGAAAGCACAGTTCGATTTGGGGTGGGGAGGCTGAGAGCAAAACCAAGATACGAGAAACAGAAATGTGTCCAAGACTAGCTTCGAGGGAACAAGAACCCAGGTACGCCTGGTCATTCAGCAAAGGGCCCTCCAGACACCAACTTTCAGTGCTAAGCCAGGGGGACTTCATGGAGAAGGTGGCAGGTGAGCTAGCAGTCTAAACTTTGGGTAGGCAGAAGAGAGCAGAGGCGGCAACCTAGGGTGGGAAACATCACACACCGGGCAGTGGAGGGGATGGTGGCCAGAGCAGGAGGGGCCTGCCTGGGTTCTGGTCGTGCCCCCCCCCATTGACCCCCATTGCCATGGCTCATGAACAGCTCTGAACCACTTGTCTGGCACCCACCACTAAACCAGTAAAGCCAAGCATTTTATGTTCATTCAAGCCTCACAGCAGTCCTGTGACAGAGGTGCTGTGGCCCATTTCACAGTTGAGGAAACTGAGACCCAGAGAGGTAGGCTACCGCTCTAAGGTCACACAGCACTGAAGTGGCAGTCAGCTCTGTGTTGACTTTCTCTCTGGCTTCCTAGAGACCTGCCCCTCTGTGATGGGGCTACCTCACCCAAAGCGGATGCAAACCCTCCAAGTTCTTTTATAAATAGCCTTGGAGTGCAGCGGAGGTGGCCTGTATAAGTCTATAATTTCCCCATATGGCCTGATTTTTTAAAAAAAAATCCAATAATCTGGTTTGTCCTTGTCCTCAGAAGATGGCCTTTGCTCTAAATGAGTCTTAAGGATGGACCCGCATGACAAGGACCTCAGAGAGATGAGGGGTCGGGCTGAGGGAAGCAGGAGATGTTTGTCCTCTCTGCCCCGACCTCTACTGCTTCTCAGCACTTGTGCGTTGGACAACGGCTTGTGGGAAGGGAGTTCTGAGGGTATTTCCACCAGAGGGTCATAAATGGAGGGAGGGATACCCGAGCTGGGGCCTGTGTGGGCCCCTTGGTACTGATGCGACCCCACACACTTTCTCAGCATTGAATTTGCCTTGCTGGGAGCCGGCACGTGCCAGGCTCTGCGCTCAGCACGTCCCCTGCACCAGCTCTCTGAGCCATCACACGGATGAAGCAGGGCTGCTGTACCCCCATTTTACAGATGAGGAAAGCGAGGCCCAGAGAGATGAATAAACCTGCCTTGAGGTCATCCAGCTGATGTTCAGAGCCAGGCAGCTGTCCCAGAGCCCACACCCTGACCACCACACATGCCACCTCTCTACAAACCTCCTATGGCCAGCTAGTGGGGTCTGCTGACTTGCTTGTACCAACCAGACCTCATGATTTCCCTGGTCCCCTGGGTGCCCAGCCCCAAGTCTCGCCCTCGGGCATTTCCTGGGTGTTTACGAAGGCTGGGGTCTTCGAGCTCTGGGCTGCGGAGAGGGCGGGGCTGGCTGCACCCGCCAGGCTCTGCGTCTCTGGGCCAAGCGGACGTCCAGCCCTTGGCTCTGCGCTTCCTGGCTTCTCGTCCATATGCCCGCCGCGTGCCCCACTTCCCGCTGCCCAGCCTGGAGCTGGCACATGACTGGCAGCGAGCCAGCTGGGCTGCGTGCAGAGCTGGAATTTCAGCAGCAGGGCCAGGGCTGAGGGAGCAGGCCAGGCCCTCCTGCAGTGGGTGTGAGGCCAGGGGGGCCGCCGTACCCCCTTCCTCCCCTGTGTGCCTCCTCTCCCTTCCCCCCTCTTCTCCATCTGTCACCCTTCTCATTGCCACCCTTTTCCTTTTGGGGGGATGGGGTGGTGCCCGCATGCTTTTGTCCTCCTCTTTTCACCTGCTCCCATTTTCCTCAGCCTAAGCCTAGCTCTTCAGCCCCATCCATGCCTGTGGAAAGAGACCCCCCCCCCCAAAGGAAGCTCCGTGCTGATGGCTGCAGAGAGGCACAGCCTGGCGCTGCGGGCTTTGCCTCAGGCCCTTAGGAGGGGTTTTTGGACCTGCCTGTGTGTGCTTTACCAAATGTGAATCCTGGGACTGCCTTGCTGTCTCTGGGGACACCTGGGACCTTCCAGATTCTTACAGGCCTGGGGTGCCTGAGGGAGCCGGAGACTGGAAGGGAGATGGGCAGGCTTGTTCAGGGCATTAAAGGAGGCGCATTCTTCAGTGGGCAAAGGAGTTTCTAGGGATCAGAGAGGGCAGGTAATGAGCTTCTCTGAAACTGGAGGTCTCTGAGCCAGGGGTAGATGGCTGTTTACGACGGACAATACAGGGGAGTCCCATCTTGGGCAAGAAGCCCCTGCCTTACTTTGCCTCTGACGCAGCGTGACCTGAGGTCCAGAGGATCCCAGGGAGTCTTGCCAAGGCAGGGGTGTGGGTTCTACAAAGTTCGCTGAAGCCACATAGAGGACTGGTCCTTCTTCAAGGGGCGTTTCTGGTGTCGGCACCCATCTGAATTAGGGTGATCCCCTTTGCTTCCTTCCTCTTTCCCAGGGTGCTAGTAGGCTAGATCGGGTTCTGGAGTCCTGATCTGGCTGCCCAGACCACTTTGGAGCTGGGGCCAGATGTGGTGAGCAGCTGCTACAGGCCCACCACATGCTAATCCACCCGCAGGGCAGAAGGAGGATCTTGTAAAGTGGTGCAAATCCCCCCAATTGGCCTCATCTGTCCTTGTTGACCTCTGAGTTGGGGACCGAAAATGGGGCCTTGCAAGTCAGCAACTCTGCAAATAGCTTCTGCTCTCCCTGCCAGTGAAATCTCACTCAGTTTTTACTACTAAGAAAAACGTAAAAGGCACATTCATGTATGTGTTTCAGTGTCCAGGCAGGAGGCCTGAGAGCGAGGCAACAGACAGTCCAGGGCCTCCAAGGGCAGCTGGGTGGGGACAGGGGTCCTGGAGCTTCCCCTCTTAAATGCAACAGCTCCATCTTTATCTGTGTCATGTTTTGGGCTTCAGGATAAGAGTCTATTTCCAGAACACTGTCTGTAGCTCTAAAACTATCTGAAAACCACCATCCTACTGACCAGGGCATCAGTTGGGATGGTCCTCCTTGTTTCAGCTCATCCTGTGGGTCCTGTGGCCTTGGGCATCTGTGCAGTCAAACAAATGGAGGTCCCATTTCTCATGTGGACAAGGCAGGAGCATAAACCAAAAGATGCCCACAGGAGATTGAAGGCCCCAGTCGGGGAAGGCATCGTCCTCCATTCGGGTCCCTGCAGCAGCGTGGAGCTGGACTCTGCACTTTACTGGCTCCCCGGGGAGCTCTTGGCGAGGCTGCAGACATTCCAGCCACGCAGGGCAGGGCTTCCCTCCCAGGCCCTCGGAGAGCTCCAAGGACTTCTTACCCACCCGCCTTTGGTCCAGCCCACCTGCCCATCCATGGGACCCAGGGCCAGAAGGCGTGTGCCCGGTGCGCCACCTCCCTGTGGCACTCCGGCCAGCCTTTGCATACTGCTGGGTCTCTGCCAAGGCCGGGAGAGCTGGGGCTGCCACTCCGGCCCCTGGGCAGGACGCTGTCTCGTAACTGTCCCTGTGCCCGCAGTGGGCCAGGCGGCAAGCAGGGCCTCTGCCTATGCCACAGGCAGCCCTCAGCAGAGCAGCCCACCCAGGAAGGCTCTCCCTGAGCCCTGCAGAAACTCTGTCTCTGCCCAGCAGCCGGTGAGCTCCGGGTAGTAAAGTAGGGCTTCTTTCCCCATGGTGTCACCCTTCCTTTCCCAGCAGACTGCAACCCTCCTCCTCCACGCCCTCACCTCAGCTCTTCTGGGGCTTGACCAGAGAGGCCACACCTCGGGCACCTAGGAGGTCGTCTGCTGGCCCAACTGAGCCTTGGCCCTCTGCTTGGCACAGCGGGCATCCTCCCCTCTTGCCCGTTGACTCCTGCAGCCGTCAGCCCCTCAGCAGGACCCATCCCTCCCAACCCCGCAGGCCCAAGAGGGGCCTGCCACCCCTAAGACTACCAGGCAGCCCCTGGCTGGGGATGAAGATGTCCGCATGTGTGGCAGGAGAGCCCCCGTGCCTCGGCCCTCACGCCCTCCCATCCACCAGCTCCAATCAGAGAGCAGGGCTTTGCCCTTGTCCCTGACCTCCAGAGGAAGGCAATCAGACGGAGAATTTGGAAGGGAGATAACTCATCAAGGAGCCTGCCTGCTCCGCAGAGCATCAAATCAGCTGAGAAATAACAATTGTGTCACCAAGATCAACTCTGCATTTGTAGCCGGCCCCCAGGCAGGAGCGGCCCCTGGAGCTCCGCAGACAGCACAGCCTAAGCTGGTCCTCTGACGGCCTGGCCGCAGCCGGGGGGGCCCACTGGCACCCCCCCAACCCCATCCACTCTGCCTCACCCCGCCCTGCTTCCTAGCCACCACAGAGATGGGGCTGGGCACGTGTCCACCCCGCAGGAGCAGACCAGGTGCGTCCTGGAGAGCAGCCCCTCCTACTGTGGGCTGACCAGCACCCTTGGCCAACTTTCCCGACTGGGCTGCGGCGAGAACGGCGGAATGCTAGGGTGGTGCTGCCCCTTAGTGGAGAGGAGCGGAAGGGCCTGGGCTCTGGGAAAGGTGAAAACCAGCAACTGGGCAGCCACCGGCCTCAGCCAGGAAACCTGGGTCCAAGAGGTCCCTCTGGGCCCCTCAGGCAGCCAAACCAGGACCAGTGGGTTTCTCAAAACCCAGAACAAGAGGAGAGGACTGAGCTTCTGGGCCCACACCCCGCTCTTCCCCACTCCCCCACACAGTCTCTTTCTTGTGTCGCCTCCCATCTCTTTCACCTTCCCTCCCACACTGCTTACTCTTTCTCCCTAGCTAGGGGAGGCCCCCTGGAGACAGCTGTGGGGCGTGACCTGGAGCTTGGGTTCTAGTCTGGCATTGCTCTAAGGAGCTGTGTGATCTTGGGCGAATTGGTTCCCCTCTCTGGGCCTCATAAACTCACCTGGAACAAGGGGGTCCCTAAGAGCCTGTCCAATTTGAAAAATCGAACCGCTTGGCATCAGCCTTTCACAGCTCTCTTGATCTGTGAGTAGATCAAGGAATAGCTTGTAGAGCTTTGGGTTCCATTTATAGGCCCGGAGCCGGTAGCTTTGTAAGTGAGGCTCAGTTTCTTCATCTCGAATTGTGGAAGTTGTCTCCTCCTACCCTAGACCAATGTTTATCAAGTCATCTTTCAGTAGTAGCAATGATATGTTGAGAGGAATATTCCCAACTCATGAGAACATAGGTTAAAGACTAGATGATGTTTCATTGTTTTGCTTATTCAATTTTTAAGCTTCTTTAATTTAAAAATTTACAACTGCTGGTATTCTGCAAAAGTACTGACTCATTTCCATGGCTGAGACTCTAAGACATCTGCTCCTTGCTCCTCAAATCCCTGCCCTTGCTGGCAAGGGCAAAGTGCCTGCCACCAAAGCACAGCCCTTGGTGAACCGGTGACCAAGCCACCTCCCCACGGGTCCATGTAACAGCAAACCTCTCTCCCTCCCCCAGATTGCCGAGACCTACGCCTTCCTTCCGCGAGAGGCTGTGACCCGGTTCCTGATGAGCTGCACGGAGTGTCAGAAGAGGATGCACTTTAATTCCAACGGCCTGGAGCCCAAAGGTAGGGGAGGAGGTGGGCGTGCTGGAGGCTCAGGGGAGGCTCTGCGGGGAGGGGCTCTCCCCCAGAAGGGCCTGCCCTTTGCTGGCACGGACAGAAAAGTGCATGGCCAGCAGTTGTCACAATTCCCAGAGGCCAGTGTGGGTCCATGGAGCTGCCCAGAGAGCCTCATTTTAGGTTTGTTGTTTTTAAAACTTTTTTTTAAATGTCAAGTTTCACTTAAAAACCAATAGCGCATTCCTACTGCCCTTCAAGACTCTCCTCTCCCACCGAGGTTCCAGATGGAAATGGCCACCTCGCCCCGTTCCCTAAGCTCTGCAGTACTTGCCTCCCAGATCTCACCCCAGGCGGTGTGCACATGGATCTGGTCTCACTGACCCGACTGTACACTCTCTGAGGACAGGACACCCCCCACTGCGTGCACCCGCCTACCCTATAGCCACCCACCTGCCATTAGCAGGCCTCCCTAAGTGTTTGTCCCCTGCCCCCCACCCCCAGTGCACACCCAGGAGATCTGTGGGGATTCGTTAGAATTGAAAATGCCCAGAGTACTTGTGATCAGCCGAAGGTGGTCCCTTAGACCGACATCCAAGCTCTCCAGCTCTACCCTGCCCAGTGAGGTGCAGCAAGGATCCCCGCTTCAGTCTCCCACAGCCTCTACCTGAACATCCCATAGGCCTCCAGTAAGTCTGGGCCATCTGTTCGCAGGTGGCTTTGGCATAGCGAGACAGGCCGTTATGTTTGGCTGGTGTGACTAGAACTCAGCACTGAGAAATGATGCCCCGGTGGGTGACTTAGCAGGGCTTCTAGGCATCAGGCCCGCAAAGGTTGCTGAGGTCGGTGGGCATTTGCCTGAGGATGGGAACAGACTCGGAATGAAGGGTGAGCCATTTACTCAGGTGGTGCCCAAGTGGCATCCACCAGATACGTGGAAAAACCAACAACGGGGCCCGACGACAGCAAAGGAGTTGGAGCATAGGTGTTGAGTGAGGTTTTCCTCCTGGTTGGTAGTCCCTGATACGACTTCGGACAGCAGCCACCTCACCAAACCCAGAGGCTTTCCTGTCCTTGGGGGCTATTAGGCCATGGCCACTTCACTGAGCTCATTGGATGACCACTAGAGTATGAGGGACAGGAATTAATCTAGTTAATTACTCATAAGTGCTGCGTTCCTGGTTTAAGAGCAGGGGCTCCAGGGCCGCACTGGGTGGGTTCGGATCCCAGCTTTGCCACTCAGCAGCCATGTGTTCTGAACAAGTGACTTCACCTCTGTGAGCCTCAGTTTCCTCATCTGTGAAATGGAGTTAATAATGGCACCTATCTGGTGGCGGGGGGGGCAGGGTTCTGATGAAATACGACAATTAATCCCTGTACCTGGCACAGGGCTCCCATGCAGGAGGAGTGAGCCATGGCTGTGGCAGTTACTGTGATAACGTGTGGGGCCTGAGTGAGGCCCCTGCCCCACGTGGCCTGGCCCCTGCTGAGCAGCTGCAACCCCTGCACCAAGACAGCACTTGGTACCTGCCCATGGGCCAGGAGGCTTTCCCTGCTGCATTCCCCACCCTGCCCGGGTCTGGGTCCCAGGGACGCGGGCCCTGGTGGTGGCTGCTTGGTCCCCGCCCGCCCATTCGCCTGTCCCCTTCAGCGCTGGCCTCATCGTTTCCATAGCAACTGGCAGAGTCAGCCGCAGAACCTGGGGGAAACAAAGGCAGGCCAAGAGGGGCTGTGTTTGTGGGCTGCTCTGGGGCGTCTGCAGGCTCTATTCGGCTCCCTTCTCCATGCTGGTGTGGAGGACATCCTCACGTCTCCGACTCCTCAGTAGAGGCAGCAAGGTCTCCAGGGGGAGGGAGGGGGGACCAAGGGAAGGGGAGAGGCAGAGAGCACACGCGCCAGCTTCACGGGTTCTGTGCTGGAGTCACTCTGTCCAGGGGCTTGCGCCAGCGAGACAGAGGGCAGGCAGAGTAAGGCTGCGCCATGCCCCTCCTTGCCTGTCCTCGGGCAGAGTGCCACTTCCCTGTCCCCAGGAGTGGAGCTTCCCGTGCAGGGAGAGGAGGAGATGCTGAGGGAGCAGGAGACTGTGTGGCCTCAGTGTCTCAGAAAGTGGGCTTGGGGTCTGGCAGGCCTGGGTATGCCGCCCTGCTCCCTGCTGTGTGTCCCTCAGCAGGTTCAGGGACCTCTCTGAACATCAGCTGCTCGTAACAGCTCCTATGATCCTGTGAGGGCTCCTGTCCCTGTTTACAGCTAAGGAAAGGAGGCACAGAGAGGTGGTAGGGTGAAATCACTTGTCCGAGGTCCCCAGAAGGCAGGAGAACTTACCTTCCCATCAACAAATGGGAGTAATGCTTCCCTCTCTTTTTTTTTTTGTCCACGCCACGCAGCTTGCAGGATCTTAGTTCCCCAATCCCCAGGGATTGAACCCAGACCCATGGCAGTGAAAGCCCAAGTCCTAAACACTGGACCACCAGGGAATTCCCCCGTCTCAGGGTTTTCATGAGGATGCAATTGAATTAAACGGGCCCATTCTGCCAGGCGCCTGGTGCCGTGGGTGCCTAGGGAGCATCAGCCTGTCCCCCACCCTACCGCCATGTTGTTGTACCACCCAGGCCAATGTCCAGGTGTCCCACGGGGAGATGCACGGTCAGTCACCCACCCAGGTGAGCACCCTGGGTCCACAACCTGGCCGCTGGGCAAAAGGGAAGGGTTTGGTTTCTGGAGGCTGCCAGTGGAGAGCCTTAGAGGCTGAAAGGCTCCCCTGTCTGCTTGATGGCCAGAGGCACTAGCGCCTGGACCACCCTCACCAGCTGTCAGGTTCTCCCTTCTCCTGCCCCAGCTGAGAGCCTGGAGATCCTGTCTCCGCCTGCCATGCTGGCCCCTCTGGATGTGGTCAGCTGCTCCGACCGCTCTTTCATAGGCACCCCTGCTCTGCCAGCCTTCCCTCCTCCCTCGCCCGCCCTCCGGGAAATCAGAGCCTGCCCCAAGGCCCAGAGGCAGGCCCCAGGTTCCTGTCCCAGGAAGGTGGGGCCGGAGGGAGACGGGGAACAGGATGGAGCCTTCTTGAGGGGCTGCTGGGAGGACGCCTCGCTTCCTGGCCTCATGTTATAAAGAAAGAAAGGAAGCAAAGCAGCCTCCCCTGCTCAGTGGTTTGTCCCGGCACGGGGGCGGGGTGGGGGGGGTAGGGGGCTGGACAGCCCTGTGCCCTCCCCCAGCGCCAGAAGCACGAACAAAGGAGGCTGCCGAGGATCAGGAAGTCCGAGGATGGGAGATTCCAGGGCCTGCCGGCTCCACTCTCCTCTTCCACCAGCCCCTGAGTCTGGACTGGAGGAGGCAGAGATGAGAAGTGGGTGTGCCCTGGGCCCAGCTCTGGCTGCAGGGGTGAGGGGCCTCGGGGGCACGTTTCACGTTTCTTTGATGTGATGAAATACCATTTACATGGCTGCAGACTAGGAGTTAGCAGTGGGCAACGCCAGTCACCTACCGAAGGGTCCCTTCCTCAGCGAGAGCCATCCACTCAGGTGGCAGCGCCTTTGCAGCCAGGCCCAGATTCCTCTGTGGTTTCCAACCCCCTCCCTGCCTGGCCCCTCCAGATCCCCCCTTCCTGTCCTGCCCCATGTGACCCCATCCCAGCTCATTCCTCTGCCCTTGCAGTCTCTCCTGTGCTGGCCTGTCCTCTCTCGGCTCTCATACTCACTTGCTATACGACCTGGGGAGGTTGCGTAGCCTCCCCACGTGTGGCTGCCTCATCTGTAAAGTGGGGTTATTAACACGAGCACCCACCCCACGGAGTCCTTGGGAGCACCACACAGGAGGGTCTGCGTGGCGCTCTGGCAGGGCTCAGTGGCTGTCATCTGAGTGATTGAATGGAAGTCCTGTTGAGATCCCCCCTCCACAAGGCTGCCTGGAGCTACTTACAGCCCTGTGAGCTCTTCCTCCTTGGAGCGCTAATGGACTCGCCATCAGTCCTGCCCTGCTGAGCACAGGAACGGTCCCTACGCCCTTCCCCCCACCGTCCCCACCCTGAGTGCACACACACCAGTGCTCCTTGAAGACTTGCTGACCTATTGATTCACTTCCCTGGGAGAGAGGTCTTTTCATCTGAGCCAGCCCCAGGCCTGGCTTCTCTAGTTCCAAATCTGAGCCCCATGGCAGGCTGGCCGCTCCCGAGGCTCCTCTGTGCCAGGCCTTCATCATGCACACGTCCTTCAGCCCCCAGCTCTGACCCCGAGAGGTCTCACCCTGGCATCCAGCAGCTACAGATGTCTCTGGACGGAGGAGTTCTTCCATCCTGTAGGGGGAAACTCATGAGAATTGCCACCTTGTGTTCCACCTGGAGCATCCGGGCCACCACCTCAGCTGGAATTTGCATTGATTGGCAAATGTCACTGGAGCCCAGCTGTGATCAGCTCTCGGCTTGGCCCTGGGAGAACCTCTACATCGCTGGTTATTTTCAAGGCCTGTAAAACTAGGGCTAGTGCTTGGGCTGGTTTCAGTTTTTCTTGGCAAAAAGGTGTCGAAACAGTTCTTTGTGTGGTTTCTCTGCTTTTCTCACCAACAACCTACTGGGTTATTTCAGCTCCGTGACCCTCCCTAGCTCCTAACTCACCCGTGGTCTCAGGTTACTTGTAGTGGTTCAGGCATGGCCACTGTATTTGTTGACCACAGCGGGGACCTGGTCTGCCCATCAGAGGCCAGGGAAGCCACTTCTTCCTTGTTCGTGTGTCTACCTTAGCTCATCCCCCATCCCACCACGAGCACCGGACTCCATGGAGCCCCCACTGGCCCTGCTCCTTAGCTCTTTCCTAGTAAGCTGTTCATCTTCGTGTGTGGCACTGACCACCCCCGGAACCATTTGGCTTCCCACTGCCGAAAACCCTGCCTGCCTGTCTTCTTGCTGTGGTGTGGCCGAGCTCTGGCCTCCCACAGCCAGCTCCCTGGCATGTTCCCTCACCTGGAATGTGTCCTGCCCGCCAAGGTCCCGCCTCCCCGACAGAACCCTCACTTCCGAAACCGCAGATGCAAACATTTCACTGCACACCGATCTCGGATGGACTCGTGTGTGTGCCCGGGATGTCCCTGCCTCCCCAGATGAGGGCATCCGGCCTCCTATTCCCAAAATCTCCTGGCTCACCTCCGGGCACTGGAAGCAGTTTCTGATCAGTGGACCTGCTGTGGAGGGAACAGGCCAAGGAAGACCCCCTCTCCCACCCCCCAAGAGTGCCTTCCCAGCCATTGTGGGTTTTCTCCTAAACCTAGCTATACCTGGCTTTTTTAAAGTTACCTTTTCGTAAGTAGTCACGGCTTTCAGGCAGGACACGGGTGACCATCAATAAAGGAACACAGTGTCCGGCCTCCATGGACAACAGAACACAGAGCGTCGCCATGGCAGCTCATGAAGTCTTCATTTGAGTCTCTGACCGGCGACCCTTAGGCTGGGGGTCCCTTCTCATCTACCATGTTGTCTAACAGCTTTTCAGCAGACAACCACGTCTTTGAGGAAATGAAATGGAAATGGCAGAATCCTCCATCTGAAGACCCACATTCCAAAACAGGAACCACGGCTCTTTTGAGTGACATCATCTCAATGTGGCTGCAATGTCTGCCTCACATATTGTATCCAACCTCATGGAGCTGCGGAGGCCAGGTCCCAACACGCCCCTGGGTTGAAAGAGGTCACGTCTGGGTTGATGGTGGGGCGGCAAGAAGAAGAGGACCCCAGGTCACAAAAATGCATTTTAGTTTCCCCACAGCACTGGGCATCTGTGCCAGAGGGGCCAGTGTGCACTGGTGTTAGAGAACCCCTCTGCCACAGACCAAGAGGAAATCCCTTAAGAAAAAGAAAGGTTTGGCCCATTCCAAGCCAGTTTCTGAGACATTCTATGAGTGACATTTACCTCCTCCTGGACAAACAGAAATTCTGCGTAAGACAACATAGCTTTAAAAAGCAAAACAAGGAATTCCCTGGTGGTCCAGTGGTTAGGACTCACCGCTTTCACTGAGGGGGACTGGGTTTGATCCCTGGTCAGGGAGCTAAAATCCCACAAGTCGCATGGCGCGGCCCAGAGGAAAAAAAAAAAAAAAGCAAAACAAAGCTCTGCATTTTTATGAAACTTGATAAGAAATGTTATTCAAGCTGTACAGTCACCAGAAGGACACAACCCCAAGGCGCATGGACCCTGTTTTCTGCAGGGCTGTTCCTATCTGCGCCAAGTAGGAACTGCCCGGTGCCCTTTGGGTAGTTTCTCCCCCTTGTTTGCAGGGGCCTTTTTTCTTACCTTTTTTTTCCATCCTTACTGGTGTTTTTTTTTTTTTAATACACCTTTATTGGTTTTTGTAAATACATCTTTATTGGGGGTTTTTCTTGCCTTTTTTCTTTTTTGTGACAAAATATTTACAACACAAAACGTGCCATTTTAATAATTTTGAAGTGTACAACTCAGTGTTAGTTACAGTCACTGGGCAATCATCACCACTGTCTGTTTCCAAAACATTTTCATCACGCCAAACAGAAACTGTGGACCCGTGAAGCAGTAACTTCCCATTCTCAGACACCCATCCCCGGTAACCTCTCTTCTACTTTCTTTCTTTTTTTTAAATTTATTTATTTATTTATTTTTGGCTGCGTTGTGTCTTCATTGCTGCGAACTGGCTTTCTCTAGTTGTGGCAAGCGGGGACTACTCTTTGTTGCGGTGCACGGGCTTCTCATTGCGGTGGCTTCCCTTGTTGTGGAGCACGGGCTCTAGGCACGTGGGCTCAGTAGTTGTGGCTCGCGGGCCCTAGAGCGCAGGCTCAGTAGTTGTGGCGCAGGCTTAGTTGCTCTGCGGCATGTGGGATCTTCCTGGACCAGGGATCGAACCCGTGTCCCCTGCATTGGCAGGCGGATTCCCAACCACTGCGCCACCAGGGAAGCCCTCTTCTACTTTCTGTCTCTGTGAATGTGCCTGTTCTAGATGTTCCATCTACGTGGAATCACACAGTATTTGTCCTGTGGCGTCTGGCTTCTCTCCCTCAGCAGAGCGTTTTCAAGGTTGCAGGGGCCTGTCTGGCCTGGGCTCTGGCTCTGGAGCGGCAGATTCTGCAAATCCCTGCCTCTCTCCACCTCAGCCCTGTCACCCGCTCCCGTCCAGCGCATCTCCTGGGCGCGGTGCTTGTGGGGACGTGCAGGCTTTGGCCCGTCTGGAAGTCGTTCCCACTTCTCCCACCACTCAAACCCCAGCCCATGAACAGAACTAGGCACCAGGGGGGACATGGGTCAAAGGCCTGGCACTCTTGGAGACGGGGGGAAGAGGCAACCAGAGAACAGGTAACCAAGACTATTCCCTGGACGGAGGGTGAAGCCAGGTCAAGCGACTAAGTGACGAAATGAGGCCCCACTTCGTGTGACGGGTCCCAGCAGGTGACTCCAGGGTTTCGAGCTTGGTCACAGCAGGAGACATCTGAAGGGGAAGCTGGACTGGAGAGAGACGTGATGGGCTCCCTTCGAATCATGCTTCTCGTCTTCTTGACTTATTCCTGTGCCATTGCAGTCTCTCCTAAATGGCACCCACAGTGGCACCCAAGATGCAGAACACAATGGCTGGGCAGTGTCCACTGCAGGAGCCTTTGCAGAAGACAGCATGGCCAGACATTTCAAGAGTTTCCGAGTATTCCTACCCTTTGACCCACAAATTCCACGTCTTGGAGTCTGGTCTAAAAAGGAAACGATCATAAATACAGACCAGTATTCCTGCACAAGGATGTCCCCTGCAGTGTTTATAGTAACCCCCAATAGCAAACAACCTAAGTAATCAATCATAAGGGAATGACGTAAGGAAAATAGGATAAAATAGTACAGGGCTATAAAAATTATATTTGCAAAGCAAAACGAGATTTTTGATGGTGGGGGAAATGCCTATGAGAAAATGTTAAGCAAAAAAAAATTTTTTAAGCAGACTGTAATTCTCTGTATGCATTGTGATATCAAGTATATAAAAAAGAGAAATCACAGGGAAAAAATAAACAAGCATATGCCAAGCTTCTTGGTGCAATTATGGTTTCAAAATTTTTTCTTTACATCTTTCCACACTTTGCAAATGCTCTACAAAAGGGATATGCGTTACTTTGATGTTCAGGACAAGAAAGCAATAAATGGGAGGAACAGTGCTCCTCTCTGTGTGATGAAAGAGGAATTAGAATTTGGGCATACTGGAGGCCTGGCTCAGACCTGCGAGTGATGTGGTCCCTGACGGTGCTTTGGGGGGGATACCGTGGGGGTTGGGGGACGGGGTGGGACAGTGTGGCATGTGAGCTGGCTTAGGCCAGCATTGGAAACTTAAATGGCTTCAGGGGCCTGGCAGGCATCATTGTTGAGTGAACGTGTGCAGCGCAATAGGGAGGGGTGGGGACTGTGGCAAAACGGAGCCCTCACACTCTGTCTAAAAGGAGCGGCTGCTGCTCAGCTGCAGTGGGTGTCTGCCACGTGGGAGTGCGGGCCCTGTGCGGCCAGACCTTCCATTTCTCAAAGGAGTCAGAAATCCCTGGTTTTCAAAGGTGAACTCTCTCACTAAACACTGGCACTTAAGCGTCATGCGGTCCACATCCACGGGCCAGGCACGGCGGGCGAGCCCCCAGTCAGCGATCTCCGGCCTCCCCTCCCTCCTCCTCAGTCCCTGTGTTGGGTCCCCCACGTGGGTGCCAGGCTGCTGGTGGCCCACAGCACAGGCTGAAAGGGGCTTCCTTTTCTTCTTTCCGCCAGAAAGCGAGCCTCCCTCCCCTCTGGTCTCCGGGATTATCGATTACAACATGCCCCTCACCTCTACGTACCTGAAGCAGATGAAGTTGCGCGTGATGAATTCCCAGGAGCAGGTAAGGCGTCCGCCCCCCTCACGCCCCCCGGAGGCGCCCTGACTTGCCTGGATATGGTCGATCCTTCCCGAGACTTGTGTAAACACACTGAAAATCAAAGAGGCCCTTATCTGGTTATCTGGGCCATGCAGTCCAGGCTGAGAGGGGAGGGAGGGAATGTGTTCCTAGTTAGAGGGTCTGCCGGGTCTTCAGTGAAACTTTCCTTCAGGGCAGGGGCGAGGAAGGGGGTGGGTAAGAGCTGCCCACCTTGGCCCTTGGGTTGTTCTCTCTGTGCTCTGCCCTTTGTCTGCTACATCACTCGGCTCCTTTCCCCCAAGAGAGGGGGGCCCTTGCTGCCTGCCTGTGGCTTCTGTCACCCTTGGGGCCCAGACAGGCCAAGAAGATGGGCCTTGGAGGGTGGCCTGGGTGACATAAGGCCCTGGGCTCCCCCTCCCCGGCTGTCCAAGACTCCCCAGCTGTGGATTGCCCAGGGCTGTCAGGCACCATGGAAACAGGTTATGAAAAGAAAACCCCTCCTGCCTGCCTCTCTACACAGCCCACCTTCTAGCCCTTTGCAAGGCTAGTAGCCTGTCTTTCAGAGAAGGACTAGGTGAGTGCCACCCCCTCCCTCCGCCACTGCCCAGAAAACAAGAGTAATGATGTCTTAACCTCTCGCTTCAAGTTTTTTCATGTGTTGTGACATATGAACCTACTGTATCTTTGAGGCCTGCCAAGGGGAATGGGTTCTTTCTCCTCCGTTGAAAGTCAGACTTCAGCCCTGGGTGCATTCCGTCCTGGGTATGGCTGGTCTCCTTGACAACCTGAGCTTGTGTCCGCCCAGGGGGTGATGGCTGTGCAGTCAGCTCCGAGGTGATGTTACAGGACGCGCTCAGGTGGCATCTGGGGCTGTGGCACCCAGTTTGAGGATCTGAGCTGGTTGGCTTGAGTTCTGCACTCCCCTGAGGAGGAGGCATGGTGTGCCCTCCCATCCTTACAGCCTCCAAAGGTCAAATGAAGTAAGCTTGGCTCTGGGTAGTAGAGCTGTCTGTGTTTCTTGCGTCTTTTCATCTGAGATGGTCTATTCTATGATGGTTGCATCCCTAAGAAACTTCATGTACTCATAAACAATGTCAGTGGGGGAAATGGTGTTGGGTTTTCAACTCACAGTGGCAAAGTTGTTTTTGTGCAGGAATGCCAGTTATAAGGGTGTTGCTTTTGTTAATAGTTATAAAATCTAAACACCACCACGCAGGGTGAAGAGCAGAGGCACTCGAACAGCCAAACAGCCGGAGTACAGCCCCACGGCTCTTTCTTTTCTACAAAATGGCGCTCCATCCAGCTCACCACCAGAACCAGCAGTGGTCAGTGTAGCCCACTCTGTGATCCCTCATTAATGGATTCTGTTATGTTTCATTTGGTATACAAATTCCTACTGTCTGTGGGGCATTAAGACTGTAGGTTAGGTACATTAGCAAGGATTCAGTCGTTCAACAAATATTTATGAAGCCCCACTCCGTGAGCCAGGCTCTGGGGATGAGCAAAGACAGTACCATTCCTAGCTCTTCTTATGATCTAGGGGGAGACAGACACTCATGAAAAAATTACGCACAAATGGTAATAAGCCACCACGGTGCAGCTGTGACGAGTGCCAGGCAGGAGACTCATGGTGCCATGAGTACTTAGATGGACATGGTGCGGGGACTGAGGCAGGGGTCAGGAAGGTTTGCCTCAGAAGGGGGTGCTTGAACTGAGATCAAGATCCGAAGGGAAGAGAGCTCCAGGCTGAGGAAACAGCTTGTGCAAAGGCCCTGTGGCTCGAGGGAGGACAGCACCAGTGAGAATTTGTGAGGCTGGTGTGGCTGGTGTGGAGAGTGTGAGGAGCTCTGTAGCTAAAGAAAAGTGGGAGAAGCACAGTGTCGGGCATACAAGCACTTGCTGCGCATCTGTGAATGAACGGAAATTCATGTAACAAGATGGATAAGTTGCCCTGGTGAGGTTCAGGCTGCTCCCAAAGGGAGGGAGAATTGTGGGAGGTGTTTGTCCCCAGGATGCTGCGTCTGGGGCTGAGGCTGAGATTGGGGTGGCCTCCGTGGACAGTGGAGTTGACTGTGTCTTCCTTGCCTCCATTTCTGGTTTCCCAGATGGGGATCATCTGAACATTCCCGTGGTAGGGAATAAAGGCTCAGACCCTCCTTGCACACACCTGGCAGGAGAAGCAGCACCCCACCTCGTGCCTGGGGCCCTCCAGCTGTCAGTCTCCCACACTCCACGCACTGCAGTGAGCGCTCAAGGCCTCAGCCTCTCAGCCAGCACCGTTAGCCCGGTTCTATAGGCAGGCGTGTGGCAAACAAGAAGTCGCATTGCTCACTAGTTTACCTGCAGCAGCGAGGAAGGGCCAAGGGCCCAGATGTCTTTGATTCTTCAGCTTGGGTTGGAACTGGAAATACATATACTTGAATTGGTAGCTTCTTTCCTGTAGTGCAGTCAGAGCAGGACTGGGTGAATGGCTCCCTATCCCAGCGCAGCCACAGGGCTACCTCTGCTGCTGTCAAACCCCATGTCCCAAGACAAGGCTCTGAAAGTAGTTTCATTCCCTGCAGCATCCCTGCGACCCCGAAAGGCCTGCCAACAGAAGACACCTGTAGTGTCTACAAATCACTCATGCAGGCTACACGGAAAACAAACCCAAATCTAAAGTAACGGGATAAATGATATTTTACTAATACTGAGCAAAGCTCTACATCTAAAAACTCTGGGTGAGAAAAATCTAAGAATTCATTTTTTTCCAGCATTAGATGTCCAGGAGACACTATACTAGTGAGGCAAGTAGAACGTGTTCCCCTCACTTGGCTTTGAGCAGACAACGAACAGGTGGTGGAGTGTACTTGTGAACTGGACAGAACCATGTTACCTTCTGTCCAGTTGTGTTGGATTAATGTGCTGAGAAATGGGTCTTTCTCCACAGAGGACATTAGTTAATATGAAAATCTAATAATAATGTTCACACGAACAAAAGAGATTCTTGACGTCTGGTCCAGTGCAGCAAATATTTATGGTGTCCTCAACATGCAAGACGTTTAGGGGTCAGACTCCACCCTCCAGGAGCTCCATCCTAAGACACAAGACCCCCCAGGAACTGTCATTGTGGTGGCCACATTGAGCTGAAAATAGGCGAGGGTAGCCTGATAAAAATTTTTTTCCCGCCGTACTTGGGAAAACAGTCATAAAGATATAAAACTGAAATCACATGTAGTTGTACTGACGACTAATACATTCTCTCGTAGGAGGGAGGGTGTGAAGATTTCATGAGATGTGAACTGTCTCAGAGAATGTTCCAAAGCACTCTCTGATAAGATGGGGTCCTAGGGAGGGGTGCAGGCCGAGCTCATAGGGCCAGAGGCGGCCAGCAAGTGCACCCCCAGCCGCTGATGTTTCAAATCCCCTCTCAGGGCCGTGTGCAAAATGCACCGAGAGGAACGTTAGGGTCTCATCTTCACACAGCCACTGATTTGTTTTCTGTCTCCTTTTATTTTCTTTCATACTTTTAGTTAATGGCCTCAGTTGCCAAAAAGCAAAAGCGTGGTGACAAACATCACCATCATCTCACCACACAGATCACTGTGAATATTTCGGTGTCCACCCCTCCAGACTATTGAATAGAAAAGGGAATTATCCTGTCTGCACCATTTTGCAACCCGCTTTGCTCTTCTGATGCTGATTTTCCATCCTATTCAGTCTCCTTACCCTCTGGGCCCTGTTGTTCCCACCTACCAGATAAGCTGATTGTATAATTTCCTGTCATTCACTCCTTTCTCACCCGTACCTACCCACCTACCCATCCACCCGTCCATCCACCCGTCCATCCATCCATCCACCCGTCCATCCATCCACCCATCCACCCGTCCATCCACCCATCCACCCATCCACCCATCCATCCATCCATCCATCCATCCACCCGTCCATCCATCCATCCACCCATCCATCCATCCATCCATCCATCCATCCATCCACCCACCCGTCCATCCATCCATCCACCCATCCACCCATCCATCCATCCATCCATCCATCCACCCGTCCATCCATCCATCCACCCATCCACCCATCCATCCATCCATCCATCCACCCGTCCATCCATCCATCCACCCATCCACCCATCCACCCGTCCATCCATCCACCCATCCACCCGTCCATCCACCCGTCCATCCACCCGTCCATCCATCCATCCATCCACCCGTCCATCCATCCATCCACCCATCCATCCATCCATCCATCCACCCGTCCATCCACCCGTCCATCCACCCGTCCATCCATCCACCCATCCATCCATCCATCCATCCATCCACCCGTCCATCCATCCATCCATCCATCCACCCATCCACCCATCCACCCATCCATCCATCCATCCATCCACCCGTCCATCCATCCATCCATCCATCCATCCATCCACCCATCCACCCATCCATCCATCCATCCATCCATCCACCCGTCCATCCATCCATCCACCCATCCACCCATCCATCCATCCATCCATCCACCCATCCATCCATCCATCCATCCACCCGTCCATCCACCCGTCCACCCGTCCGTCCGTCCGTCCTGCACTAGAGCTGGCATGGTCCCAGGCGCTGAGGAGACTAGCGAACAGAGTCTCTGCCCTGCTGGCTCTCAGAGTTCAGTGAGAGAGAGGAAAACCGAAACCAACGCTGTGGGGTCTGTAGGAAGAGCTTAGAGGAGGAACAGAGGAGGGACGGGCCGTGAGCAGGGTGGATGCTGTTTCAGCACTTTACACACCTCACCCCTCGCCCTCACAGCTCAGCAGGGTCACGTTGTCATCCTCGCCTTACAGGTTCGTAGCTGAGGCTCAGAAAGGTTCCGTACTTGCTCAGGGTCACACAGCCACTAACATGAGCTGAAACTCAGACCTCTTGCGTCCAAACCTGTGCGCTTGCCACGGCCGCGAGCCCTGCTTCTCCCTGTACTTCCTGGATGAGGGTGTGCTCTTTAGAATCGGAGGCGGTGTGCCACCTGGGTACTGAATGCCAGATCGCCGGCACGGCTAGTGGAGAGAAAATGTCCTTGGCAGAGACGCTGGCAGAGCAGGCAGAGAGCTTTCTTTGGCTTGGGAACTGGGAGCCGCCTTAAACATATAATGCTTAAGGAAATACGGGAGGAGGGATTTGGTAGGGGGCTGGGGTGGGGTAGAGGTCGCCCCCTACCTCGTGAACGCTCAGTTACCTGCAGGGGTGCGTGTATAAGTTGATAGCCACGTTACGGGCGATGTGATCCTGATCTTTCCTGAGATCGCAGTGTTTGAACCAAGACCCTGTTGTTGTAGAAATCAGATCCAGATCCGAAGGAGGAAGACAAATCATCTGTGTTCCTTCCCTGACACATACTTGCATTTTATAGTAGCGGAGGCTGAGACCCAGGGCGGCTCAGCAACTTTCCCAGGAAAACCCCTGGCTCAGGCTTTTTCGGTGCCCACCGCCCCTCCACCAACCCCTTGCTCTTCCCGGAGCGGGAGGGCTGTCAGCACCTTCCTTCGCCTCCCACCGCCAGTGTCTCCAGTTCTTGGAGCAGCACTAATGTCCCGCTAATGGTTTTAATGGTTCTCCCAGCAGCGTGTGAAGTGGTGCGCTGCTCCATTGTTTAAACCCACGTGATGGAGGCTCTTACTTGATTCCTTAACGTCTGCCTCCCTCTCCTCTGCAGCTCTCGCCTGGCCCTGAGTTTTCCCTGGATCCTGGAGGTTGGGGGAGGAGGGCAGGCTTCCCCCCTCCCCCACACACAAGTGGGGCCTGCAGGGTAGCCCCTGCCCAGAGCCCCGGGGTGGGGGGGGGTGGGGGTCTCCAGGCCAGCCTGAAGCAGCACTGTTCTCAGCCAAGACTCCAGCCCACCCACCAAAGACCCTGGAGCCCGGCTGACGGTACCAGTTCTGGCGCCTACCCGCTGTGTGACTCTGGGCAAACCGTTTCACCCCTCCGTTCTCCTTTTTCCTCACGTTACTTGAGAATAATAACAATACAGCTACCTCACTGAGTTATTCCGAGAGTTGAATGACACAAAGCAGGCACAGTGCTTAGCACCGTGCTGGACACCTGAGAAGCACAGAGGAGATCTCAGCGACCTCTGCTATTGGTGGTGGTAATGTTATTATGCAGCCTCGGTTTAATAGACAAGTGACTGACCTTGTCTGAGAGACCAGCGCCACAAAGATGAGTAAGACAGCATAGCTGGTCTCAAGGAGCTCTTCTTAGTAGAGGGGACAAGACAGCAGCCAGGGAACTGTAATCCAAGACAAGAAAACAGAAACAAGAGGGGACCAGGAACCTGCCAGGCGGTTCAGGGGACACTCGCTTATTTTAAAATGAGATTTGGACCAGCAAAGAGGGCCCAGGTGAGGGAAGCTGAGGGGTAACAGCTCTAGGAGAACCTGGGCTGGGGAAGAACAGAGCCAGTTTGGCAAAAGGAGGAGAAGGAAGAAGAGGCCGCGGAGGGGACTCAGAGCATGCACCTCTTGCAAGCAAGGCCACCAGAGAGCCCTTTCCTCAGTCAGCACTCGGGAGCCAGGCAAGGATTTGGGGCAGGAAATGAGCACATTCCAAGTGTGAAACTTTCTCAGGCTTGCATCTTCCTTAGAGGAGAAGGAAACAAGTCCACTCTGAAAAGCTCTGCACATTCACTTTTTTCTTTCTTTCTTTTTTTTTTTTTTGCGGTACGCGGGCCTCTCACTGCTGTGGCCTCTCCCATTGCGGAGCACAGGCTCCGGACGCACAGGCTCAGCGGCCATGGCTCACGGGGCCTAGCCGCTCCGCAGCATGTGGGATCCTCCCGAACCCGGGCACGAACCCGCGCCCCCTGCACCGGCAGGCGGACTCTCAACCACTGCGCCACCAGGGAAGCCCCACTTTTTTCTTAATTGTGGTAAAATATATGTAAAATTTTCCATTTTAATCATTTTTAAGTGTACAGTTCAGTGGCATTAAGTACATTCACAGTGTTGTGCAATCATAACCACTATTTCCAAAAGTTTTTCATCACCCCAAACCGAAACTTTGTAACCATTAAGCAATAATTCCCCATTCCCCCCACCTCCAGCCCCTGGTAACCACTGTTTTACTTTCTGTCTCCATAAATTTGACCATCTAGCTACCTCATATAAGTGGAATCACATATTTGTCCTTCTGTGTCTGGCTTATTTCACTTAGCATGTTTCCAAGGTTTATCCATGTTGTAGCATGTGTCAAAACTGCATTCCTTTTTATGGCTGGATAATATTCCATTGTATGGATAGACCGCATTGTTTTTATCCATTCATCCGTTGATGGACATTTGGGTTGTTTCCACTTTTTGGCTAGCCACATTCACTTTTTAATATTTTAGACCAGGTTATGGGATAGGGAGGGATTAAAACAGGGATCTGCTCCTTCTCTCTCTGATTCCTTACCCCTCTTTGTGGCTTGCTTTTCTCATGGACACTCTCAACCTCCTTCCTGCTCAAAAGGGCCCCCCAAAATGGGCAGACCTAAAGAGGAAGCACAGTTGATGGGTTACAGTGAGAGCCTGTCACTTAAACAGTGCCTGACTCACAGGACTTTTACCTGTGGAGAACCTGTGAGTACTGACTCTGACACCCAGATTTAAGAGCTTGATAGCAATGATAATCTCCTCCTTCCCCTTCCTCAGGCTGCCCTGAAGCCCAGGCAAGGTGTGAGCTCAGGGGAGAAATAGCAGAATGGAAACTTTGCCATGTCCAAGGATTTAATGGTTTCTTAAGGAAGCAGCAGTTCTGATGTGTGTGTGTGTGTGTGTGTGTGTGTGTGTGTGTGTGTGTGTGTTTTAATAGTGAAAACTTTTATATTTAGAATTAGCCAGCTGGACTCAGTTTAGGTGATCCCAATTTTGTTGGCAACATCCAAAGCATCATAGTCGGGGCCAGTTGAACACAGGGCTTCTTCTCTCCATCAGGCCTGATCAGGGTGTTGACCTTGGCCACACCAGTGTCATAGAGCTTCTTCACAGCCTGTTTAATGTGGTACTTATTGGCCTTGACATCCACAATGAACACAAGTGTGTTGTTATCCTCTATCTTCTTCATGGCTGTCTTGGTGGTGAGGGGAAACTTGATGATGGCATAGTGGTCAAGCTTGTTTCTCCTAGGGGTGCTCTTCTGAGGCTATTTGGGCTGCCTCCTGAGCTGCAGTATTTTGGGCCATCAGAAGGTGGGTGACGTCCAGATCTTCTTTTTTCTGTGGCTGTGGGCGACTTTCAACACTGCTTTCTTGGCCTTCAAAGCCTTTCCCTTGGCTTCGGCTTTGGGAGGGGCAGGGGCTTCCTTCTTTGCCTTCGGTGCCATCATCGTGAAAAGGCCAATGTGTTCTTGAAAATTAAACAGTAATCTTCATGGAATAGAAATAGAATGTAGAACTTCTAAATGACTAGAGAACAATAAAAGAACCACAGAAAACTTGATCAGTCCAGCAAGAGTAATTAAAAGAGGGAATAAAAGAAGAAGTAACCAAAAAGAGATATAATAAATGGAAAAGATAGGTAAACTAACAGGAACAAGATGAAACACTAGTAAATCACAATAAACATAAATGGGTTAAATTCCACTACAAAGAGTGAAAAAGGCTCAGATGAGGTTTTGTAATGATAAAATCCATTTGGTATTTATAAAAGACTTTTCAGATGAGACAAAAAGGAAGATTAAAACATAAGAAAGAGAGGGCAGCGCTATTAGTGTCAAACAAGTTCAAGGCAAACATGTTCAAGGCAAAAAAAGCATTAAATAGGGCAAAGTGAGATATTTTGTTGATCAAAAGCACAGTTTCCCAGTAAGATTTCAGAGCCTCTTGACTTTGGAGGTCTGCCCTTGGGGAGGTTGAGGGCTCTTGACCTCAGCAGTCTGCCCTGAGGGGGGGTCAAGGAGGGCAGTAGGTCTTATGAACATAAAGAGTAACTTGGACTTCACTGTGAGAGGCAGCATCTTTCTTTCTTCCCTCCTTCCCTCCCTCTTTCCTTCCTTCCTTCCTTCCTTCCTTCCTTCTTTCCTTCCTTCCTTTCTTTCCATCTTTCTTTCTTTCCCAAACGCTCATGTTTTATCCCTTTTTCTTGTGAGGATCTTTTATAATCCCAGCATGTAAGCAAAACGTAAATATACTCTGGGCCTTTACTGGTCCCTGGACGTATCAGGGGAGTAGAAGGGGCAAAGGGTGGAGGCAGCACCTTTCTTTCACATCCCTCAGCATCTACCCATCATCAGTCTCTTCACCGTTGCAATTTTTGCTACTATCTTTCTGTAGCTACTTCTCTAAACCAGTATTTGTACTTTGAGCATCAGCATTTGCTCTCTGGAAACGTGCATGGAGCAATATGAGGGGCGGACTCCATGGAACTTGTGAGAATGTGCGGTCTGCAGCCTTAGCTGCCTGAATTTTAGTCCCTCTCCTCCTCTCCCCACTGGGCTCACCCATTGAGGTATGCTGGGGCCACTTTCTCAGTTCCCAGCCTCCTTCCCTTCTTTCCAACTCCAGGCCTTCCTGGTCCTCTGCTGGCTTCCTTCTCACGTTCCATTTCTTGCCTCCCTCCACTCAGACACCCCCCACAGGCCTCTGGGATCAGCCCGCCTTATGTAGCTGAGTGAAGGGGGCCCACCTTGCCTCTATGAGAGCCCAAGAAAGGCCTGAAATGCCACTGGCCCCATTATCAAGATCTGAGAAGCTGTAGCACAAACCTTTTCCCATCTCAGTAAATCCCTGGCACTGTAGAAGGTTTGTACTGTGGCAAGAAAAACAAAAAGCCACTGAAATACTGACCTTGACCGAGGCTGCTGTTTGGATTTCTCCAGGCAAAGAATGATCCTTGGCACGTTTCTGCTGTGAGAAGATGTGCAGGTGGGGTAGCTGATCTCAGGTCCTGCCCTGTGCCCCTCAGGCCCTCCCGCATCACCCCAGGGCAGCTAACCCTCAGAAACAGCTTCTCAAGTGTTTATCTTTTTTGTTTATTTGTATTCATTTTTATTTTTGTCAATAAAAAATACATATCTTAAAAGTCATATAGAAAAACAGCAGATCCTGTCCCAGCCTCCCCTCTTCAATTTCTACCCTTCAGAGACATCCTCCGTTCTTTCTTATCTTTTAGCTGTCTCTTCTGGTATTTATCTCCTATTTCTACATAACATGTGCTCATGCTGCTAGTTCTTGATTTTTCAGTTTGGGCTGTTTTGGTTATTGTTGTTTAATTTCCTGCTGGAGGAGATAAGTATGTACACTATTACACCTCTCATAAACACATGTATTGTTTCTCCTTCTTCCATCCCTCAGTATTATTTATACCTCCCTATTTAGGTAAATTACTATATTTCTATTATAATGGCTGTATAGGTTATTCATAGCTGAGCCAATCAGCACACTGTGATTACATTTTCTTTCTTTTGATTCCCCAGAGTTAGCCATTGCCTCTTTTTTTCCAGCCTTAGCCCTCCATTTTTTGAGCTTGCTTATGGTGTGTGTGTGTGTGTGTGATTTTTATTTTTATGTACACAGATTTATCAGTTTTTTTCTTTAATAGCTTCTGCATTTGAGTCTTAAGAAAAACCTAACTCCACTCTGCCTCCATGTTCTCTTTTAGTATTCTCATGTTTTTAGAACAGTTTTAGATTTAGAGAAAAATTGAGAAGCTAGTGCAGAATTCCCACATTATCCACCCCCACACAGTTTTCCCTATTTTTTTTTTTTTTTTGCGGTACGCGGGCCTCTCACTGTTGCGGCCTCTCCCGTTGCAGAGCACAGGCTCCGGACACGCAGGCTCAGCGGCCATGGCTCACGGGCCCAGCCGCTCCGCGGCATGTGGGATCTTCCCGAACCGGGGCATGAACCCCTGTCCCCTGCATCGGCAGGCGGACTCTCAACCACTGCACCACCAGGGAAGCCCATCCCCTATTATTAATATCTTACATTAGTATGATACATTTGTTACAATTAGTGAACCAATACTGATACATTATTAACTAAAGTTTATATATTATTTAGATTTCCTTAGTTTTTACCTAATGTCCTTTTTCTGTTCCACAGTCCTATCTGGGATACACTATTAACATTTACTTGTCACATCTCCTTAGGCTCCTCTTGGCTGTGATAGTTTCTCAGCCTTTTCTTGGTTTCGATGACCTTGATAGTTTTAAAGCATACTGGTCAAGTATTCTGTAGAATTTTGGAATTTGTCTGATGTTTTTCTCAATATAAAACTGGGGTTATGGGTTATTAGGAGGAAGACCACAGACACAGAGTGCCATTTAAAAAAAATTATTGAAGTATAGTTGGTTTACAATGTTGTGTTTAATTTCAGCAGACTCAGTTATACATGGACACACACACACACACACATATACATATTCTTTTCACGTTCTTTTCCATTATGGCTTATCCCAGGATATTGAATATAGTTCCCTGTGCTCTACAGTAGGACCTCGTTGTTTATCCATCCTGTATACAATAGTTTGCCTCTGCCAATGCCAAACTCAGAGTGCCATTTTTACCACGTCATATCAAGTGTACCTACTGTCACCATGACTCATGACCGTTGATGTTGCCTTGCCCACACCGGCTGACATGATGTTTGTCAGGTGTCATCACCGTAAAGTTACTTTGGAAGGAAGTCACCATGTGCAGCCCACACCTAAGGAGTGGGGTTTATAATTTCCCTCCTTGAGGGTAAAGTGTCTACATACATTCTTTAGAATTCTTTTGCATGGGAGGTTTGTCTCTCCTTCCTCATTTATAAATCTATTCAATCATTTACTTATATGGCTATTTATTCTATACTTGGGGTTATAACTCAGTACTGCTGTATCTATTTTGATGCTCCAGCTGCTCCGGCTTTGGCCACTGGGAGCTCTTTCAGCTGGCTCCTGTGCTCTTTTGACATAACCCCATTGAAGTTTTTTGTTGGTTTGTTTTTTGAAGGATTTTATTTTGTTTTAGTGTTTCTTTACTTTCTGGTACTACAAGATGCTCCAGGTTCATCTTGTATATATTCTACCCCAATCCTAGAATCAGCCATATCTTCCTTATATTATAGAATCATATTAAAAACCAAGATCTGGGCAATAAGTGTACTTATTGCTACTGGGGTGTCCTTTCCTTTAGACCCTCTCAGATGACAGAGCAAAAAAATATATGTGTTTTCATTTTTCATATTTGATCTTTGATCCATTTGGAGCTCATCCTAGTATATTCTGAGACACACGTCCTGCTTTACCCTTTTGTGTCAACATCATTTATTAAGGAATCTATTTTCTTCCCACTGATTTGAGATGCCACCTTTATAATTTACTAAATTTCCATCTGAAACAGAATGTACTTCTATTCAGTCCACCGGTTTCTTTGTCTGTTCATGTACCAGCTACACACTGTTTTAAGTATTGAGACTAATATGTCTTAATATCTAATACATGTAATTAATATAGCTTACTACGTAGCAGGAATGGTTCCCCTCCTTGTTGTCCTTATTTTTTAAAGTTTCCTTGGCTTGAAAAAAGAAGTATTTGAAAAAAAAAAAGTTTAATGCCTTAAAAAATTTCATACTCCGTTCTTGGTGAGGGAAAGATACTGAGGCACCGTTGATCCATCCACGTGAACATGAAGCTGAAACACTTTGATTGCAGGCCTTTCTGTTCACCCAGCAGACTGGGTGGGCCGTGAGCCAGGAGCATCACACTTCCGTGCTGGAATCTGGGGGCTATAAATATTGACAGCCCAGCGTTCCCATCCTCCTAAAGATGGTGACAGGCAAAATAGGGCATCGCTAAAACTTGAGAGGGAAAGTTTTCTGGGAAACCTCTTTTTTTTTTTTTTTTGCGGTACACGGGCCTCTCACTGTTGTGGCCTCTCCCGTTGCGGAGCACAGGCTCCGGACGCGCAGGCTCAGCGGCCATGGCTCACGGGCCCAGCTGCTCCGCGGCATGTGGGATCTTCCCGGCCTGGGACACGAACCTGCGTCCCCTGCATCGGTAGGTGGACTCTCAACCACTGAGCCACCAGGGTAGCCAGAAACCTCTTTTTTGAGAAGACAAAAAGGGAAGTGAAAAACCCGTTGTCAAACATCTTTGTTACAGGGCATTGTTTTAGTGATCAATATATTTCACTGACAGTCCTCGGTGCTTTGAAGAAACTTCCTACAGTTTCCAAATACTTGAAGAAAATGAGCATTACGGCTGTTTTCGCCAGGGCAGCCTGGGTTCAGAGACGTCCGTGTCTCTCTTCTTTCCTCCTGCTTCCCTGAAGCTGTGTGGGAAAGAAGCAGAAAATGACCAACATCCTGTCTCCAAAGCCAGTTGCCTGATGCAGTTAGTAGATACCCCAAACCTAAACAACTCATTGTCCCCGTCCGCTCCAAAAGTCTCAGCCCCCTTCCAGGCTACCAAATCCACCCCCATGCTTGCAAGGATGCTGACGCAGCCTTTCAGCTTCATTATCTGGGAGGAAAAATGCATGCAGTGCCCATAATTTACTGGTGCAGGCAGGAGAGCTGCCTGGTGCCCGGAGCAGAATCCTGCATGTGGGGCTGGCCTGAAGATGCTTTATCTGTGTCAAGGGAAAAGGCGGGGGCAAGGTCAGGAGCCGCTACCTGGGCCTCCATCCGTGGGAGCAGCTCTGTCTTCTCAGACCTCTGACTGTGAACCGCCCCTCAAGGCACCCAGGTAGCTGACTCCCTGCTCTGTCTCTAAGGACCCAACAGGAAAGGAGGTGTCTCTCCCCAGCTGGGCCAGGAAGGAGCAGCTCAAACCAGATGGTCACTGAACCAATGGCCGACCTTGTGCCCCACCCCCCTCCGACTCTGGGTCCAGCCTGACTGAGACCCAGAGGGGCCTTGTTGTCTCATGGCCACATCCTGTTGTTGTATTTAACAATGGAACTCCTGACCCCAGTTCTTGGATATCCCCCAGTTCGAGGGGGATATCTTGGGCAGGGCGCTTTCTCCCGCCCTCCCTTTTTTGTGTCACATTTTTTTGAGGGCGAAACCCCTGGTGGCTCTGTGGCGGTTTCTGCTTAAGGCACCGCAATGCGGGCTGCTTGGCTCCGGTGGGGGGGGGGCGAGCATTTATGGGTTGTGGCTTTTCCACAGCTTCTTGACTCCCCCGACCTTGGCAGCCTGATGGCTCCTTCTTCTCAGGTGGGGCCCAGACAGGTCCCGGCCCCCAGCAAAGAGCTGCTCCAGGACACCTGACCCCACTTGGTGGCTGGGTGGGCCAGGGCTTTGTAACCAGACCTGGAAAATGCAGGAGGGGTTCAGACGCTTCAGTAGCTGATGTCTGGAGATCAATTAGAGATAATGGCTCTGGGTGGACTCGAAGAAGCATGGCCAGGATTTTTCCTGGTTGTGATTGTGTTCACCTCATTAACCGGCCTTTTTCTTTTTTTTTTGAGGGTGGCACAGAAGTGTCACACTGTTTGTGCTGCCTGCCTTGTTTTACTCATACGGGGACCAGGCATCGACCCACGGCGGGCTGGGAGCTCCCCAACCTCCACTCAGATGGAGGAGGCAAAGGCCCACGCTTCTGCTCGCAGCCCTCCAGACCCTTGCCCTCCCTGCGACCCTCTGTGTGTATAGTTTTTAAAAAATCTCCTCCTTCATTCATTCAACAATCATTTAAGTTCCTTCAACGTCCCAGACACTGTTCTGAGACAGACAAGGAGCCCGCTCTCTGGGAGTTCACAGGCCATAGAGATGATAAACAAGACAAGAAAGAAAAAAAGATATGCAAAAGTGCGATGTTTAGGGCGGAGAATTAAAATAGAGACCATCGATAGACTGCGCCTCTGGGTGAGAAGGCCTCTCTGAAAAGATGGCATCCAGGCCGAGACCCAGTTGATAGGAGGTGGCCCGGTGGAGCAGACAGTCAGTGCAAAGGCCCTAGGCTGGGAACAGCAAGGGGACTAGGACAGCGGAGTGAGGGGCAGATGTGCTTGGGAGAAGCCCGAGCAGCCTGCAGAGGACAGTGTTCTCTCGCCCACCTATCGTGTGCACGTGGAACCTCAAGGCGCACCTTCCTCTTCCAGAGGAGGGCAGGGGCTTAACTGGAGGTGACAGCAAGTGGAGATGAGCGGCCAAGAGAGCCCGTCGACTCCGACCCTAGGTGTGGCCCTGCCCCGCACCAGCTGCCTAACTTTCACTTCTCCAAGCTGCAGCTTCCCTGTTACTGGAACAGCACGTTTGGGCCAGACTTCAGTGGTTTTCAAAATTTGCTTTTGGACAGAGGAACCCCTTTCTTCAAGGAAACTCTTCTGGGGAGGAAGTTAGTATGTCAAGGGTCAGCAGGAGGCAGGCATGTCGCTGGGAAAGGGGCCCAGAACTCTGCCCACCTGCCCTTCCTGCCCGCAGCCAGCCCACCTCCAGCCTTCAGCAGTAAATAACAGGGCCTGGATTGCCCTGAGCTTTGGGCTGGGGTGCTGCAGACAGGCGGGAGAGGGGCTCAGCCCAGCATGACCACAGGCAGCCCGGCCCCAGGCTGGCCGCTCCCCTCCTGCAGCTTCCTCCTCAGTAGACGTGAGTGACAGAGCCTATGCCTTGCCAGCCCCATGGTTGCTGGGAGGCTTGGATGTTTGGAACAGCTCCAAGTGCCTCAAGAAAAAATAGGATAGAAACAGAAGATGCTCTTTACCTGGAACACTGCTGTGGCTCGGGAAGTGCCCGGGCACACCTGTGCAGAGCCTGGCACCTTTCCCTCTGCAGAGTCCTCCCCCACCCTGCACCGCAGTAGCCACAGCAGGTGCCCTGACACAACCCCCGTCCTCAGTCTCTTTAAGGACCTGACACTCTAGGGAAAAGGCCACATGGGTCTGGGGTCCTTACTGTCCAGTCCATCCATAAACAGGAGCCCTGTGAATCAGACAGGGATGCTTTTGACTACAGGTCTAAAAACCCAGCTGGCTCTATAACAAAACATGAAGGTTTTTTACACCTGAAATAGGAAGAGTGGTGGCGCAGCTGTTGGTGTTGATGTCAGCCATGTTGGGTTGGTGTCTCTGTGATGTTATTGGCCTTTTCCTCACACTAGCAAGTTGGCTGCTATTGCTCCAGCCATCTTGTCCACATTCAGGGTAAGAAGAAGATGGGAAGGGGTGGCGTAAGCTTAGTCCAGCAAAGCAAAAGCTTTCCCAGAGAGTTGGCCAGTACACTTTTGTTAACATCTCATTGGCCAGGGTCACATGGCCACTTCCAGCTGCGGGGGTGCAGGTGGGGGGTGGGGGCTGGGAAAGAAAAAATTTCACTTCCCACCTTCTGTAGTTCAGACAAGGGAGAGAGAAATGTTGAGTCTAGCTATCAGGTAAGTTAGTCCACAGTATCTGCCGTGGCCTGGGCACCATCATTTGAGCTTGACAATGCCTTTGGGTGTTAAGTTGCCAAAGGCTTGGGCAGGGGGAAGAATAGTAAGGGAGAGGCTTCCCTGGCCATCCAGTGGTTAAAAGTTCGCCTTCCAATGCAGGGGCTGCAGGTCCGACCCCTGGTCAGGGAGCTAAGATCTCATATGCTTCACAACCAAAAAACCAACATGTAAAACAGAAGCAATATTGTGCCAAGTTCAGTAAAGACTTTAAAAGATGGTCCACATCAAAAGAAAAAAAAAGAATAGTGAGGGAAGGAAACAGAGCGGAAGCAGGGAGGAAGGGAAGAGAGGAGGGGGTGGCAGGGAGGGGAGCAGGAACCATCTTCCGAGGCCTTCTGTGTGCTGGGTCCCTTACAGACAACATGGGGAAACTGAGGCTCGGCGTCAGAGAGCTCAGGTAACTCACCCAAAGTGCGTGAGAGGCAGAGCCTGTTCCCTCCCACATTAACGCTGCTATTTCCCAAGGGATGGGTGGGGAGGTGGGGGGGAGAAGGGAAAGGAGAAAGAAAGTGATGGTGAGGTTAGGGCCAGGCCAAGGCCCCCTGCACCAGCAGCTTCATGGGCACAGGCCTGGGTCTGCTTATCTCACCACCACAGTCCCTCACCTGGGTCAGGCCTTGGCACACAGTAGGGGCTCAAGAAATGTTTGTTGACTGATGTCTGTATCATTAATTACTTATCTTTCACATCATCATCATTAACAATAACTAGGGTTTGGGCAGGTGTTCTGTGTCAGGCATCAGTCCAGCGCCCTGCAGGCATCCCTGCATTTAAGCGCACAGCAGTCTTCAGAAACAAGCTTCTATTATTGTGCCCCCATTTCAGAGATGAAAAAACTGAGGCTTGGAGAAGTTAAGTCTCCTGCCTGAGATCACACCGAGGAAGGGCCTGAATGCAAACAAAACATGTCCCTTGCTCTACCCCCACCTTAGATGCTGACCCTCAAACACAGGACGCCAGCCACCAGCAAGGCCTCTGTGCAGCATCTCTGGCCCCAAAGCCTTGGCTGCTACCCGTCCCCCCACACAACCCCCACCTGCAGCCTCCGTCACGGAGGGACCACCTGCCCCAGTTTCCCAGCGTCTCGCTCAGCTCGCAGAGGGGCTCTGCCTCTCCTCCGATCACCTGCTGAGGAGCAGCCGGAGTTGCCTCCCAGGAGACTCCCAGGCCCAGCTGCCCTCAGGGGCTGCACGGAGAAGCTGGGGTTCCAGGCAGGGGCTGACCACCTCGGAGCAGCCTCAACCCCGGGGGAAACCTCTGCCCACCCAGCAGAGGGTTCCTCTCTCTGCTCTGCTGGAGGTCGGTGAAGCACAGTGCCCCGCGGTACGTCTCAGCAGCCCCACCTGGGCAGGGCCCACCATGCACCCTGGAGACCAGCTCACCCTGCTTCAAACCCCAGCACGTCCACTAGCTTTTAGCTCTGTGACTGTGGGCATGTCCCCTGGTCTCTGAGCTGTCGGGGGACTCGATGTGTCATTTAATCTCCCTCCCACAGCCACTATCTTCGTGTGCAAAGTGGTAGTTAAATCACCCTTGTTATTTGGCTGGTCAAATAAGGCAACATATCCTACCACCCAGCACGGGTGCCTGGTAGTGTATGGGTCGCCGTAATGGATTACACCAAGCTCTAAGCTGCTCAGCTATGGTAACTGGCCTCAGCTTTTTTTCCCTTTTTCATACTTTTATGGAAGTATAACACGCATACAGAAAAGAACACGTATCATTAAGTGGACAGCTCAGTAAATCTTTACAAACTGAATCCACCTCTTGTGACCAATTCTCACATCAAAAAACAGAACTTTGTCAGCGCCACAAAGACCCTTTGAGCCCCCACTCTGGTCACTAACCTTTGGCAAGGGTGACCACTCTCCTGACCTCTGATACCACAGATTGCTTCTGCCTGTTCTACTATGGCATGTGTGTGCTCTTTTGCCCACAAGCATGAGTTCGTGAGAGTCCTTGTGTTGGGGCCTGCACCACTAGTTTGTTCCTTTCCATCGCTGAGCAGTATTCCACAGTGTAGATGTGCCACCATCATCCATTCTCCGCTGATGGACACTTGGTAGTGTCCAGGCCAGGGCTGCTGTGAAAAGTGCTGCTGTGACCATCCTGGCGTGTTTGGGGACCATCTGTACTCGTTTTTGTTGTGTGCACCCCCAGGAGCAGTAGTGCCAGGTTGCAGCTGGCCTTGGCTTTTTGGCCAAGCCTCTCCAAAGGTGCCAGGAAAGAAGGGAGAGAGGAGGTAGGTGCCCTCTCTGGGGAGCTCCAAAGTGTGGTCTGCATTAAGGGGGGGTGCGCTTAATTCAGAGCTCTGTTGCAGACATCAGGGCTGTGCTGGGCAGTGGGCAGGATGGGGTCCTGAGTGATGCAGTGGTAGGTCCCTACTGTGTGCAGGATGCTACCGGGGACTCTGCCACCTGAGAGCCTGTCCCAGCCCCTGAGAGCTCATGGTCCCGTTGGGGAGATGAGGTATAGCTGAGGAAATGGGAAGTACTACAAGTGCATTAAGTGATATAAGACTGACGGAGACCTGCCACCAGAGCCAGCTGGGTGGTCTGTGAGATTGACGCTCTGAGTTCAGAGGGGCCTAGATCTGGCAGGGGTGGAGGATGTCTTTGTTAATGGCCCAGAGTATATTTCTACCTAGTGAACGCCCATGCGTTCTTCAATGCCCAACTTAAATGTCACCTCCTCAGTGGAGCCCTCCAGGATCCACTATGTCCTTCTCACATAACTAGGCACTTCCTTCCTAGCAGGTCCCACAACTGTCAAGTACAAACCGAATATATATCCTGTGACTAAAACCTTTGTGGTCATTTGATTAATCTCTCTCTCTCCTGCTGGCCTGCAGGCTACAGGTGGGAAGACCTGTATCTGTGTTGTTCATTGTTGTGTCACCCATACTAATCATGGTGCCTGGCATGTGGTAGGGGGTCTATACATTTTTGTGGAAAAAACGTGTGTCTGGAAGCATGCATGATCAAAGGCTTGAAGGGGGTCACACATGGGCAGTTGAGGGACAGCAGTTGTGAGTCTGAAGCAGAGTTCACAGTTTGGAACAGAAGGCTGTAAGGCCAACAGGGCTGTGGAAGCCCTTAAACACCAGGCCAGAGAGCTCTAACTTGATTCTGCCCGTGACTGGGAGCCATTGAAGGTTTTGGAGTAAGAGAGATTAATTGATGACATTTTAAAGCAACACATTTCTGAAAAGGCAATTGATCAAATTGTAATTTTTACCTTTTGTCATGGTTGTTAGGAAAGTGTATTTCAACAAGTCAGACTCTTAGTGATACGCATCATGGGAAATTTATCTGAATAGAGAAGGAGTTAGGAAACGGCATGGGACAGTTTCTCCTAGATTTCAACAAAGGTGTCAAACCAACTATGAGGTTGCAGCCAGCTGAGCAAAAATCAGTGAATGTGAAGAATAAATGGATAAGCTGAGTTACTACCCAACCTGCAGATCAGGTATTTCGAATCCAGGCATGTGTGAAGCCCTGGAGCTTCTATCCCCGCTCTTCTTCCTACCGAGATGCCCTCTCCACTTGCCACCTGTCACATTCCTCCCGCCTTCTTTGGTTCAGAGTAGATGTCACCTCTTCCAGGAACCACCCCCCAACAGCCCCTCAGTCAGAAACGCGCCCCCCCCCCTCACCGTTTGCCATAATTGTGCTGCACCTGGAGCCTTCCCTGCTGTGGCAAGAGTTTGTCTTTATTATGCTGCGGGCAGGGACAGTTCATGGCAGGTAGAGGTGAGTGCTGGCCCTACCAGATATTAAAATATATTCCAGAGCTATGCTATTGGGACAGGAATTGACAGATCAGTAGAATAGGCAATTCCAAAAGTAAGGGGAAATTAGTATACTATAAAGATGGCACTTCCAATCAGTGGATAAAGATGAGTTATTTAAAAGATGGTATTGGGGGCTTCCCTGGTGGTGCAGTGGTTAAGAATCCGCCTGCCAATGCAGGGGACACGGGTTTGAGCCTTGGTCCGGGAAGATCCCACGTGCCGCAGAGCAACTAAGCCTGTGCGCCACAACTACTGAGCCTGCGACCTAGAGCCCGCAAGCCACAACTGCTGAGCCTGCGTGCCACAACTGCTGAATCCTGCACACCTAGAGCCCGTGCTCCACAACAAGAGAAGCCACTGCAATGAGATGCCCGCACACCATAATGAAGAGCAGCCCCCATGAGTAGCAACGAAGACCCAACACAGCCAAAAAAAAAAAAGATGGTACTGGGACAACTAGGATAGGCATTAAAAAACAAAATAAGCTAGATCTTCACCTCACTTCTTATATGGAGAGAAATTACAGATAGAATAAAGATTTAACTCTAATGAAGCTATAAATGCTCTAGAAGAAAATATGGGTGAATTACATTTATAATTTTAGAGTGGAAAAAGAAAAACCTTTGTTTTGACGTGAAATCCTAAAGCCCTAAAGGAAAAAAAAAACCTAATGAGACAATATAAAAAAAAAAAGTAAAATTTTCATATGGCAAAACATCCCATCATAAATAAAAAGACAACAAAAGGAAAACATGTTTGCAAAATATATGACAAAAGATGAATTCCCTTCCTTTCTAAACAGTTCTTACCAAAAAAACAAACCACCAGCTCAAGTAAAGGGCAAAGAATATGAATAGATTGTTTAAAAAAAGGAAAAGAATTACAAGTGACCAATAAACACGATACACATAAATATAGGCTCACATTCCCAAATGAAGAGGGCAGAGAGAGACACCATCTTTCACTTCTCAGATTGACAGAGATAAAGGAGGTTGCTAATACTAAGTGCTGACAAGTGTGTAGTGAAATGACAACTACCAGGTGCTGCTGGCTGCTGGGGAAACTGCTACAGCGTTTGTGGAGAGGGTTCTGACCAGCACTGTGAAAATGCAGACTCCTGATGATGACGGTAAAAGCTACCACTTACCGAGTACTCCCTCTGGGGAAAAGAGCAAGCTGTATTTTATGACCTAACCTCAGAAGTCATAGACCCTCATTTCCACAGCCCTATCCATTGTGCCAGGGGACCAAGGGTGTGATACCAGGAGGGGGAAGGATCATCGGGAGAGCTGGGAGGCCGGACACCACAGTTTCTGATGTCAAAGGGGACATTTTGGTGTCAAATACGTTAAACATACTATCTCATTATCTGCTTTGTAGATGAGGAAACTGGTGCCCAAGGACACTTGTTTGGTGTCAGAGCCAGAATTGGAACCAGTCCCATTTGCCTAGACTCTTTCTAGTCCACCTCCTCAGTGGTCTCCCGGATGCCACTCCTGCTTCCTTATAATTTCATCTCCTCTGATCTAAAAACATAATTTAGCTGGCATGATTTCCTTGCTCTTAGAATAAAATCCACACACCTCACGGTGGTGTCCAAGGCTCTGAGTGCTTGGCCCTGCGTGCCCTCTCACCCCTACCTCCTCCCACCCTCCCCCACGCTCTAAATACACTGGTAGCTTTCAAGTCCTCAAACATGCCAAGTCCCTTCTCACCTCAGGGCCTTTGCACCAGCTGTTTCCTCTGCCTGCAAGACTGTGTCCCCAAGTCTTCACCCCGCTGTCAGCTTCCAGCATCCTGGGGTCAGAGCACATGTGGGCTTACTCCTGAGAGGGGCCTTCCCTGACCACTCAGCCCAGAGCCCACCTTATCTCCACCCTCAACCCCTGTCTCCCCTCCACCCCTCACCGCCCCCATCCTCTGCGTCTCCTTCACCCCATCACCACCTCGCTCTTTGTCTCTGGGATCCAACCAAGATTCAAACTTCGCATTTCAATGTTTTTTCTCATTAGTCTCGTGATTAAAAGAAACTAATGACAGTGCATCTTTTGAAGTGTCCGGGATACTTGTGTTATGGAGTCTCTCTTTCAGTATTTCTTGTCTGGTGGTTTCTTCGTGATCAGATTCAGGTTAAGCATTTTGGAGGGGAGGACTTGACATGGGGAGAACATAACATAGGTAATGCTGTGTTCTCTCATTGCATCCCTTCAGGAAGGAAGCACATCGTGTCAGGTGGTTCTACTTCGGGGTCTGCTGCATCTGATCACTTGATTGGGGGGTGTCTACCAGTCTCTCCATTGTGCAGGCACATGTGCCTTTTATCATTAATAAGGAATTTGTAGGGATAATTTTTTTTTTTTTTTTTATGCTTTGAGATGCTTGAATAGCATCTGTTCTGGTCACACTAAGATCCTGTTATTCCTAATCACAACCTCTGGTTCCCATGGCCAGGTCCCTGCTCACAGAGCGTGCTCATTTCATATGGGAATCCGCCTGGAGGGGTTTGCTGCTTAAGAAGCTCCACAGAGCAAATGCCCTGCCAATTTTGCCATTTACAAAGGCACCCACTGTTTGCAGAGCCTGGAGGGGACATGAAGGCAGTACCGCCGCCTTAAGCAGACTAGAGCAGCCCTTCTCTGTCATGGTCTCCCACCAGCCTGGGGCTGGAAGAAGAGACACATCACTGGGAGAATTAGTGGTCAAGAGGCTAGGTTATGTCATTCCTTGTTGGGACTCATGCTGTGGCCACTTTAAGGATATGCGCAGAGACACAGAGAGCAACCTACACAAGGTTACTCAAGGAGTGGCAGCTTCTGCAGGAATTAAGGAGCCGGGAGATTTCTGCAGGCTTCAGCACACACGAAAACTCACCTAATTCGCCGTGCTGCTAAATAGCCAGGCTTCTCCGGGGCTCCCAACCGCTTCCTGTGTATCGAGTGAGGCTGGGGCTGTTTTATCTCAGGGATGGTAAATGAGTTCACATTTCATGCCTAGAGAAAATCACTGCTCTGCCCTCCTGGTGTACTAGCTCTTTCTCTTATTAGTCAGAGAAGAGGTGGCTTATCTGGGTTCAATTCCACCTTTGAACATCAGCTGGATCTGGCTTTATATTTCAAGCCCAGATGTCCACCACCGCTGTGAAATAGTGACTCAGGCCAGGAGAAGTCAGAGGTCTCTAGAAATGTGGTGGGAAGAGATGGGAAATCCTGGGCCTGAATTATCTCATTTTCAGAGTGAGGAAGGACAGTTCCCATGTTGGAAACACCCATATTTCCCTGTATGAACTGAAGATTCGTGGCCACTAATTAATTCTAAAAATCATTATTGGTGTGTGGACGTTCAGACAATGAAGTTTCCAAACTGTACCCCACCACAAAGGTTGAGAAATAAAGATCTCATAGAGAAAAGTGGGAAGAGTGAATTGGTTTGAAAACGCATTTGATTTTAGGGATAAAAGGTGCTAATGAGTAACATGCTTAGAGCCTCTTTTAAAAACAAAGTGTGACTTTTATATTGACAGTAAAATCTTTAGCGTGTGCAGAAGGAAGTCGGTGTGCTGTTAATCTGATGTGTTGTCATCTTTTTATTTTTCTAATGGGTGAATACTGAGCCCTGAACCTGCGGTGTTGTACTTCCAACTCGTACCTGTAGAGGGAGCCTTGTTTACCTCGGATTGTTCACAATGCAAAGCTTTCAGTGGAAGAAAGAAAAAGGCTTTTTACAGAAAAAAAGTTGGAGGGTTAAAGGCAGTCTGTTTCGAAATTGCAAACAATCGCGGTGGCTGTCTCGTTTTCTCTTCTTTGCTGGTTTCACTGTGAATGAATTGTAGCGTAAAGTCAGTAGAAATTGCCCCTCCTCTTTGGATGCGACCAGAGGAACCAGGTGGTGGGATCGTTATTGGTTTGTTTTGTTTTGTTTTTTGGCCATTTCCTCACAGAATTCCACGAGGGCAGCTCTCCATCCCCGTTAAAGGACAAGATTTTCTGAAGGCTGATCTGTTGGAGGGTGTGGATTTGGGGAGGGGAGAATCCGCCCTGACCAATCTTCTCTGTCGGGGGTTAATTCTGCTGTCGGGGTACGAGCGTGTTATGTTTCAGGCTGAGTCTGAGGCTGCTCAGAGGTCCAGGGTCCCCCACCACCGCAACGCCCGGTGCCGTCTTCTCCTGCACCCCAGGTGGATGAGGTCTGACTGCGCGGAGCACTGCGTCTCTGATTCGCGTGGGTCCTTCCCCTACTGCGATTCTGTGTCTGTTGACAGTGCGCGCCCGGGTCTGGGATGGAGCAGCATTTCTTGATGTTATCCTGTGACTTTACAACTGTATCTTGTGCGCCTTAAGGAGCCCGAACTGTGTGGTCTAGAGGAGCACAATGTCCGGCGGGAGGTGGGGCGGGGAGAGAGCCGGGAGCAGGCCGGCGGCGGGCGCTGGAGATGGTTGAAATGTTTGGGTCTGACAGGTGAGCGCAGCCGGACTCTTCGGCGCCCGCCAGTGGGAAGAAGGGGAGCAGGGGAGGGTGTAAACTAAGTGGTGGGAAAGAGACAAAGGAAGAGTGAAGAGGCGAGATGGTGCAGAATAGAGGAGGGGGAGGGGAGGGGGCAGCGAATGGGCAGCAAGCCGAGGAGCCCGAGCTTGAACTTGATCGAGAAAAGGGGGGGCCCAGAGTGAGGGGGCGGCACAGAGCCGACCACGTGCCTGTCTTTCCCAGAGCTGGGTCTCGCTCTGACCGCCGGGGGGGCCCAGCCCTCTGGCCCAGCAGCCCCGCCCAGCGAGGACCCAAGTCCCCGGGGAACCAGAAGACGCGCAGGGGTCGAGGGCTGTCCGAAGGCCCCAGGGTGCCGGGAGTTCCTAATGGTGCCCGAGTCACTTTCTTTGGGCCAAGTGTCTCCTCTTCTGGTCTGAACGCGGAGAGCCGACCGGGCGCCCCCCAACCCCCACCCCGGACTCGAAGACTGAGTCCTCCGCGAGCAAGGGGCGGGCACAGACCCCACCGCCTTCTTTCCCGGGCTCAGACCCCGGCAAGAATCTTCCTCCAGGCGCTTCCCCCTTAAGAGAGCTCTCCCCACAGAGAGCGCGGCGGCGCGTCCAGCGCGCCCTCATCCCTCCCCCCGTACCTGGCCCAGCACCCGCTCCTTCCTCCTCCTCTCCCCACCCCCCGCCTCTCCCTCCTTTCTCCTCTCTCTGGGTGCCTCCTTTTCCTCTCTCCCCCTCCCCCAGTGCCCACTCCTCCCTCCCGCCCGCCCCTCCACCTCCTCCTCCTGCTGCCCCTCCTACTCTCCCAGCGTGCGCCCTCCCAGTGCTCCCCTCCCCCCGGCCCCCGCCCCGTGCCGGGTCCCGCCCCCCTCCCCCGCCTCCCCTTGCCCGGTGCCCCCCTCCCCCGCCTCCCCTTGCCCGGTGCCCCCCTCCCCCTTCCTCCCTCCCGGCCGCGGCGCCGCCGCCGCCGCCGCCGCCGCCGCCGCCGCTCGCCTGGGCCCTCCCCCTGGCCACCCCCGCCCCCGGGCCGGGCAGTGACGCGCCGCGGCGGTGCCAGTCCCTCTCCCCGGGCGGCCGCGGCGGCAGCAGCAGCAGCAGCTGGAGCTGTAGGGCTGTCACCGCCGCCCGCCCCGCTCACTCGCCGAGCCCGACCGTCTGTCTCCGCCTCGCCTCCCGCCCAGGTACGGAGTCCGGCCCGGATCCCCGCGATCGGGCCGTTTCCGGGCCCCCGGCCGCCGCCCCCCTTCTTTCGCTGCTGCCGCCGGCCGTTGAGCTGCGGTTAGGGGGGCGGGAAGCTGGGGGGGTTACGGGGAGGGGGACGCGGGGGAGCTTCCTGCACCGGGGCTGAGGAGGGGGGCGCGCGGAAGCGGCTGCGCCCTAGGCGGAGTGGGCTGGGGCGGGGGGCGGGTGAGTGTGACCGAATGGGGTGGGGGCCGTGAAGCCTGCACTCTGGGGGCCGCGGGGTGCTCGAGAGGTGTGCCCGGCCCCGAGTGCCGGGGGCCGCCGGGCGCACCCCACTCCCGGGCCGTGCGCGCCGCCGGTCCTGGGGGGCGGTGATTGTGTGCGCCGCGCCGCGGTATTGTGCTGCGGCCACACGGTTTGCAGCGGGCTCGGCACCGCGTCCCGGTGAGGAAGGCGTTCGCAGGCGGCGGGGTGGGGGTCAGGCTCGGGTTGCCGCCACCGCGGCCGTAGCGAGAAGGGAAGTGGACTGTTTGGAGATGTGAGGACGGGAAGCGTAGAGTGGCAGGGAGGGGCTCCCTGCCTCGGCGCGGGGAGTTGAGACGAGGTTTGCAGAGTTGAGCCCACTTCGGCAGGCCCCCGCCCCTCCCCGGAGCGGACCTGATGCCCCTGGCAAGTGTTCGGTCGGAGCGGAAGCTGGAGGCGTCGGCGGCCCCTGTCGCAGGGGCATTCCTTACTGACGGGGGCACATGGGGCGGGGGCAGCTGGCCAGAGTGAGGGCGCGCGCCCGGGTTAAGTTGGATTTACACCTCCGTCCGCCGCTCTCCGCTTCTCCAAGGCTGGACACTTTTTCCGGCGGTGCGGTGGGGGAGTGCCATTCGCGTTCTTATTCCAGCAGCTCAGGTTCAGAAGTGACCCCCCTCCCCACCCCCCAATCCCACCTGGAGCTGCGTTTGCCTGAGTCCGGTCGTCCCTAGCGGGCCGCGCTTCCTGGGGGAAGTTCTCACTAAGCCTCGCTAATTAGCATTATTCCTGGAGAAAGGTTAAGGTTAGAGCGTCCTTTTCCTTATCGGGAGGCCCACCCCCCTCCTCCCCATTCCCTTCTTCCTCCCTCCTCCCCAAGAACACAAAAGCACAAAAAGAAAGTGTGAAGAGGCACTGATCAATGGAGAAGCCACAAACCTATTAATTCAAATGGAACCGTTTTTTCCCCCCCTCTAAAACATTGATTTTTCTTTCTGTCTGCTCTGAGGGGAGACTAATAACCTCCTGATTTCACCTGAAATGGTGTTTGGACTCTGTGATTTCCTCCTCTTTCTGAGAAGGATTGTGGCTTGAAATAGATCCTCCCTTGAGATAAAGCCCTACTTATCCCAGAATCAGCTGGAAACCCCAGCCTGGGCCCCTGTCCTACGAGGTGGGGGGCATGGGGAGAGGGCTGTGGGGCTCTCACAGCTCCTCAGGAGAGAGCCCTGACCAGGGGCCCTTTCTTGCCTTGCCCCCTGCTTCTGGATTTCAGGTCATTCTGGGAGAAAGACCCATTTAGGGCCCAGGCCCCAGTGGTAGTTTAGCCCCCAGGTAGTAAATTACCCCTATATTGGAAAACCATTAGGACCTCAGTGTGTCCGTGAATGAATAATATCAAGCTTAATTTAACCCCATCTCAAGCTGGGCTTGTCCTGGAGAGTCAGGGTTTGAGACAGCACCTCCTCCCACACCCTTGCACCATGGCTGGGTGCCAAGACCCCATTCAGCACCTTCCTGAGGAACAGCGGGACCAGAGCACCCAGGGCCTTCCTCCCAGCTGGAAAGGCCGATTTGGGGAAGCTTTTGTGGCCTCAGTCACCCTGGGGCCATGTGGAGCTGAACTGCCCCTGAGTTGCTCAAGAACTTTTTTGACTTGTCTGGGCCCTTTTCTTGGAAGGAAACTCCTGCAGGGGATTAGTGCAGAGTGATTTCTCTCCAGCCCTCTTTTTGGCTGGAAGAACCCTGTCTACTGAAGCTCATCTCTCCAGCCTCCCTTTTAAAGAGACCCCTGTTCAAGGCAGGGCCTGGGGTATCAGTGAGGCCCTCGTGGTGAGGAGTGCTGGGAAGACAGCCAGTTGCCTTTGCTTGGGAAACAAAAGCCCATTTTACACTCAATACACTAGTAGGAAGGTGTTGAAAATGCTCACCCCAGCATCCAGGCACCCATGACAGCAAAGACAACAGAGCGTCCCTGTGTAGATGCGAACATGTTTCTGACAGACGCTGTGTGCATGTGTGTGTGTGTGTGTGTGTGTGAGGAGGGGGGGCTACCTAGAATGTGCTAGGTGATCAGCTGTATCAGCCCTCCCCACTTCCCATTTCCCAGATGAGCCTGTATGCTTGTACGACTAGGAAGCAGAGGAGGTACTCTGGCAGGAAGGAGTGGAATTGTGTGGGAGTGTCCCCGGGAGGCTGGCCTCCTCCCCTGGTGGCCAGGTGGGCTTGGGAAGGAGCATGAGCAGCAGCCTTGGGGCCCCGCAGCTCCCAGGAGCTGTGGCTCCGACCACCCTATGATTTCATTTGTGCTGTTCCTTCCCAACAGGGATTTGAACCCTTGTTGCCTTGGATCCTGGAGGGTTTTCGTCTTCCATTAATAAGCCATCTGATGAACTGAAGTGGTTAAGTTGGGGTCAAATGCGGTTCAGTACCTCCTTGGCATGCTCAGAAGGCTGTGTGTGTAATGCTCGCTGACATGGAGACAAGGGGGGGAATTGCCTCGCACTGAAGAATTTCCAGGGCCTGGAAGGGGCCTGCAGGTGTTCCTGAAGGAGGTGCTCACTTTCTCCGTCTTGGTGCCCGCCTGCTTGGGTTAGGGCCGGTGCCAGGGCAACTGCCTTGAGCCTGGTGGTCTTTCTGGCAGGAGCTTCAGCCTCTCATCAAAAAGACCCCAAGGGCTGGACAGAGAGGGGCTCTGTTTCCTGCCTGGCCCATGCCTGCCTTCCGCCCCTCCTCTGAAACACACACCCAAGAAGGCTCCTGGTCAGGGCTTACGGCTCACAACTGCACTAAATTCACAGCAAATCCTCCTCCTTTTCTCTCTCAAAGCAAGTGGTAGAGATAGAGTTACAGCTCTGAGGAAAGGCCTGGAAAATGTTGTGGAGGCAAAGCCCAGGATCCCTGTCCTGGAGGATGCAAATGGCTCAACTTCAGAGGCACCAGGAACCCAGTTCCCGAGAAAGTGACCCCAGTTGTAAAATAATCAGGTTACTGATAGCACCTGCCCCTGGTTACGTGCCATGGATACAGGCGCGTTTCCACCATTTCCCCTCTGGTCTCCCATTTTCTCCTCCTCCTGGGCTGAGCCGTGCTTGGTGCTATTGCTTGCAGAGGAGGAAGGGCCTCCGAACCTGGGTGGAGAGAAACTGAACCTGCCCGTGAATTTTGGACCACAGATAAGAGCAGGGAGGGTTTGGTCGGCTCCTCTCCTTCTGCCCAGAGTCAGGGCTGCCAGATTGGGGTGTGTCCCAGGGGCTGTCTGGGTGCTGTCTGCCTGCCCCCTCTCCCTGCCCCAACTCTTGTGTTCCCTTTTCAGAAGAACATTTGACCTGATCGCCCTGTGACCCGCAAGTGGCTCAGGTCCTTTGGTGCCTAATAAATGATGGACTTTTGTCAACAGGTGGGCAAGGCTGCAGGCTTCAGGGTGTCCGAAGGTAAGGTGAGAGGAGCCGGGGGTACTGGCTGGCCAGTCACGTGAGGTCTAGGGAGAGGGGACCTGGAAGTAATGGATTGTACACACTCTTATTTTCTAATGTAAGTTTCATTGAAGTTTGTTTAAAGAAAGAGAAATTAGTAGGCTGAGTTCCCTTGAGATTCCAGAGGGAAAAACAAGAAGTGCCCGACTTGTGACCTCTGGGCCTGGCCCTTCATAGCCTGCGCTGGCATCTCCCGCAGGTCCCTCAGGCCCGGCTGTGCCCCCCTCTGCTCATCGTCGATGGGCTCTGAACTGTGTACTGGTAATTGCCTGTGTAATTGGGCTGCTCCTGGAGCCTGGGCCCAGTGTGAGCCGGTGAGGTTACAGTCTGCCCTCTGCAGCTGGGAGCTCTGCTGTAGCAGGTGGGTGGCAGAGGGGGCTTGGGAAGCCCTCTGTCCCAGGTCAGCCCTGGAAGTGAGGGTGTGGGAGCTAATTTTGATTGGAACTTAAGAGTTTGGCAGGTTTTTAAAGTTAGGTTTAATAAGTTTGATTTCTCACTTAAAAAATTGCTGTATCAGTGGTGTCAGAAGCTTAGCTAGAACCATCACCCGCAAAACAGGGATTCATGTGGCAGAGCCCTGGGGCTTGTAGGAACACTCGCTGGGGAGAGCTTGATGGTCGGTAGATAACTGGAGAGGGGGTTCCCCAGCCCCCTTCTCTCTCTGCGCTTACAAGTGGGTCAGAATTTTTCTCTGTCCTTCCCTTAATAACAGGGCCCTGGAGGAAAGGAGCCCTGCCACAGTCTTGGTGCCCCTAACATAACACCGGCACATAGTAGATGCCCCGTAAGTGCGCGTCGACTCATTGATGAGAGTGAGCTGGGTGTGGGTATGGGTGTAAATATAGCTTCGTCTCCCATGGAGTTTCCTTTGGGTCTCGTCCTGAGACACTTTGTTGTTAAGGAATCTGATTCTTCCGATTGAAGAGAGGAAGTGTGGTGAGGGGGCCCCTCGGTGTGGTGGACTGTCATGTGGGCTCTGGGCACAGACAGCCTGGGTTCAGATCCCAGCTCTGCCACTAGCTACGGTGCCCTTGGGCAGCTGAGGCAGGTCTCCAAGGGGCGGGCACCAGATCTGGAGATAGGCCTGACACGGGTGCCTGCTTTCTCTACGGGGCTGTTGCGAGGAAATCTCATAACACCCCTGCCGCAGAGCCCTTCATTTGTGGGCACTGGGTTGCTCTTCGTTATCGGGTGATTGCAACTCAATGTAAAATTTAGCCCACCTCTGCCCCGTTTGACCTGTCAGGGCAGGGAGAAGCGGAGGGGGGTCATTTTGGTGGATAGTTAAGTGATCTGAGCCAGAGAAACCTGAGGCTCTGCATGGGGGCGCCTGGCAGCTGCAGGAGGGGGATGCTGCACGGCAGCAGCCAGGGTCCAGGTTTCATATGGTCTCCATTCAGGAACTGTGTTCAGTGGGTCCAAGTCCCTGATTGTCAAACTGTTGCCGCGTCCTCATTAAACACCGGTATCACGCCAGGCGATTCAGCCAATTTGACTGGTCTCGCTGGCCTTGTCCAGAAAGCATAGAGCCTGGTCCCCGCTCTTGGGAGGACTTAAGGTTTTCTTGGGGAAAGAGAGGGCAGGGAGCCACTCTTCTGCCTGCTGCAGCTGAGTTCTGTGCCTGCCTAAGTGCCAGGGCTGATGGTACAGGCAGGCAGAGGGTGTAAGGAAAGGAATGATGGAGACTGAGCTGGAGTTGATGGAGCCAGGGGGACGGACGTGCGTTTGGAGTTTGGGTTGTGGGGCACCGAGGCAGTGCAGGCGTTCCAGGTGAGGGGCAGGAAGGAGGGTGCATCTGGGCCTTCAGGACTGCCCACCTGTGGCTCTGCCACTTGTTAGCTCGTGACCTTGGGCAGGTGCCTTCACCCCTTGGAGCCTCAGCTTCCTCATCTGTAGAATGGGGCTGATAACTACACCTACCCAGTGGGCCTGTGGTGCACTTGGCACCTGATAAACATTGGCTTCTGTTGTTTCTGTTTTTTGTTTTGTTTTGTTTTTTTTTGCGGTACACAGGCCTCTCACCGCTGTGGCCTCTCCCCTTGTGGAGCACAGGCTCCGGACGCTCCGGCCCAGCGGCCATGGCTCACGGGCCCAGCCGCTCCGCGGCATGTGGGATCTTCCCGGACCGGGGCACGAACCCGTGTCCCCTGCATCGGCAGGCGGACTCTCAAACACTGCGCCACCAGGGAAGCCCTGTTGTTACTGTTTTAAACGCTTGCCAGGTGGGGCTAGAATGTGGGAGCCTTCAGTGCTGCAGCCAGCAGTTCTGACTTTTTCTTACTCCTCAGTGAGAACCTGTGTGTTTAGTGGAACACTCCTTTCTCTGAGCTGAAGATGGTTGCCCAAGATGATGTGCCCCTTATGGCTCCCCCGTATGGCTCCACTGCCCACCGCTCACCCATCCCCCAGCCACTGTGGCCTCCGGGCTGCTTGCTGGAACCCACCAGCACGTGCCGGTGCGTGGTGTACTCCCCACATGGACCGCCCCCTCTCCAGCAACCTCCCTCACTTCTGCAGGCCTCTGCTCTGATTGTCCCCTGACCAGTGAGGCTCCTCTTGGCCACCCTGGCAAACACAGTCTTGCAGGTCCCTCTCCCTCTTCTTCTACTTTATTCTGCTTTATTTTGTAGCCCTCGTCGCCCCCGATATTATGAGTTTTTCTGCTGATTGTCCATCGCCCCCACTGGGCAGTGAGCACTGAGAAGGCCAGGAGTTGTCCACAGCTGAATTTTCCAGCACCTAGAAAGGTGTTGGGCACATAGTAGGTGTTCAGTAAATACTTGTTGAGTAAACGGACGGAGCATTTTGAATAGATGTTACTCCCAGATGTGAACAGAATACTTGGTCCTTTAAACCATGAGTGTTTCGACAATACCCAAGAGCCAGGAGAGGGCCTTCCTGCTTCAGCAGGGACTTCAGGTCATACCCTGAGCACAGTGACCCCTGGGCAGCCAGGAAGAAGCCAGGGCCCCAAGCGAGGATGGCCCAGTTCCTGGCTCCCAGAACCTGTATGGCCCTACCCCTCCAAGGGTCCTTCTCCCCACCTGCCCGCCACCCCTCACTCTGGGTCCTGTCCTGTTAGCGTAGGGAGAGTCGTGTTGCCCTTTGTGCAGAGAGAACCTTTTGAACGTGTGTCTCTCCCTCCTCCCTCCAGGTGTGAGAACACAGTCTGAGTGAGTGTGTGAGTGAGCGTCCTTGTGCATGAGGAGCAGGGCGGCCTGTGGGAGGGAAGCAGAGTGCGTGCGTGTGTGGGGAGAGGGCATGAGAGCACATGTGGTCCCCGTCCCCTGAGGCTCTGGGCGTGCTGCGTGGGGACCCCTGAGCTGCGCGGAGCTGGCGTTCTGGCCAGGCTCGAGTCCTCCTGATTCAGCCGCAGAGGTGCACACTCGTGCTGCACAGAAGCTATAAATTCCAGGAAACTCCCTGCCAGCCGGGCTGGTGGGGGAGGGAGTGAGGATAATCCACGCTGGTTCCCTAGCACTTGGAGAGCAGATGTGTCTGCCTCGGACAGCAGCAGAAGAAAGTTCAAACCGAAGTGTGTTTGCTCGCTGTAAAAGAGACCTCTGTGAGGGGCCCCTGGAGGGAGGCCTTTGGGGGGTAGTGCTCTGCCAGAGGTCCTTCCTGGGGGCCCACAGAGGCCATTGTATCTTGCTGGGGGAGGGGAAGGGGCAAAGCCAGAGCTCCAGGGTGTGGGAGCCGCTGGGTCATCTTTCTTGCGTTTTACAGCCAGCTCCCAAACACAGTTGCTTGCTGCCCCTGAAAGAGGCTGGGCCAGGAGGAGGTGGGGTCCCTTCCCACTGGAGGGCTGGGTTGAAGGGGCCCCGCCCCGGGGGTTCCCGGATGACTGGCCAAGGTCTCACTGAAGCCAGCGAGGGGAGAGGAGGCAGGCGTGGTCCTCTCCAGCAGGCCCTCCGGCTGTTTGGAAGGCCCTGGCGGCCCCCCAGGCCCTTGAGCCGAACCCCCTTTGCGGTCTGATCCGAACCCTCGCCTGCCCCACCCCCTTCCTTCTCTATACTTCTGGGGCTGGCCTTTTCAGCTCTGGAAGCCGCCCAAGAGCATATCTTTGAAGCACTGCAAAGGTTAGGAAGGAGGAAGACAGAAATGTCCTCTGGGCTGGGGGAGTGGGAGAAAGGAATTCCATGCATGCTCCACGGGAGTCGGGAAGCAGGCGTGGTGGGCGCGATCAGCCTGGCCTCGGTGGTGCCCGGCGTGTCCTGCTGCCCACTTCTGCTCGCCTGGCCCTGCGTGGAGTGAGCCCTCGTCGCCGGGCTGTGGGCAGGGAGTGGGGAGCACTGGCCCTTGTTTACAGCGGTTGCTTCAGCCTTGGCTCACAGGGGTAAGAGCCAGGCCCTGCGATCCGCCCCTACAGGATGCGAAACCTCGTAATTGTCTTCAATTACAGACAGCGCCGGCCCTCAGCCCCGGCTTCCGACAGGAACCAGAGCCCGAGCCACTTCCATGGGAGGGTAGGGGGAGCAACCCAGCCCCCACTGCAAGGTTTGGGGGCGCCCTACGGCCTTTGGGGGCACCTCCAAACGCCCACGGGCCTTGGGGTTCACCCAGAATGCTGCCGAGGGGCTGCAGAGAGCCCGTCCCTGTTGAACGCCCAACTTCTTTGTCCCTGATCAGGATGAAACTTCTGTGAGCAGTGAAGATTTTGATATGAACGACTCCACATGGATGTCAGCTGACCCACACCTGGCCTCCAGCCTGAGTCCCAGCCAGGAGGAGAGGATGCGGAGCCCGCAGAACCTCCACAGCCAAGAGGACGGTGAGTGTCCCTTTGTGGCTGGTGGGGGAGGGGCTGTGTCCCCGCCTGCAGGGTCCTAGGAATCCCTGGGGGGGGGGGTAGGGGGCGCAGGGGTAGAATCTGGGCTGGAGCCTCTGGGGGCGGCTGGGCCCAGGCTGACAGCTGCCCCCAGTGTTCTCAGCGCCTCCACAGGCCCCACTGCCCCAGCCCCTGGTTCCGGGGAGAACAGTTGTCCCTCCCAAAGGTGAAGGGCTCAGAGCTCTTCGCGGATAGGCAGCCTGATGGTGTCCTCCCTGTTTGCTCTGATGCGCACAGGCCGGTGGGATATGGATTTTGAAGTTATCACGGTTCAGGTCTGGGAAGGTTAACAGTGTGCCTGACCCGGAACAGTCCAGCTGCCCAGTAACGAAAACAAGAGCTGGGCTTCTGTGGCCTGGATGTGAGGCTACAGGACCAGGGTCCCGTCCCTTCCCCTGGTCAGCGAGCAGGCAGTGCGCTTGTCCACGTGTGTGCCCAGGCCCTTGGGATGAGAGGTGGTCTGGTGAGGAGCTGTCACCCGCCAGGGCCTGCCAGCCAGCCTTCTCTTGCCTCTCTTGGAACACAGGCTCCTTTCTTGGGGTAGGAGCGCTGGGGTCAGAGTCAGACCCCAGAGGTCCACTCTGGTGCTCCCACGCTGAGCCCCAGGGCTGGGCTGGGCTCTGGGACTCCGGTGCCTGCCTCAGTTAGATGCATTTGTGGGCGTGGGGTGGCACCTGTAGTCACAGCGTCCCGGGCGGGCCGGGCTCTGCTCTTCCAGAGGAGGTGCTTGGGGGTGGGGGATGAGCTGGAGAGAACTGGGGTGTAGAGCTGCAATTAGGAGGGGTCGAAGGTCGGGACCTGGAATGTGGGCGGGAGGTGCAGGGTTAAAAAGGGGTGTCATGTGAACTCTGTGAAACGGGTTAGCCTTAAAGAGTAAATAAGGGGTAGGAGCCTTGCAGTTTGGGTCAAAGTTCGTCTCCATGGCGGAACCCGCGTGCCTGCCTCCCCACAGTCCTCCCAGGTCTGAATCCGGCTTTGTCTGGGAGGAGACCCAGCCCGGAGGCCGCTGGGGGTGGCTGCGCCTGGGGCTGGGGAGCCCAGGGTGTGGTTCTGTGAGGAGTGGGGTTCGAGGCTGCTGGGAAAGAAAAGGCTTTTGTCCCTTGACGCTGCATGAGGTCAGCAGGACCCCCTTGTGCTGCGAGCCTCCCAGACCGATTCCGCCTTCCAGCTCCAGCGTTCCCGCGGGTGGGGAGCGGGTCAGGGGCAGCGCATGCTGTCGGGGGGCTCTGGGGCCCGGACGTGCCCAGCAGCTGACCTCCCGCCTCATCTGAGCTGATTGAGGGCCGCAGCCAAAGGCCACACTGAGGGCCACACCAGCAAAGCTCAGCCCAAGGCTGTCGGTTACACCTTCCCAGGAAGGATCCAGAGCATTTCTTTTTAAAAATCCCAGAGTAGTAGGACTGAATGGGGGCCATAGTCCCCCAACTCATTCTCAAAAAACTCGTGTTATTGTTGCTTACAACCACCCTTTGGCGGGGGGCGGGGCGGGGTGGGGGGGTGTCTCAGCTCTGTCAGAGATACTTTCCAGGGAGATGTGGTGATTTGGGGGGGCCTCCAGGATCAGGTAGCAGAAGGGAGTGTTTCTGTGGGGTTTACAGGGCTTCCTCAGCCACGGAGGCTAATGGGGTCAGTGTGTCCCGCAGCCCGTCCTGCAGGAGCCAGGTGGCGGCGCCAACCTGGGTGTGTGTCGTCACACGTGTCCCCCACCCCTCCGGCCGCCCAGGTCCCTCCTGACTGGGTGCTGGGGCCGGGGCAGGCTGGCCCGCTGACAGGACGAGGGTGTTTATGAGGGCAGGGAGCCAGAGCTGGAGACAGGGAGGATGGTGTTGACCACGATACCATCAATTTAATTGTTTCATCAGAGGCTGTGTCTGGAGGCTGTGGGTTGACGTGCTGGCCGGAGGCCGACCCAGACCCAGTGCAGGGGGTCGCAGGCTTTGAGAGACCGGCTGGCTTGGTCTCTGCTGCCCTTCTGGTCCTAGATCTGGTGGTGACTCCCGTGTCTGTCTAGACCAGTGGGCTCCCAAAGCTGGGCACAGACCCGGCCTGGAGTCCTTGGCCAGCCCTCCAGCCCTCCCTCTGAAGGTGCCTGCAGTGTAGACGTGAGCTGAGATCCCGCTCCCATCAGTGAATCGGTGGGAGACCGTTGGGGGCTTCAGGGTGTTCTCATGTCCCCTGTTGTTAAAGAAGGACTGGGCAGCGACAGGCCAAGCAGGGGCTCTGTGTGCGTCCAGGCACAGCCCTCCCTGGTCTCCACTCCCTGCTCCTGTGCCTTCAGCCAGAAGCTTCCCCAACGCCAGCGACCCCCAGGACGGCTTGGCGCTCGGTCTCTGGCCCTCGGTCCTGCGTTGGGGGTCCTCAGTCTGAGGCCCCCACTGTGAGCTCCGCAAAGGGCAGACCACGTGGATCTCACCCTCTGCTCTGTCCCCGGTGACTCTGCACGCCTGGCACGTCATAGGGGCCTGCTGAATGTTTGTTGCCCGAATGAATAAAGGAACACACATTTATTGAGGCCTACCCCCAAGCACACCCTCCAGAGGGGATAGAGGTCTGCCCCCGCCAAGTCAGGTTCTTTGTTCCTGAGGATACCCCCCAGTCTGAGCACCTGGGTCTTTTCCTTTAGCCAGAAAGTGTGGGGACTCCCAAGGCCGTGCCAGGGAGCGGCATCCCACCCCTGCTGCTCAGGGATACAGCCAGAGCATTTCAAGAAACCAGGCAGTTTGCACAGATTCACACCTGTTGGTGGATGTGAATTGGGGGCCCTCCTCTTCCTCCAACACCTCCTCCTCCCTCCCCCTTTTTCAAATTTTAGCAAAGGCAGATAAGGGCTGGGCCTTGGCAGGGCAGGTCCCATGGCTGAGACCAGGAATGAATCAGGCCAGTTCTCACTCCTGGGAGCTTGTCTGAGGTTCAGCAGCTGTGGGAGTGTGCTCACCACGAACACAAACGCGGCTGTGCTTTTGTCCCCGAGCCTGCCACTGCCTGCGAGGCCTCACTTCACAGGTCTCTTTCACGGACCCCGTTCCTGGCTTCTTGAAATCACAGCATTGGCTGCTTTGGCCGGGGAACCCCGTGGTGCTTCCTGACTGGCGGCTGGAGCTGCTGTGGGTGAGCACAGGGCTCTTGTCCCGTCTCAGGGGAGGAAACTGTTGATCAGTGAGAGAACTTGGATGATCTGGCCAGAGTCGGGAGGGGTTGCCAAGGCTGCTGCCCTCCTCTGTCCTCTTTGGCAGGCGTCGAGGTCGTGTGTGAGGTTCCCCGGAAGATGGGCACGGGAGCCTGGGAACCAGAGGAGGCTGTCCCCCCAAACTCAGAGCACTACCTTCTCTGAGTCGTGATCCAGGGCTGAGTGATCCAGGCTGTCCCTACCACTGCCTGCAGTCCACGTACAGCCAGCTCCCCTCCAGACCCTCCACTAAGCCCCAGCTGAGGCTTTGGGCTTTCTTTTGAGTCCACACGGAGCCCTGGTCTCATCATAGGTGCCTGGAAAAACACCCAGGAGCTGCATTTAGGGGGTGGAGAGGAGGACAGTTGGAAGAAGCCAACTGTTGAGACTCCGTCCAGAGACACGGTGGTCTGGCATTGACTTAGGACCAAACAGCGCATCCATCTGTAGTTATGCCCCGTCAGTGGGAGTATCTGTTTGATGACCATCTCTTCCCCAGTGACCGACTAAGCACCCTGAGAGCCAGTTCCCTGGTGCCCAGCATAGCACCTGGCACAGAGCAAGTGAGGGGGAGTGTCTGTTAAATGAGTAAGTGAAAGAGGGCGCAGGCCGGGCAGGTGAGCCCACAGGCTGCTGGATGTCAGATGCATGGCCAGGCCAGGGCCCTCTCCTTCCATTTCCCCTTGATGTGCTTCACCAGGCCTCTTGCTCTGCCTCTTCCTGAGCGGAAAATGTGAGGCCTGGCCTCCAGAAGGGATGCGGGGGGTGGGGAGTGGACATTACTCACCTTCCGGGCAGACAGGAAGTCACCGCCAGGGCAGAACCGGGGGTCCTGCTTCTGTCTTCCTGTAGGGCCATTGGGGTTTGCTGGGCAGGAGCTGTGGGGCATCTGGGGGGCCTCTTGTTTGTGCCTCTCAGATGAGAGGCTCCTCCAGCCTTGGGCCTCTGGGACCCACTGGACCTCAGGGCTTCCCTCCCTCCAGGGACATGGTGTCGGTGCTTTTTGCCTGCAGACTGGACGTCTGGAGTCTCTCCTCCAGTGGCCATCACCACATCTTGAGGCTGGACCAAGGCGCTGAGGGTCCTGGCTTAAGCCTTTGGTTTTTCAGGGCTCTCCACCAGTCTTGTCACATGAATATCAAGCCCTGTGGCCTGGGAGGCTGATAACCCCTCACCCCTTCAAGGAACCTGCAGGAGAGGGACAGGCACACAGAACGTGGGATCCCCGCCAGGTTGTAAGCTTTCTGAGGGCAGGAGATGTGTCTTTGAAGAAACGTATCTTATTTTTTACCTTATTTCACAAGTATTACATTCATTGTAGAAAACAGAAAAAAAACAGGAGCAAAAAAAAAAAATGACAAAGTTACCAGTGTTACCAGTGCTGTTTTTCTTAGTCTTTTCTGTGTATATAATCGAAGTCGTTTCCTTTTAAAAAAAAAAAAAAAAGGTGGGGGGAGGGATCGTGTAGTGTTGGACCCACGTTTTGTTCCACATGGTGTCTCGTCTCTCCCCATCGCTGATAATGGCATTTTTAAAGGTTGTCTGGTCATCCCGGTGACTGGAGGTCCCATTCCTGAGCCCACTGTTTGCCCAGCTCTGCGCTGGTAGCAGGTTGGCTGCGACCCTGTGAGCTCAGAGCTGTGACTAGGCCTGACGTGCAGAGGGAGAGGGAGAGGTGACGTGCCCAGACTCCAAGAGGCCAACAAGGGTGTCTCTGACTCCAGAGCCTATGTTTGGGCCACTCGTGGGGAAGGACATCCCAGCCCCCCCTTTCCTGTTGTCACAAACGGTGCGGCACAGAGCAGCCTCAGGGCCGAGTGTCCTCTTCTGGGCTTTATCCCCAGCCCTCAGCTCAGAGCAGGTGCCCAGCAAACGGCTGTTGAGAAGCTAGTGGCAGAGACGGGGGACCAGCGGAAGCCTCTCGGAGGAGGCTGCGTTGTGATGTCGAAGGCGGGTGTTCAACAGCCTGGGAAGCTTGGGCAGCACGTCAGGAGGAGGCTGGGAAGGGAGGAAGATGCTGCATGCCAGGGTTGGGGATTTCCTGGGTCACATGTCTCCAGAAGCTCCTTGTGGCCCCAAGCTTCAGCCAGGAGAGAGGGCCCAGGCCAGGTGAGGGGCTGCATGCAAGGGATCCGGGAGGAAGGAGAGAGGTGAAGCCGCCTCTGTGGGCCCAGGGTCTCTCCCGGACACGGCCCCCTGCCGGCAGCCCCTGGCGCCTTGCCGTGGCTCTCCCGAGCAGGTCCTGGCCTGCCCTGGTCCTGCAGTGGGGTCCTAAGCAAGTTGCTCACCTCTGATCCCTGGCTGCTGTCTGGAGCGTGGCCTGCGTGACTGCAGCCATTAATCCTGGTGTGTCTCAGAAGCCCTTTGTGAGAAGACCAAGGCTTCCTGCCTCCTGACTCTTGCTGCCCTTGGGTGTGGCGCTCCACTACCCAGACATGCAAACTGGGCAGCAGCAGGGGCGGTCACCTGGGGAGCAGGTGTGTGACTTGCTTGCCCAGGGGGCTCGGTATTTACAGCAGTGCCGCCTCCCCTGTCCTCACCCACCTGGGCCGGTCTCCACGGAGGGTGGGTCTGCAGGGGGAGTGTGCCCTAACCCCAGCCACGGTGAGCCAGCGCAGGCTAGATTCTGCCTCTGCTGCCTGCCTGCTGTGTGGCCTGGGGCCAGTCCCTCCCCGTCACTGGATGGCGGGGTGAGGACCGGACAGTGTGTGGACAGGGAAGGCTGGTGACCGGAGAGGGGATCGTTTCCTCTCAGGTGGCCAGGCAGCTGCAGGAGCCTCTGCTGAAGAGCCGGAGCCTGGGGTCCGTGGCCAACTGGCACTCACAGGCTGAGGGGGCTGTAGGTGGGTCAGGAGTCCGCCTCACTTTACCCCATCCACCCGACCCTTCACTGTCCCATGCGCTCCAGTCCTGTCTCCTCATCCATCCAGGTCTTTCTTGATCCCTTCTGCCCACTGCGCCCTGTGGGGTTCTGACCACGGCTTTCTTTACAAGCTCGTGGCTTGGGCACCCACAGCTTGCTCTAGCATCTCCTGAGTTCCTGTCCCACTCACCACCCACGTGTGCCAGGGCCTGTTGGGGGACCTTACATCTCCCAGGATCCTGCTCTCTAATCTGCAAACCCCAGACCCGTCCCAGGCTCCCTCACTGATGGGCAGCCCCACGGGCAGCTGCAAGTTAGCTCTTCTGTCCAAGGAGAAGGCGCCTGGGCACAGCTTAGCTCCTGTGTGCTGGCCACTGTGCCGGGCACTGAGGATGCCATGGGAGTGTTCCCGGCCGGGGATGGAAGCTACTTGTGCAAGGGAAGAGCCAAGAGGCTGTACTGCGAGTGGGGTTGGGGCCAGGCCAGGCAGGCTCGGAGACGGTCACCCGCGTTACCCCTGAGCCTCGGCCACTTCTCGTGTTCTGTGCGCATGGTACCCACCCTCCCACGGGCCCACCCCTGCGGTTGGAGCAGCTGTCTCCCCAGCCGGGGCCCCAAGGCTTCACAGCCTGCTGCAGCCTGCTCACTGTGGACCCAGCCCTCGTTGTTGGGCATCCTCCCTGGTCACTGTCACATGTGGGGGGGGACTGTGGCCCCTTCACAGTGGCCTCCCTGGGATGGCTTCCTGCAGTGGGCTTTTAAACTGAGCCTCCTCTCCCCCACGCCTGATCTTGGTCCTGACTCCACCTTTCTCAGGTGAGACTGGAAGCTGTGTCTGGGCCTTATTTTCTGGCTACAGGTCACATACTCCCTCCTTCTAGAGCAGTAGCTATTTGCTCCTATTCAAGGCTCCGAACATCCACACCGGATGGAGAGAGGCAGTGGCGGCGGCGGCCTCCTGCCCCCGCCCCCCAACCCCAGAACTACGGCCCAAGCCCTTCTGGGGATTGGCCGTGGGCCACCCTGCCGGGCCCGGGTCACAGGAAAGTGCCCATCATCAGCTGGGCTGCAGGCGGCACGGACAATGCTGGGCTGTCCTGGCCTCCTGCCGCTGCGGGGTAAGGGAGGCTGGGAGACAGCGCCGAGAGATCCCTTTATCCCCGGAGCAGGCCAGGCCTGCACAGCCCTGGCCTTGTGCAGGCTGCCAGGGTCTTAGGCCCTCACAGGCCCCCAGACGCCTGGTGGGGGCATAGGGCAGGACACGCTCCAGGGCCCTAGAGGTAAAGTCCACCTGCTGAGAAAGGGAGAGGGAGATCCCCCCCGACACCTGGAAGATTTGCCTAGGCCTGCTGAGCCATCGGGGTGTCAGAGCCCTGCTCCCCTCTGCCCCCCTCCCCAGCCCAGGACACGTGGAAACCCAACTGCCTCTTGCCCCTCTGTGGAGGCAGGCCTGCTGTGTGCTGGAGAGGAGGCCGGGAGAGGGGTGTGTCGGAGAGGCATCGCCACCAGAGCCTGTCCACAGGCGACGTTCCCAGGAACCAGGAAGTGACTGGGGCCACGCTGGCTTGATCACTCTGACCTAAGGGCTGGGATGCACCGAACCCAGACGGGCTTCCTGGCCGGCTGGCAGAAGGCCTGCCAGGCCCTCAGAAGCCACACACACAAGCACACAGGCTCTGGGGCTAGGGCCCTGCCCCATGAATCATTCACACATGGTTGCCCGAAGTGGCTCTCTTTGCTCATTCGTTTTGGGGTTGGGGTGTGGGGGTGCAGGGGACATCTCAGCTAGAGAGTTGCACACTGAATTAGCATTGAGGGCTCACTGCCTGTGTTTGGCCTTGAGGGTGGGGCCAGGGAGACTGTCGGGCCTGGGAAGACAAAGACCCAGGCAGTCCATATTGGGAGTGTTTTCCCCCGGGGCACATTGGGCCAGGATATGTTGGGGAGGGCCGGCAGAAAGTGGGACAGTGGCAGGGGTGGGGGCTGTCCCATAGTACAGATGGGCAAATCGAGGCCAAAAGAGGAAAGAGCATGAGGGGTGGGTGCTTCGGGGAATCAGGCAGCACTGGGGCTCATCTGTGCTCTTCCATTCACACTGTGTGACGGCCGATGACTTCCCTCTGGGATCCTCTGGTTCCTTCCTGATGTCTGTTCCGGGGGGTGGTTGTGCAAATCAGGCACGATGAGTCTGCCTGGCGCCTGCCACATACTTGGTGTCCACCCCCACCGAAGGCGGCGCCTGCCCCCAGTACCCCGCCACCAACCCTGCTCAGGCCACCTGCCCCAAGACCCCAACTCTCACCTGTAACTTGGACACCTCTCTAGGGGCTGAGACCCCAGGGTCCCTGCACTGAGCGAAATGATTTCAGTTTTAGGGGGAAATCACAAAAATCTGGGTCTGCGCTAACATGGGAGCCAAGACTGCTGTTGAAAAGGGCTCGTGCAAATTGAGGTGTACCGTGTAAAATACACACTGAGTTTCAAAGGCTTTGTATGAAAAAAGGATGTAAGGTATCGCAGATTTAACACGGAATTAATTATTAGTTGAAATGATAATATTTTGGATATATTGGGTTAAATAAAGTAGTTTATTAAAATTCATTCCACTTGTTTTTTGTTTTTTACATTTTTTAATGTGGCTACTAGAAAACTGATAATTCCGTAGGTGGCTTGCGTTACGTTTCTGTTGGACAGCGCCGCTCTGGACTCTGAGGGCCTCAGGTGTTGATGCCACCTTCAGGAATGAGTCATAAAAGTGCAGGAAGGTGGATGCTGTGGAATAGAGGTGCTGGGGGTGTTGGGCGCAGGAGTGGAGCTGGGATGGGGAGCAGGGGCTGGGCCAGGCCTTTGGAGCCACAGGGATGGAGCGGGGTAGTGCTCAGGAGGGGCAGCTAGGCGGGCAGTGGGGTCCAAGGGCAGACTGTGGGGCAGATGCCCGGCGTGGCCCCACCGCCCAGGATGGTGGGGTCCCAGTGACACCGCCTCACCCAGCTCCTCGGTGTCCCCCGTTTGACCCCAGGGCCCTCTTCCGGGAGGAAGAGCCGGGTAAGCCTGCCAGGAGCCGGGTGCTCCTGGGAACTATGCATCATGTCAACACAGCCTGGCCACTGGCCTTTGTCAGAGCGGAGGCCAGCCCTGGCGAGGCGCGCACCCCAAATTCAGAGCAGAGTCAGGGCCCCCGGACTGCAGCCCGAAGCCACGTGGCAGGGGGGAGGCGGGGCTGGCTCTTCCACATCCTGGGGGCCGCCGGGCCGCGGTAGGGCTGCGGCTCCAGCGCTCTCCCCTCCCCGCCTCCTCTGGGCTCTGTCCTGTGTGTGTGAATTATCAACGCCCCCTCCTCTCCCCTGCCTGGAAGCCCGCCAGGAGGGGGCGCTTCCTGCGGCAGCCCAGCCGCACCTCTGGCCACAGCGGGCAGCCTGCAGTGGGCACTCTGGGCTGGTGGGTCCCGGCCTGTGGTCCCAGGGCCGGTGGACCTTCGCGCTCTTGCCCAGCCCTCCTCGGGAGCCTGCGAGGGTCGCCCCTGGGAGAGGGCGCCACCGGCTGTGGCCCCAGAGCCTGGTGTGGCGATTGGCGGCTCGCACAGAGCCGGGCTTGTGCGGACTGCGGGGTGCTGGCGCCCACATAAGGGCATTGTTTGCCGAGGTAAAAGGGGTTTTTGTCTCCTTCTGGAGACTGGACAGAAGGAGGAACAATTTCCCCCATTCATCACTAATTCCCCCATTTGAATAGCAGCGCATTGCCCCACGTTACATAGATGGGCACGCAGTCCTCCCCTGCCCATAGGCATTCCGGGCACAGGTGGTGGGCCCTGTGTCCTGCCCAGACCGGGGAGCTGCCCTTCGCCGGAGCCAGGGAGGCCTGGTTTTGTGGAAATGCTCGGGAGGGGTGCATTCCCGCCGCTTCCCTGTGGCCCCGCACTGCACTTGTCCCTGTCACTGCAGTCACAGGCTGGGGGCCGTCCTGTCCTGCTGGCATTGTTCAGGGCTCCGGCTGGCCGGCCGTGGGTGGGGTGCACACCCTGGAGGGGCCTCCTGGCACGGCTGCACAGACAAGGACCAGGTGGAGACAAGAGGGTCACTTCCAGCTCCGTGTCCCGTGCCTGGAGGCCTGCACCCCCGGCAGGCCCAACTCCTGCACTCTGCGTACTGGGCCCTTGGTGCCCATGGGGCCAGCTGGGTTCTTTCACAGGGTCATAAAGTGTCAGAGCCCAAGAGGGCGTCAGCGGCAACTCCCTAGACTGCAGATAAGAGGAGCCGGGGAGGCAGGCTGTGCCCAAGGTCGGGAGACAGCGAGGCCGCGCACCTGCTCCCCCGGACCTGCTCCTCGGGCATGGGTTTGCGTGCGTGACTCCCTTAAATCGCATTTTTTTGGAGAGGGTCGGGAGGAGGAAAGAACTAGGAATGGATCAGAGCCCAGCGTGCCCCAGCCTGGGATGTTGATGTTTCTCCCTCTTTCTTCTTTCCCCACACGGTGACAGGCAGGTCTCTGGGCCAGGGCTGTGCCGGGTGCTGGGGGAGGGCGGGCCCTGCAGCCAGCCCCTCCTGGGGTTGGGGTGGCCCACAGTGAGGAGAGGGCCAGTGGAGGCTCCGTTCCCTCGGGCGCTCCCGGGGGCAGGACCGTGGATTACTCAGAGACCAAACCAGGCACACGTGATGCAACCTGCCTCCGGCCATTGAGCAGTTAAGGAAATCATTGGCTCCTATAACCAGAAAGTCTAGGGCCTTCTTTGGCTTTGGGCACGGACGGATTTAGGGGGGATTTGTCTGTGCCAGCTTGTCAGCCCTGCCTTCCGGGTGAGGGCCTCCCTGCTGCGTGGGCTCAACAGCCCCTGTGGTGGGGGGGGTACTTCTCCCCAGTGCCCCTGGACTGACTTACATGGGTCGAGCTTGGTCACATGCCCATCAGGGATCGCTGTGATGGGCTGTGCCGACTGGCCGGGCCTGGGACACATGCTCACCCTGGAAGACTCGGGGTGCCCTCACCAGAGGAAGGGGTGTGGTTTCTGGAGAGGCAGGAACGATCCGGGGCAGCTTACCGGGGCGCTGGGCACAGACCATAGACATAATATATGAGAAGGTGATAAACACTCTGAAAACAACGGGTAAAGGGGTCAGTGTGTCAGAGTGGGGGCAGGGAGGTCTTCAGTGTGTCAGAGTGGGGGCAGGGAGGTCTTCAGTGTGTCAGAGTGGGGGCAGGGAGGTCTTCAGTGTGTCAGAGTGGGGGCAGGGAGGTCTCACTGAGAAGGTGACCTTTCAGCAAAGCCCTGGAGGGAAGGGAACTCGGAGTGTCCCGAGAAGAGGGAACAAGGGCAGAGGCCAGGGCACACAGCCGGAGGGGGTGACAGCAGGGGTGGGGGGCTGCCAGCAGGGCCCAGCGGGCCTGGGGAGAGTTTGGCTTCAACTTGGGCGTTTGAACTCAGTCCGTGGACTGTGGCCGGGTCATCACCACTGCCTCGGGGGCCTCTGGACAGATGCAGCCGCTGCCTCGGGGCCTCTGGACAGATGCAGCTGCTTTTCTTCTCCTCAGCAGCCCCCTGCCCTGCTTTGGTCAGGGGGCTTCAGCCCTTGCCCCAGGGCTTTCTCAGCATTTTCCTTGGAGGCTTCTCCCAGAAAGCTTGCCCTGCCTAGCACCCACCCTAGTTCCACCCTCCCTGGGGTGAGATCCGCAGCGGGTGGTCCAGAACTGGAGCCTCGATGGGTGCTGCAGTCAGAGAGGGCTTCCCAGAGGAGGAAGGGGTTGCAGGGGGAGGTGGGGGGACAGGAGGGGCGAGAAACTCCAAGGCTCTCTCCAGAACCCAGTGTCCTCTAGAACCTTATGTTTGGTTTTTTGCTCCCTAGAGCATGAGCCCCAGGACAGTGACCACCCCCATCTTTTCACCTCAGTGTCCCCAGTGCCCCACACAGGGCTGACACCCAGTAAGTGTTCGAGAAAGGAAGGGACGAGGGCAGGAACAGCATCTTCCCGGCCCTGTCCCTCTCCCACCTCCCCTTACCGTGCCCACCTCAGATTTGGCACCAAGCTGGGCTCCGAGGGGCCCCCGGAAGCCCACAGTCCAGCCTGGAAAACCCGTGCTCGGGAAGCACGTGCATTATGAAGTGAGAAGGCCTGGGCGGGGGCGGGGAATCGGGGTGTTTTTTTAAGCACCTATTCTTTGTGCCAGGTATTGTCTACACCTTATAAATCCTATTTTACTGACATGGCACCCATTTTGAAAGGAGGTGAAGGGGTGTCTTCAAGGATACACAGCCCCGCTGCATTCTGCCTACAGCCCATGGCCTCCCTCGTCGGCTGGAAGTGGACCCCAGGTTGCAGGCAGCCCATGAGCAGGTTAAGGGCGGCATGTTGGGGGGCGGGGGGAGGCACTTGTGACTCACCTATGCCCCAGAGGAGGGCTCTGTGTGTGTCACTGGGTTTCCCTGACCCCAGATGCAGAGTGGAGGCGGGAGAGGCTTGGCCCGTGGATACGTGCGGCGGCAGCAAATGGAGCTTGTAAACTGCAGCCCGCTGGCCTACTCAAGGACTTTTGTTTTGTTTTGGGGGAATTTTTTGTGGTGAAAAATTTTGTAAAACATAAAATTTGCCATTTGACCATTTTTAAGTGTGCAGCGTGGCAGCGGTACATTGACAGTGTTATGCAACCAGCACACATTATTTCCAAAACAGAGTTTTCATTACTCTAAACAGAAACTCTGTAACCATTAAGCAATAACTCCCCATTCCGCCCTCCGCCAGTCCCTGGTGTCCCCTCATATACTTTCAATCCCTCTGAACACGACTGTATTGCACGTGAGTGTTCTCATTCAGTATCCGTCCTGTTGCTTCTCACTTATTTCACTTAACGCAACGCTTCCACAGTTCATCCATGTTATAGCGTGTATCAGAGTTTCATTACTTTTTATGGCTGAATAGTATTTCATTGCATAGATAGACCACGTTTTGTTTGTCCGTTTGTCCAGTAAGGTTTTTCAAAATGTGAACAATGTAAGTCAGTCACCAGTATTTAAAAATCTGGACATTTACATAATGGTGCATATTTCCAGTTTCTTCTAAAAACTTGGAATGCAGAGCTACAGGAGGTCAGGGCTCCTGGCCTCATGGGTCTCATCTGCCCAGCCACTTCCCCTATCAGACTGAGGCGGCATCTGCCTTCTCGGAGGGGCCGTGCCACCATTGGAGCCAGTGCCTGAGGTGCACAGCCCTGGGGTGAGGGTGTTGGCAGCTCAAGAGTCTGGGCCAGCACCCTGGGCTCCTGAGCTGGAGGGCCCTGGGAACACCGCACACACACGCACCCGCATACACACTCACACACACCCACGCGCGTGTGTCCTCACAGCACTCGAGCCTCCTTCGTGCTCATGCCTGGAGATGCACAGGGCAGGAGGGTCCATCCTCCCTGGAGGGAATCTGGCCGGGAGGCAGGCAGTCAAGGCGCCACCTCTGGGCCCGTTCCTGGTGTGACGCTGCGGGAGTGAGCGTAGTGACGACTGGCTCTCTCTGTGCTTGGTGTGGTGCCCATTGACCCTCCTAGCAACCCCTCCTTCCAGAGGAGGAAGACAAGGCCCTCTGAGGTCAAGCAAGTGGCCTTTTGGGGGTGGTGCCAGGATGTGAAGTCACACCTGCAAGGTGAGCTAAGAATGGGCACCGGCCAGAGCTCAGAGGAGCTCAGACAGTTGGCCAGGATGGGTGTCAATCCTTGCCCTTCAACTCCTTGACCCTGGCAGAGACTTCTGAATCCCGGGTGCTGGGGCTTCTCTGGCAACGGGCCCAGCCCTGGTGGGGAGGTAGGCAGCTCTCAGGACTGACCCTGAGCCGCTGAAGGAGGCATGAAGTATCCCTCGGAAGGATGGGTACCAGGCTGGGCTCAGGGCTCTGAGTACCTCCTTCCTAGGGACAGCGGAGGAGGGAGGCCTGCTCTGAGAAGGTAGCGTTGAGCCAGGTCCTGAAGGTGGACTGACATTCACTGAGCTGGAAGCAACATGGCAGGCAGGCAGCAGAGCCCAAGCAGAGGCCTGGAGGTGTGAGGCTTCAGAAGTGGTCCAGGGTAGTGGGACCTGGGCTGGAGGAGGCTGCAGAGATCATGGGACCAAGAACACACCCAGCACCCTTGCTGACTCTTCTTGGGCAGGCTGTGGGGAGCAGGAAGGTTAGGGAACAGGGGAGTGATCATTAGACTGGTGCTGGGAAAGGGTGGGGTGACCGAGGGGAGCTGGGGTGCTGAAGGGGGAGGTCGGCCAAGGAGGCTGGATGGGGTGGATGTGGTTTGGCAAGCTGGCGGCCCATTCACTCTCTGTGTGTCTCAGTAATGTGCATCCGTCCCCCGGGAGGGCTGGCATCTGGGTCATAGTCACTACTTTGTTTCTCAGCCTGGGACAGAGCCAGCACACAGTAGGTGCTCAGTAAATACTACTCACTCTACCAGTATCTAGGCTGGTCGCTGGAGGCACTGCCAGAAGAAAACCAGAGCCATCTGTGATTGAGGAGGAGGGGATGGGCGGTGAGGTTCCAGAGGTAGCAGGGCGGCTAGTCTGGGGACTGTGGGATGAAGCTGAGCAAGGCGGGGGAGGGGGGGCAGGGGGGGCGGGGATCTTTGGGGTGGCTTTGAGTAGAGCCTGGAGCTGCCCTGCAGGAGGATGGAGAGAGCAGTGACTGCCCAGAGGAAGAGGGGCAGAAGGAGGGGCATCCTGGCCCAGGGGACCTGCGGCAGCCGAGGGGGAGGGGTGCCATGGCGCGGAGGCCTTTCCCATCCCCCTCTGCCCTGGGCCCTGGCTGCTTGATGGGCAGCCGGGAGGCCAGTGATTGGTTGGCGAGCTAGAGCCGCTTGGTCACCATGGGGACGCTCCGGAGGTGCGCGTGCCCAGTGCCCAGCACCAGGAACTAAATCTTCATAATCTGCCGGCTGGGAGGGTGGGGGTGGGGTCGTGCGCGACCCTGGCCTGGGAGAGGGGGTGGCCTGGGAGGCGGTCAGGATTCACTGTGGCCGCCCCTCCCCCACCCACTCTCGTTACAGGTGCAGAGCCGCTTGGGCACCTGGGCGCCACCAGGAACCACGCGGTACTCACCTGACAGTGACCCCGGGAGCTTGAGCGTAGCTTGGGCCTCTGCCTTCTCAGCTGATCAAGCAGGAGGCTGGGGCAGGGTGGGGAAAAGGGGCCTGGAATTTATCTGAAGTGTCTAACCCCCTAGTTAAAAGTTTGTCCTCCTAGGTCCCCCAGCAATGCCGCGCTGTCTGCAGCAGGGGGCGCCCTCCACAGGGCTTTGTTGGGCTGTCACTTCAGGAAAGCAGGGATGGCCCAGGAGGTGCCAGGGATGCACCCGCAGCCCTGGCTCTGGGTGTTCAGTGCCATGTGGCTGGCCATGCACCAAGGGCAGATCTCTGTCTGCACAGGCTTGGCCTGGGCCTGCTTGCTGGAGGGAGTGACTAAGGGGCAGGGGTGTCACAGTGGAGCCAACCTTCTTCAGGCAGAGGATGGAGAAGTTGGAGGGTCTGCTGTGGGGAAGGGGTCCTGTGGGGAGAGGGTGTAAAGGGGCAAGGCAGTGGTGAGCTGGGGGAAGAGGGGGGCACTGGCCAGGCCCCATGCAGCCCCTGGCGTGTCCGAGAACTCCTGGACCTGCGGCAGGCAGGTCACACTTGAGGCTGCAGCCACTCACTTCCTGGCCCCCGAAGCTGGATATGGCTTTTGTGGGGTGGAGGGCAGGAGGCATGCTCCATGGCCGCTCCGCCCTGATGGCCCCAGTTTCCGGCAGAGGGACCCTGCCCCTACCTCAGGCTGGGGCAAGGCTAGCCTCTTGGCGCCCCCAGCGGGGACGGCAGCGCTCACTCACCTCCTGCCCAGGGATGCTCGTGAGGACAGCATAGGGCAAGTACCCCCTGTGGCTGCCGTGGCCACGTACCTGGTGGGAGGGGGGTCTTAGGGGCCAGCGGGTGCTGAGGTGGAGCCTCACACCCAGGCCTCTCGTTTCAGACGACTCCTCCTCCGAGAGCGGCAGTGGCAATGGCTCCTCCACCCTGAACCCGTCCACCTCGAGCAGCACACAGGGAGACCCCGCCTTCCCCGAGATGAATGGCAACGGCACCGTGGCCCCCGTGGACTTCACCGCCACCGCCGAGGATCAGCCCATCAACCTGTGCGACAAGCTCCCGCAGGGCTCAGCGCTCGGCACGCCCTCCTACCCCTCCGACGCCGATGGACTGCGGAGCCGCGTCAAGTATGGGGTGAAGACCACCCCCGAGGTGTGTGGGGCTGCGGGCTGCTGGCCCGCCGGAGCTGGGAGCCTCTGCCGCGCCCGTACACGGCAGGGCTGTGCGGGGCTGACGTGAAATCACGCGTACCGGGGTTCTGACACCAAGTCAGGGTGGTAGCCGTGGCTGTTCTGCTATCATTGTCCTGGGGAGGCTCTGGAATGGGAGACCGCTCAGTTGACCTCGAGCAAGGCCCTCACTTCTCTCAGCCTCCACCCCCCATCTGTGAAGTGGGGTTGTTGGCCTCTGCCTTGGTGGACGTGGTGGGTGACGTGTGGCCTGGCCCCCTCTGCCTCCAAAACAGAGTCTGCTGTGAGGAGCAGCAGCAAGTGGGCTGCATTCAGCACAGAGGCCCAAGGCCTCATGTTTTCTCGCTACTCTGCATGCCTGTCCCCATTCTACAGATGGTGCAGAAAAAAGGTGAGGCCTTTGTTTGTGGCCCCAGGGATGTGGATGTGTGAAACTCAATAGACCAGGCTAATGGGGGGCGGACAGGTGCCCCACCATTTGGCGCTCCCCTCCCCCTCCCCTGTTGCTTCCGAAAGCCATCTCCAGGCCACCGAGGTCTCCTGCAGCAGTGCAGTGCGGCACCAGGGGCGGGAGCTCTCCCGGGGGGGTGTTTTCTTCTGCCCGGGCTAGGGGGCCCAGAGGTGCCTTCTCAGAGCCCTACACTCCTGGGCTGCAGCTACGGGCCCCTGCACAGGTTCCTTCCCCTCCCAGGGCCTGTTTTCTCTTCTGCAGAGGGTGTGGGGTGGGTGCCAGTGCTGGCTTCCAATGACGTGTCTCGTGGAAAGGTGCTGTACAAATGAACGGGTGTTCAGTCGTCGCTGTGTGTCTGAGCCCAGGCTGAGGGACAGGCACTGGCCAGAGCAGTGTCTTCCCTTCTTTGACTGGGTCCCAGGGGCAGGCACAGCTGCTGCCTCGGCAGGCGGAGAGCCAGAGGGGTTGAGTTTGCCACCGGGGCCTCAGGCCACATGTGTGGACCACGGAAGTGAGACGGGAGCACAAGCGCCACCGATAGTTCTTCTGTTTCCTCTGACGCTGGCAGAGGATTGGCCCAAGAGCACCTGGGACTGTGACTTGCCCAAGGCGCCTTTGACCCTCCGTCGCGAGCCTGACACAGCCCAGTGGGAGGCCAGAGGACCTGGGTGTCCTTTCCCCTTCAGAGTCTATGTGTGGATCAAGAGATGGGCACGAGGCCAGGGACCCTGGGAGGGCTGACCCCGGTGGGTGTGGTCACATGGAGGCTGGTGGTGGCAGCTACCGTGGGACAGGGCACCAATCAGTGTCTGTCTTTATACGTTTGTCCGCAAGAGCTGTATGCCGTCTGGGCCACTATGTGGCCACGTTGCAGGGTGTGATCTGCGGCTGTTTGTTTCCTGGGCCTGACTGCCTACTAGATGCCCACCTCCTTGAGGGCAGGGACTGTGTCTCCAGGACGCTGCTAGTCAGGGTACCACTGAGTGAAGTCAGGACTGGACAAAGCCGCAAACTTTCTAAAAGGCAAATGACAGTGGTCCTCGGGGAGCCTTCCCAGAGCACGTGCGGCAGGGGGCAGGAGACCGGACGGGAACTGAGCAGTAAAGGAAGAAGAGGATGGAAAAAGCAGAGAGGAGAGTGGGGAAGTGCATTCCCAGGAGAGCTGGGGAAGGGTCTTGCTCCAGGAGGGGCTCAGGGGGTGGGTCCCTTCTCTACTGCAGGACAAGGGGCTGTGCCTGGTTCCCTCTCCCCTTTCTACACACGCTCTGCATCAGGGCTCACGGTGACTTCCAGGGGTGGCGGCAGACAGGAGAAGCCCAGCCTGGGAGCTGCGGGGATGCCCTTTTGCCTGATGGGCCTGTCTCTTTGGCTGGTTCTTTCCCAGCCCATCTGTTCCTCATCCCCGACAGACAGCACACTCACTGCTTTTGTGACAGCTCGGTTGTCAACTCAGGGTTGCAGCCCCTTGGAGACCAGGGAGGGAAACCCCGAAGCCAGAACAGATCTTGGCACAGCAGGAGAGGCTGGCTGGTGGCGGGAAGGAGCCCTTTCTGTGTTTGCCTTTCCCTCGTGCGATGAGGCACATCCTGGCGTGGGCACTGCTGCCGAGTAAGCCACTATCCCCTCCACTGAACTCCTCCGGGGCGCCAGGCCTCTGCATGTGTGGTTGCGGGCAGTCCCTCCTACAGCCGCCCAGGGAGGGGCGGCAGCATCGCTGTCCCCGTGTCACAGGGGAAAGGAGCAGAAGGAGAGTGACTTGCTCAGGGCCTTGCAGCGTGGCTCACGTGGCATCTGGGTGTGCTCACCGCGGCCTGACCCTCTGCCCCCGCCGCCCTCTCTCAGTCCCCCCCCTACAGCTCGGGGAGCTATGACTCCATCAAAACCGAGGTCAGTGGCTGCCCTGAGGACCTGACGGTGGGCCGGGCCCCCACAGCAGATGACGACGACGATGACCACGACGACCATGAGGACAATGACAAGATGAATGACTCCGAGGGCATGGACCCTGAGCGCCTCAAGGCCTTCAACGTGAGCGCCCGCCCGGGACAGCCAGCTGGGGCAGGGGCTGAGCCGGGCCAGCCCTTCCCACAGCCTGTGTCTCCTGCAGATGTTCGTGCGTCTCTTTGTGGACGAGAACCTGGACCGCATGGTGCCCATCTCCAAGCAGCCCAAGGAGAAGATCCAGGCCATCATCGAGTCCTGCAGCCGGCAGTTCCCTGAGTTCCAGGAGCGGGCCCGCAAGCGCATCCGCACGTACCTCAAGTCCTGCCGGCGCATGAAGAAGAACGGCATGGAGATGGTGAGCCCCAGGCCCACCAGTCCCAGGCTCCCCGCACCCTCCCGGCCTCCTGGGCGCTTTTCCCACAGCCCTGCCAATACCCCTGGAAGCAGGCATTGTGGCCCCTCGTTCACAGAGGAGCCCAAAGCCCAGTGCCGCCCTGCCCACCTCTAGGGCAGGGTCCCTGTGCCCTAACACTGGCTCCATCCCCATTCTGCCTGCAGACCAGACCCACACCTCCCCACCTGACCTCGGCCATGGCAGAAAACATCCTGGCAGCTGCCTGTGAGAGCGAGACGAGAAAAGCAGCCAAAAGGATGCGCCTGGAGATCTACCCGTCCTCTCAGGTGCCTGCTCGCTGCCAGCCACTGGGAGGGTGTCCTCAGCCACGCCGCAGATACTGCCACGGCCCCCGGGTGCAGAGGGAGCAGGGAGGGCGTCCTCAGATGGGAGATGGAGATGCTGGGGGGAGGGGGGCGGCGGGGGGAAGTCAGAGGAGCCCAGACACAAAGGCCTTGCGGACCTAGGAAGGGAGTCTGGACTTCATCCCGAGCCCTGAGAGTGTCTTCAGCCGGGCAGGAACAGATGAAATCTGCCCTGAAGATAGATGAGCACATGGGGGGCTGGGGGAGGCCCTGGGCAAGGCAGCCAGGGGGAGAGGCAGAGTCCTGCAGGTCCCGCGCCGGGTCCCGGCAAATCTGGGGCCACCACCCACCCCCGTCCAGGGACCGTGGTCAGGGCTTGCTGCCCCTGTGGTTCCCCAGCGCCTCCCTCCCGCTCTGCAGGACGAGCCCATAGCCCTGGACAAGCAGCACTCCCGGGACTCCGCAGCCATCCCCCACTCCACCTACTCACTGCCAGCCTCCTCCTACTCCCAGGACCCTGTGCACGTCAACGGTGGCCTGAACTACAGTTACCGTGGCTACGGGGCCTTGGGCAGCAACCTGCAGCCCCCTGCCTCCCTCCAAACAGGAAATCACAGTAATGGTGAGTGTGGGACACCAGGCTCTGCGGCTCCCTGACCAGCTGCCTTGGGAAGGGGGCGGGGCAGGCAAGGAGGCAGCAGAGGCGGCGGGAAAGTGACTCCTTCTTGGCACAGGGACCCTCCCCATCTCATGATCTTAGCCAGTCCTTAGCTTGGAAGGCAAGGTTAACAGGAACAGCGTTCCGCTCCTTTCTTGCCTCCCCGGAGGCTTGCTGGGCCTCTCCCTGGTCCCCTGCCGCTGCCCCACACCCCCTCCACGGGCCACTGCGTGCAGTCCCAGCCAAGGCCCCGCTCTTCACCTGAGTTGAGCCCCTCCACACCCTCGTCTCACCCAAAATGACCAAGTCTCAGTGAGACGGTCACTGGCCCAGGTCTTGCAGAGTTGATGGCAGAGCCAGGATTTGGTCCCAGGCAGGTCACCTCCCTCTCCAGGCCACCGCTTAGGACCTCACTTGTGAGATGAAGGTTCTTCTTTTTAAAAGCATTTCTTAGTTTTTTAAAAAAATTTATTTATTTTTGGCTGCATTGGGTCTTCGTTGCTGCGCGCGGGCTTTCTCTAGTTGCGGCGAGCGGGGGCTACTCTTCGTTGTGGTACGGTGCGCAGGCTTCTCGTTGCAGTGGCTTCTCTTGTTGCGGAGCACGGGCTCTAGGCGCGCGGGCTTCAGTAGTTGTGGCACATGGGCTCAGTAGTTATGGTTCACGGCTCTAGAGCGCAGGCTCAGTAGTTGTGGCACACGGGCTTAGTTGCTCTGTGGCATGTGGGATCTTCCCGGACCAGGACTCGAACCCGTGTCCCCTGCATTGGCAGGCAGATTCTTAACCGCTGTGCCACCAGGGAAGCCCCGAGATGAAGGTTCTTTGAGCTAGGAGCAGGGCCCCAGCCCTTTCTGCTGCACTGTGGGGCCCCATCTAGGTCACCTGGGACAGTGGTTAGCCGTCTGTCCCCCCACTCTAACCCCAGGAGCTGGTGATCTCCTAGGTGCCCCCTGTAACTCTGCCCATGTGACTCTGATGCAGACGGAACACAGGCCAATATTGGAGAAACAGTCCCCAAAAGATACAAACCTCCCCATGGAGCTAGCTGCTGCCCTGAGTGTGGACCTCAGGCCCTGTCACACTGAGGCCTGGGTGGCAGGTGTGGCAGGAGAAGAGCGGGCTCCCCCGGTGAAGGGCAGCCTGGCGGCCTCCGGGAGCTGGTGGGGTCAGGTAGGGGTGATCCCAGGGCCTCTTGAGCCAGGTATCCGGATTTAGTTCTGTGTGCAGCGGGAGCCACAGATAGGCTTTAACCAAAGGAGGCTATGAATTGTGCTGTCTGCCCTTGTGGTGAGATTTTAATGGGGAGGACAGGAGGCAGAAGCAGTGTGCTTCGGGGGTCGTTCAGAGGCGAGAGGAGAGGCTGGGGGTGACAGCAAGTTGCTGCTTGACGAGTAGGTTAGAGGAAGGTGCCGCCTGCAGGCCAGGGAATTCTGGTTCTAGGTCTTGGCTGAACGTGCCTGAGAATTCCTCTCAGGCCCTTGTCCTTGGCCACGGGAGACCCCTTACTGTTCCTGGGCAGCGATGGAGGCGGCTGGTCCCTACCCATGGCAGAAAGCCCAGACACCCTTGCTCACCTTGCCCCCCACCACCGGCAAGTACGTGTGGGTCCCTGGAAGATTCCTGCCTGGGCTTAACTTCTCATCCTTTCCTAATGCCTCTTAACCTAAAATAAGAGGCTGCCTGGCCCTAATCCCTGAGGCTGAGGCCAGAGTGGTCAGCTGCAGCAGGGGTGAAATGGCTGTCCCAGGCGGGCTGCTTTCCTTCCAGGAAGGAGCCTATCTGACAGCCCTGCTGAGTGGGGACCCTGGTAGAGCGTGTCTGGAGACAGGTGCGGGGCAGGAAGTTAGAGCCCCCCCTGTTGCGCACGGGGAGAGTCCTTCCCAGGGGGCAGGTGATGGTGATAGGCCCCCCCCTGGCACCACACAGCAGGGCCTGTCTCGGGCCGCAGCTGCCAGGGCTGCTCCGGCCTCTCTTGAGGGCCAGGCCTGCCGCCCTCCCGCCCTGTTCACACTTGTCAGAGAGGCTTCAAGAAAGGCCACTAGCTCTGCCCCTGTACCTCAGTCTCCCTGGTTCCTTAGAAGTGGGTGGTGAGGTCACGGAGGCCGAGATCTGCTCGCTGACCTCCTGCCTGGGGCAGTGGCGTCCTGTGAGCACTGGGTTTGGGTCCAGCAGTTGGAAGAACACCACGGGCAGTCCCAGTCCCAGTACCTTACCAGCAGCAGCCCTTAAATGAGGGTTCAGTCCATTTGGCACCTTGGTTGGGCAGTCGTGTTGGTAGCTCAGAGCTCCTCACTTAGATCGTGGGTGGATCCAGGTCAGCCCAGATAGACTCAGGCTCTGCCTGTCTTACCTGGGGTGCTGGGCAACGCGCACCCGCTCTGGCCCCTCTAGCAACCACCTGGCCACCTGAGTGTCTGCCTGTAACCAGAGCCCTGGGGGAAGAGACGGAAGGCCTGCTCTGAGCATGGGAGTGAAGAGGACAAGGCTTGGGGGCGGAGGGAGGAAAGAGAGGAAGCCCAGGGCCAGCTCACACCCATGTGGCAGGCGGCCTTCCTCTGCCATCCCCAGCCAGTGTCTGGAGGGGACCAAACCCTGCAGCAGCCGGGAGCCAGCGCAGGCACCCCTGCCTGCTCCCAGACTATCCCAGCAGCACCCACGTGGGGGTCAGCCGCCTGCTTGGCTGCTGTTCCCAGCAGTTCACAGCCCCAGTCCTTCCTCCTGTGTTTCATTTTAACGGACTTCCCTCGACCCTCAGTTCCAAGGATGTTCCTTAGCAGGCCAGTTCCCAGGACCTCCTGCTTGACGTCCCTGTTCTCTGATTAGAGAAGAAATAACCCCATGTGACAGACTGTCCCATCTAGATTCCAACTTCCTTCCCCATTTGGGGGCTGCACCAGCTTCCTTTTAGCAGTAGTCGAGTTTCCATAATTTCTCCCAAGATGTTACTTCTGGTCTATATGTCTCCAGTGACAAGGGCTTGTCCATCTCTGTAGCAGCATAAAAACTATAGGGAGTTCCCTGGTGTCCTAGTGGTTAGGATTCTGGGCTCTCACTGCTGTGGCCCGGGTTCAGCGCCTGGTCAGGGAACTGAGATCCTGCAAGACTCATGGTGCGGCCAAAAAAAAAAAAAGAAAGCTGCTGCCACTGTAGGTGCAATAATGATTCAAACTGGCTGTCAGAACCAGTGGGGTAGTGGGGAGCTGGCTGGTAACTGAGAACTGCCTCACACACCCTCGTACGATGATCTCTGCGTATGGGAGTTGGGGGCTGGGCAGGGCACAGGGAGACGGACCTAGCTGGGTCACAGAAGGCCTCCCAAGCAAGCTTCCACTCCCACACCGCCAGATCCTCTCCTTTGGCGGTTTTCTTGCTGAACACCTCGAAAGAATGCTCAAATTCCAGGAGCTTCTGTGTTTCCTGGAAGCCCTTTCCCAGTGGGCCTCCGTAGGCTGAGCATCCCGAGCCGCACCGAGGGGTTCACCGGCGTGGCTCAGCCCCAGAACAGTCTCCTTGTGCTGTAGCTGAGGGCCGGGGGCCCAGGGAAGTTAGGAATCACCCACGGCGGGGCCGAGCAGGCCGCCAGTCCGGGCTCGCTGACTGCAGAGCCACAGCGCACCCCATAGAGCCGTTTGGGAAAGGTGGAGAGGAGACCAGGCCTGGTGGCCCCAGCACACACCCCCAGTGTGTTTCGGTAAGACTGCAGGCTCCCTCTTTGTTGCCACTGTTCAAGGGCAAAGGGGAGGTGATTTCTCCAGAGGGCCCCTCTGGGTCCTGTCTGACCTTCCGACCTTCACACACCCACCCCACGCTCTCCCGTCCCACCAGCATTAATCTTCCACCTCGCTTGGGCACAAGAGAACTTCTCAAAGGCAAGGGGCTTAGAGGTGCTGCAGCCCATCAGGAGGAGGCTCAGCCCCCAGCGCCTCCCTCCACCTGCCCCTCCAGCTGCTCCCGGCAGGGCGCGCTCCATCTGGCCGCTCCAGCCCCGGCCTCTTTCCCAGGCCCAAGCAGGGCAGCCCAGGGAAGCCAGCCTCTTTCTTGCTCTTCCCCGGCGGCAGCGGTTGAGAAACCCCTTCCTTGTCTCATGAGGCGCACACATGGGTGCTTCTTTTCCTGGCCTTCTGGGGCTCCAACTCTGGACTCCGTCCAGAGCTTTCCACACCCTGTCCCCCTCGGGGGCGTCGGACCCCCACCTACCGGCAGTGTCTTAGCCGCCTCCTCCCCCGGAGACCAGAGCCCAGAGCGCGGAGGCCTGCCTGACAGTCCTCAGAGAGCAGCCGAGGTGCGATGAGTGCCAGGGAGCTGGGCTCAGAGTGCTGCCCGGCCCGAGGCCAAAGCCTCCCCCTGACCCCAACACAGGATCACCCTCGGGCTTAACAGAGAAGCCCACGTCTTGTCTGCAGGCCCCCTTCTAAGCACTGGGGTACAACCGTGGAGACAGACGAGGGCCTTGGGCCCCCACGATAAGGGAAAGGGTGCCCCTGCTCACCCTGGCTCCCCTCCTCACAGGGCCCACGGACCTCAGCATGAAAGGCGGGGCCTCCAACACCTCCACCACGCCCACGCCCACGCCCTCCAGCAACAGCACCAGCCGGACCATGCCCACCGCCCAGCTCAGCCCCACCGAGATCAGTGCCGTGCGGCAGCTCATCGCCGGCTACCGGGAGTCCGCCGCCTTCCTGCTGCGCTCAGCAGATGAACTGGAAAACCTCATTTTACAGCAGAACTGACCCAGCAGCACGTGGAGTGCACTACCCTAGGGAAGGAGGCTCTCCCAGCCCCGGACCGGCTTCCCGCCTCACCAGTTGGTACCTTTTGTTTTTTGAAAGAGGTGGATGCAGAAGAGCTGTTTCTAGCCACACTCCAAGCGCCTGAGACTCTGGGCACAAGGACACTTTTTTTTGGAATCTCACCACACGGGTGCTCTGACCTGCTTGGAAGAGGCCAACGGGGCAGCTTTGGAAGGGCTGGGGCTCCCCCTGACAAGGCGCTGGGGCCGCAGCTCTATTTAGAATCATCTTCGTGGACCCTGATGTTAGAATCCCACCCCCAGATAATTACCTTTCAAGTCTTAGGTGAGCAGAATTGCATATTTATTGAGAAAAACAAAGTGGACCCTTTCTTCCTCTCCCCTTAGTAATTTATTTTTCTGAAAATGGATTCTTTTGTGTTTGTACAGATTGCCAGTCTGTGTCTGTCTGATCAGAAGGATGTATCCCTGTGACCTAACATTCCATATCACTACACTGGCGCGGGCTGGGGGCCGGCAGGGCTGGGGGCAGCGGGGGCGCCGGGCTGGCTGTCCCTCTGAGCGCCCAGCCCCGCCAAGCAGGAGGACCTCACCCACACCCACTACAGAGCAAAGACAAACAAAAGCGGCTCCCCCTCCCCCATCCCACAGACGCCCCAGTCACACGGTCACCCGTATTCTACCTCACACTCCAGCGTGGGCTTTTCCAGGATGTGCCCTGAGCCTGTTCTGAACGGCTGTCTCCCACCTCCCCCACCCAGTGTGTCTGCCTGGGAGGTAAGTCCAGAGGGGAGGCCAGGAGCTGGATGGAGCCCAGGGAGGAGCCCCTGGCCCCAGCGCTTGACAGGACAGAGTGCTGGGGCACAGGCAGCCGGTCAGCTGGGTCCTTGCCCTCACCCTGCCCCCAGGGAGCCAGGTCGGAACACTTCTCCGCACAGGCCCTGGCCCCTCGGACAGGGCCCCCGACCCCACCCCCCTCATTGCTGCAGGGTGCGCCCCTGGCTGTCAGGAAAGGTGGACCGCAGCTCCTGTCCCCTGCCCCCGTGGCTGGAGTAAAGGGACCATCAGCAGAAGTGGAGAAGCCACCTGGGTTCTCCTAGGACCAGCCCTTCTGCAGGGGCCAGTCCTGGAAGAAACCCATAATCCCTGGAGTGTGAAAAAGGGCAAAAAGAAAAGGCTGGCCTGGTTTCCTTCCTCCCCGATAGGCACTTCCTCTTGCTCAGTGCAATACCTACCAGTGCTGCTAAAACCAGGGATTTGCCCAGACCTCACAAGGCCCACAGGGCCTCTCCATGCGACACTCCGTAGCCATGACAGAAGCCCTCTGTTGCCTTTCCGCCCTCAGAGCAAAGAGGTCCCATGGGAGCCAGGGCCGAGGGGACCCTAGGGTCGAGAGCCGCTCGACCCCAAAGCAGGCGCCCCCTTCCCAAACCAGCTTTTCTGCAGCCAACTGCCTCCTGGCACTGTGGCAGACCACCCTCAGGAGGGGTGGTGAGGGGGCTCCAGCGTGGATGCCTCCCCCTCCTCGGATCCGCGACTGAGCTATGGGCCCCCGATCCAGAAAGTCTGAAGGGCAGGGGGTCCTGCCCCCTGCTTGCTTCCAGCCCCGAGAGGTTGAGGGTGGCCTTGGCTCTCCCAAGTGGCCTCCAGCACCCCACGCAGCCACACCACCTCTGCCTTCCATCTGACCAGTCCCCAGGCTCCAGCCAGGGCCGGGACGCCGAGACCCGCCGTCAGCACAGCACAAGCTCCAGTGCCCGAGGCCGCTCCCACCCCACCCCCAGCGTCCACACGTCCCGCCCCCATCTGCTCAGTACTACTCGCGGACGTTTGAATTTGTGTAAATATTTATTTTTGTGTGTGAACAATACTACAAAAAGTAATCAGTAGATCTTTTGCAAAATGTTACCCCAGGCAATTTGTGAAAATCTTAACGTTGAAAACTGGCACAGACAATCGCCGCCTTAGAATTCTCGACATCAACTGCTTCACGTGTCATTTCTCCTCCCGGAGGCAGTACCCAAGCCAGGCACAAACGGTTAGCTTTTCTGAACACACAGGAGTGAGAAAGACTGGGGAAGCGGCTTCCGCCACCACCCGCACAAGGGATTAGATCTGAAGCTCAGTATAAGCTCCAGTGTGAAGTCGTGTTTTTCTGAGTCAAGCTTGTCCTAACTGACTGACCACCTTCAGCGGCCTTAGCACCGCGATAAGAGTGTGGGTTCAGTGTGCTTCCAAGAGAAAGGAAGCAAACGATGATAGGGGTCAAGGTCCGCTGGGGCTCCCAGAGCCCCTCCAGGACAGTGGATCCCATCACGTTGACCCCACCTCTGGGGTGGGCTCCTTCCGAGTGAAGCTGCACTTCACGTGAAGCCCTCGTGACGGCCGAATCGGGAGCAAGTTACTGCGTGGAAACAGGATTCCATTAGCTAGTTCCGTCAGGGAACTTGTTCAGTTTTGCTTTTGTTTTAAAAGATGCAGCGTCAACCCCATCCCTCTCCTCCTGACTTGGAGAAGCACCAAGGAGCTGGCTCTGCTGAACCCAGCTCGCTGCTGTCCCCACCCACCCCAGGGACTGCCTTCTCCTAAAGGGAGCGTCTAAAGCCCTGCCCCACAGCCAGTTCTTACGGAGGGCCTCAGGGCACAGATTGATCATTCGGGATCCTGCTTTTAAGAGGTAATGCAAGAATAGAATATATATCAGTTCCAGAGTCTTTGCAGGGGGCTAACTAATCCCACAAGGTTGGAATCAGAGGAGAAATGGGAATTTGGTCTTAGTGGTGGGTCATCGGGTAGACCAGTGAGAGTACAACCCATCTAAAACTCATTTTACCATCACCACTCAGTTTATACCCAAGGACAGTGTTGAGGGGGAGGGGGACCGGCAGGGGGTTGGAAAGTTTTAGAAGATTTCAAACAAACAGGTGGAACCCAGCCATCCCTATTCCCAAGGGCCACTTATGACTCCAGGGGTGGTTATAGGATTAATTACCAGTTCATATTCAAAATGCTGCTTTGAACTCAGAGGGTTGATACTTTTAATTTGTAATTTTTTGTAAAACTTTTTACAAGATAGTAAAGTATTTCACCAGAATACCAGTTTCAATCCGTCCATGGTCTGATTTTTATATAATTTAGTGGTGCTTTAGAAACTTTGTTTTTGTTGTTTATGAGCTAAACAGCTCAGTCCTTTTTCGCCTGTATCTACCTAAGACCAATGTGAACCTTTGTATTTTTGCTCCTAATTTTGGACTCAGTGAAAGTGTACTGTTTACATGTACAGATGCCCCGGTCCCTGTGTGTCCTGCAAGACTCGCTCCTGAGGAGGAAGGTGCACCTCAAAGCTCATCTGCTTAGCAAAGCCACAAAACAAAAACCTCTCACTTTTTACCTATGTTTCCACCTAAAAACAAAAACAAAAAACCTACACCACACAGAACTCAGATTTGCTGAAAAATACTTTTCTAAGCTCAGAAAAATCTCCATGCGGCAGATGGCCCATATGCTTGTGTCATATGGTCCATTTAGGAGCAGGGCTCAGAAGGGAGACTTCCTACCGGCTGCAGGTGGGACACTGACTGCGTGGACTCATGAAAAGTGAAACTAGGACTTGGCTGCAGAGCCGAGGGTGGATATAGCTCTTCTCCTGACAGCCTGGGAATGGGAAGGTCACGTTGACTCATGGGAGCTTCAGGGTCAAGCCACCCAAGATTTAGGGACAACCCGAGAGGTTTCCAATCCCCTGGCATAATTTAGACACGTTGGGGAAGAGCGCAAGTTCCTTACCTGAGGTGAGTTTTAAGACTTTCCAATGCAGATGGTATAAGCATTTCTTCAGGGTCCCCTGGAGGCAGCTCATTCATGAGGCATCACCTCTGGGGAGGGGCAGGGGGCTCCAGACAGTAAGCATATGGCACTTAAGACAAACAGCAGATGGCACCAACTTTTGAAGATGACTCTTTATTACTTAATCAATGGCTTCACCTCTAAATTATATTTTTACAGATATGCACCTATGCAACTTAACGTGGCTCTTCTAAGCAGGTGAGGACTTCCTCCTCAATGCTCTATAAAAATTATTTGTGTTCTATATAGTGAGTTTTTCCAGTAAATGTGGCTTAATATTTTAATTCTTAGAATGTGTCTTCTCTATGTGATGCAACTAAATTCTGTTTTGTTTGTGGAATGACTAGCACAGGCCAACTCCCTCTCCCCTCACTTAACAAAAGACCAATGAGCTGTTAATCGAGCTGTTATCTCCATGGTATTACTTGCTAAATGCACTGATTTCATAAGTATGTGGAATCCTTTTTCTTTTGAATCTGTATATCATATATAAGACTGAATCTACTTAATAAACACTGAATAACAAACTGAATGCTTTATTTCCACTGTGTCCTCTCAACAGCAGCACTGCCAGCCAGTTCTGTTCCCTCCAACTCTAGTTTGGCACTGAGACACCATTCTACCAGTAGATTCCACCTTTTTTTTTTATTTGTATACTATTTTTGGCTGCGTTGGGTCTTTGTTGCTGCCCACGGGCTTTCTCTGGTTGCAGCGAGCGGGGGCTACTCTTCGATGTGGTGCACAGGCTTCTCACTGTGGTGGCTTCTCTTGTTGCGGAGCACAGGCTCTAGGCACGCGGGCTTCAGTAGTTGTGGCTCGTGGGCTCCAGAGCACAGGCTCAGTAGTCGTGGCGCATGGGCTTAGTTGCTCTGTGGCATGTGGGATCTTCCCGGACCAGGGATCGAACCCCGTGTCTCCTGCATTGGCAGGCAGATTCTTAACCACTGCACCACCAGGGAAGTCCCAGATTCCACCTTTTCCTAGCCAATAAGCTAGCACACAGAAGGTCCTTAGTAGATTTTCTTGAACAAATGAACTTGTCACTTTTTTTGGCACCTCACCCTTCAGAAAGGGAAGGAAATGGACCT